>NC_047667.1:25809977-26126088 GCF_011762505.2 Arvicanthis niloticus | reverse complement strand
TTCATTCGTTTTGGTCTCCTGTGTATCGCTCTGCCCTCTAATTCCTGTGCCATCTACAAAGTCCTTGAGGTCAACACGCAGACTCAAGTAGCAAGGGATAATGAGTTTTAAATGTCAAATGTTCTAAGAAAAGGAGACCTTTATGGTTGTATTTTGACTCAAACTTTTTCTTCTTGTTATTTCTAAACTAAATTAAAAACTACAGTTTCAAAGAGTTATAAATCCATTTCTATCCACACACACACACACACAAATGTCTAATTCTATGCAAAGGTCACCAAGCTACAGAAAGTATGGAGAGATGAAAACGTTTTTGAGAATATGGTAAATATACTCAGTTTTCTACATTTTTCTATGATCTTACAATTGCTAGTTAATAGTGGTGTTTTGGCATAGATCGTGTAGCCCTTTCAACTACAAAAGCATTCATCAACCACCAGCTATAATTCCAGCACTGCAAGAAGCACTAGTAGATACATGCAATATACACAATTACATATATGATCTCAGAATTTTCTGTTCAGTTCAAACAATAGTCCACGGAAAAAGTCTTTAGCTATTGGTGGGTTCTTCAGAAACATTTTGTTCTCACTGCTTTCAGAATCAGTGTAAAAATCCTGAGAGTACCAAATGAGACATGAACTGAGTCTCCTTGTGGGAAAATAAACTAGTATGCCTTTAACCTGGAAAAAAAGAATTTTCTGTCCAATAAAAAAGGTAGATATGTAAGGCGTGATGCTGCGCATCCTTAATCCCAGCACTTGGGAGGCAGAGATACACCAGTCTCTTGTGAATTCAAGGTTAGTCTGGTTTGCATGGCAAGTTTGAGGCCAGTGGGGGTTACATAGTGTGACGTTGTCTAAAAAAAAAATCCATAACAAGCTCTAACCATACTCAGGAAAAGCACTTCAATTCCTTAGATAGCAGGGAACATTGCAAGGTGTCTTGAAGGTTCAGTGCAGAAGGAGCAGATACATCCACTGTCTGAACCCCCTTGACTAGGCTACTTTCTAATTTAGAAAACTGTTTAACTCCATTGGCACAATTATCTAAAATAAGGATTTAAAGTTGCTGATGGACATTAAATGTGCTTTTCAAAGCATGAAATGTGTCTAGGCTTTCTACCTGCAATTTCTAAGCTCAAAAATGTATACAGCTAAAACTTGATGTTTATTTACAGTGTAAAAGATGAAACCTCAAGTCTATCTGGCCAAGCTGGGTATGGTGGGTCATGCCTATAAGCCTAGGATTTGGAAAGCTGACAGGTATGATCAAGGGTTCAAGACCTTGTCTCAAAAAGTAACTAAGTATGGGGCTGGAGAGCCTGACTGCTCTTGCAGAGGACCCAAGTCACTGATCCTCGGTCACATGGTGGCTCACAACCATCTGTAACTCCAATCCCACTGGACGTCAGACAGACATGGTACACAGACACACAGACACATGAGGCAAAACATCCATATACATGAAGTAAAATATAAATAAATTCTTTTTAAAATTAAGTAACCTAAAGAAAATAATAATGAGTAAATAAATAGACCTCACCCCTAGAGCAGCATGCACAGTGTGGCACATGCACAGTCTGATACCTGCCAAAGCAGTAACACAGCTCTGGTGAATCTTCAGGAGATTCTGCAATGAGTCAGACATGGACCTCCTTTTAATAAATCTGTAGTCTAACAAAAAAGGAAAGAGACAAATGAATCAAATAAGGCATCGTATAATAAAACACTATGCAACTTTTGAAGACTGAGATGTTGAAAGGAAAAACTTTAATTTACGTCTGGGAAACTTTATATCAGAGAAGGGAGTCATGGCGATAATAATTTGGAAACAGTGAAGGCCTTGACTCTGTCTCTTGACTCTACCACAGGAATAAGGCATGTTTAGGACACATGACTCCTCCACACGGTGATGATGAAGTGCTTAACTGACTAGCCTGGTCTGGACTCGCATGCCTGCTTGCCTGCTAAGAATGGTTGAGGGGTTCCTCCTGCTCTGCATGGAGTCTTAGGGCCATTCTACATGGTTTCCCAGAAGGACAGTCAGATTTCTTACACGGTGGCTGAAGGCTCAGTGACTAAGTTTTCCAAGTGTAAGATACTAGAAGCCAGTCTGCTGAAGTGAAGTGGAGAGCAGAAACTTCCTCTTGTAAAAGCAATTACAAAGCTGTCCAGAGTCAAGGGAAAGAAACAGAGAGCTTTATCCTGGTGGGATAAACAAATAATTGAATAATTCTTCTTCTTCTTCTTCTTCTTCTTCTTCTTCTTCTTCTTCTTCTTCTTCTTCTTCTTCTTCCTCCTCCTCCTCCTCCTCCTCCCCTTCTCCTCCTCCTCCCTTCTCCTTCTCCTTCTCCTCCTCCTCCTCCTCTTCCTCCTCTTCCTCCTCCTCCTCCTCCTCCTCCTCCTCCTCCTCCTCCTCCTCCTCCTCCTCCTCTTCTTCTTCTTCTTCTTCTTCTTCTTCTTCTTCTTCTTCTTCTCTTTCTCCTTTTCTTCCTCCTCTTCCTCCTCTTCCTCCTCTTCTTCCTCCTCCTCCTCTCCTCCTCCTCCTCCTCTTCTTCTTCTTTTGAACAAGGTTTTCCTATGTAGCCCTGGCTGTCCTGGAATACACACAGTACTTCAGGCTGGCCTCAAACTCACAGAGATCTACTTGCCTCTGCTTCCTGAGTGCTGTGATTAAAGGCACGCTGCACCACCACCACCTGACTTTGAACATACAAATCTTAAACCGCTTGGATCTCTCAAAGAAGACAAGGTTGGTTGTGTCTATGCAGAACCCTAAGACAGAAGCTGAGAAGTGTACGTCAGGTTTGACGACAGGGCTGTCAACAGGATTCTAATGAGACTTCATTGAAGCGTATTAGACAGAGCAAATCAAAGTGTTAAGAGGCATGACTTGAAGCTTATCATATTTCAAAGATGTTAAAGAGAGAAAAAGAAACTAAATTGCAGGTGGAAAAGGATACCAGGTGAAAGGTTATTTTAGGGAAAACAAAATTAAAAACAAACAAACAAAAAAAGCTAAACATTGAAGCAAAAAAAAAAAAAAAAGAGAGAGAAAGAAGGACCTGAAAATGGGATGAAGAAGTAGATTTGCATCATTCCACAGGAAGGGTCAATGGGAAACCTGAGGGTATGACCAAGCAGGGGCACTGTCGAGTGTGCACAGCCCTGACTTCCAGATCTCTAGCTCCACAGTGGGGAGGGGAGAAGAAGCAAAGCTCTGAGCCGGACACAGCACAGGCTTATAATGGCAACACCTATGAGGCAGAGACAGGACAGCAAGTTCAAGCCCAGCCTGGACTACATAGTGAGTTCAAAGTCTGAATTACACAGCAGAAGGGAGAGAGGAATAAGGAGAGGGAAGGGCAAGAAGAACAAAACAGCAGCAGAGGAAAGAAAAAGGAGAACACAGACAGGTGACAGAAGAGAAGTTTATCTACAAGTGAAGACCTATTTCCCCTTATCAAGCGTCGGGAAGTTGACTTTTCTACTCTCTGTCCTCAAAGCAGATTTTTCCATCCTTTCATTCAAGAAATCACATCTCCTGGACCCTTATACCCTGAGGCTAGCTAGTCTCCACTCCAAAAAACCAGCAGTCAGCACTGGAAATCTACTTGGTCAAAGTTACACTCTGTATAGACACTCTGATCTTACTGTGGACTCTGGCTAAGATTCTCTGCTACAGAACCCTCCAGAAGGTACAAAGCTATAGGTTCTTCTTGTCACAGGTAAACTGACCTAGCTCTTGGAGTTTGCTAAGTGGTCATATACATGTCACAGAAAACATAAAACAGAGATCTCTCAAACATTAGTCATAGCACTGCTTACTAACTGGGGTGTCAACCATACAACAAATGGAGCTCCTTGGCATGCAGAGTAGCTAGTCTTAGCCCCAAGATAGCTGCTTCCCAGCCTCTGCGGACTCTTTGAGGACCATGACAGTACTGAGAGTGTGTGGGAAGAGAGTGAGGGATCTCAGAGACACAAGCAAATGATCTCTCACTGGTACTTGGTGCTGCTCCACCAACCACTAAGAATAGCTAAACACACGCGCGTGCACGAGCACACACACACACACAGGCACACACAACACACACACACTCACACACACGGCACACACACACACATACACAGTCGTCTGCTACCTGGTACCTACTGTTACTTTGGGAACAAGCTCTCTATATTATTTGAAAATAAATCTGCATTTGAAAGAATGTGCTTGTCTTTTCAGGGAGGTTGCTTAGAACACACCACAGTACCAATGAATATCGGCATAGTCAACACATGCAACGAAGATTCCAGAGTTTGTCTACAGCTCAGAAGCCCAGCATGCAAGCCTCTAGTCTTGGCATTGCTAATTAAAATGGGCCTTCAGAGTGTGTTATGTGACTCCAGCAGCTCCAGGAACACCCTTTTGAAAGCTATTAGATGGGGCCCCAGGCAAGCAATGGGAAGAGAACATCTTACATCTCTGTCAATGTGTACTCAGATACAATACCCACCCACTGCTCCCACCAACCATATTACTTTTTGTAGTTTTGGTTATCCATGGCCAACTGCCATCTGAAACTATTACATAGAAATCTCTAGAATTATGCACTGGTCTGAGTCATGTGCAGAAATCTCGTCCCTTGCTCATGACAGAAGCCATTGTTTAGAAGTATCCATACGCTGGGCAGTGGTGGCACACACCTTTAATCCCAGCATTTTGGGAGACAGAGGCAGGTGGGTTTCTGAGTTCAAGGCCAGCCTGGTCTATATAGAGTGAGTTCCAGGACAGCCAGGGCTACACAGAGAAACCCTATCTCAAAAACAAACAAACAACAAAAAAAAGTATCCATACTAAATAGATACCACCACTAGTCACTTTCCATCTTTGGTTATCAGATCAGCTGATCATGATTTTAAAGTGCTTAGATTCAAGGAACATTATGCTTGAAAATGGCCCCAGAGCGAAATGGCACTGGTGAGCTGGGGGGTATGGTTCAGTGGTAGAGCACTTGCCTAGCATGTGGGATGCCCTGAGGTCAATCACCAGCACTGCAAAAATCAATCAATCAATAAAGAAATAAATACCAACACTGGCAATTCAGATGTGCCAAAAAAGATGCTAGAAAGTATTTCCATTAAAAGTTCTTGATCTAAAGAAGAGAAACCAGACTCTGCTTAAGGATCCATTGTAACAATGAGTCTTTTTTTTTTTTTTTTTTTCTGGTTGTTTGAGACAGGGTTTCTCTGTATAGCCCAGGCTGTCCTCGAACTCAGAAATCTGCCTGCCTCTGCTTCCCAAGTGCTGGGATTAAAGGTGTGTGCCACCACTGCCCAGCAACAATGAATCTTTAATCCAGGACATGGTGAACAAGTAGGGGGAAACTGAGTGAGTTTTACTGTTCCAACTAAAGCTGCAAAAGTCTCAGCTGCAATGTAAGGCAAGCGGTTAAGACATGGAAAGGCATGGTTTGTGCGTGGAAGATAGGAAAGAAGAACACAGCCACTGTTGGCAAGAATTCATGCCAGGCAGCATTGAACCTACACTAGGATTTCAGCAAGGGACCTACTGGAGGGAGTGACATCAACCTGGTTAGTAAATCTGAGAAAGTGACAGAGATTCAGGAATGGATATGAAGTCTAGCACATCCGTGACTTCAGGCATCCACCTCTAAGAATGTTAGTGTGTATCCACCCTATAAGGGGAGCTCCTGCACACACATTGTTTGTTGCTTAAGTGCTCCAGAAACAAAGGAATCTGGGAGAAAGGGGGCCCATAAATGAGGTGGACTAATTCTCACACAACAGACAACTTTATTCAGAGCATCAGACAATCTGGACTCTGAGTTTAAGGTAGGTCACCTGGGCAAAGTTTCCATGACTTCAAGCTGTGTACAAGGACAAGCCACAAAAACATGTTTTACCGTAGAGACATATAAAGGGCAGTTTAAACATTTAAATAAATAACAACAGAAAGCAGCACTGAGTAACCTGAAATAGAATCAGGAGAAGCACAAAAACACATTCCAAGAACAAGTCTGTGTTTTGAAGAAACTGAGGTCACAAAACTGTTGTCTTGTTTTCCTGGAGTTTTCTCACAAGAACTAAGAATTCTCCTCACAGGATTCCATTCTTGGACCATGTTCCAACAGTTGGCACTGCAATACAGTCTGCAAAATGCTTCTTTATTGTTTTGTAGGAAGACCTGAAAGTTTTTATAACGATCACATTATCATAAGAGATTCCAAAATTACATTTACAAGTGGAAGACAGAGAGAAGCTGTTGTTTCCAGTGTGATTCAGGAGCCATATATTTTTAAAATAATTATAAAGATTGGTTTAAATCTTCACAATTCATTTGTAATTATTATTGTAATGTGATGACTAAAATATTGAAGAGACTTATTAAAAGATCTTCATCAGAAAATGCACTCAACTGTAGCATCTGATCTTACAGTCAACCAGGAGAGTGTGTTTAAGGTTCTCACCAAATATTATGAAGTGGGGCTAGGGATATGACATGGTAGTAAAGGAATCGCCTAGTATGTGTAAGACCTTCACTTCACTGCAAGAAGGAAAATAAATTTAAAGCCAGGCATGGTGACACAGATATATATTCCCAGCACTCCGTAGGTTGAAGCAGGAGGATGACAACTTTGAGGCCAGATCAAAGAATGTGATGGGCTAGCCTAGAAAAAAGAGCCAGATTTTGTCTAAGAAATGAAAACCTATGAAAATATTTTTGTTGGTTTTGGGTCTTCTCTTCTCATAACAACTTAATAAAGAAGAATAATGGTTTCTTCCAGCTTTCACTTGTATACTTACCATCACACTCTCTTTAGTTCATGAGTGTATGGATTATGAAACGGAAAAAAAAAAGTCAGACAATGATTCATGCTGGTAGAAACTGAACATAATAATTCCAGAAAATACACAAATGAGGACTTTTTGATAGAATATAGATGTCTTTATCAAAGCATTCCATAGAAATTTCACAGTGATTTGGAAATAAAAGAATTCCTGAACTACACAGAGCTCCACCACAGAGTCTTGTACACTGAACTAGCCACAAGGATTAAGAACCAGGCACCTCATGATGCTGGAAACAGTCTGACAGAAAAGGAGACACAGAAAGAGGTGTGCTGGATGCAGTTCTCCACTTCGGATTTGGGCAGCACTGCAAGGAGTCATTTAAAATGCAGCTCACAGCCAAGGAATCTCCAGCTAAACTCACAGGAGGAATGTCCAGGCCAGACGGAAGAGGCTTCACATCTCACTCTATATAATTTTTTGTGACTTCAAGATCAAGTAAATAAATAATGGGCCATAAAGGACTGTTTGGAACCATTTAAAATGACTGCTTCCTTCAACCGATGGGTAGCGCACCCCACACGAAGATGTGACCTGACAGGTGGATGGGTAGGAGATGGCACAGAGCACCAAGCTGTTCGTAGGAAGGCGTCAGCTTAGACAGAAGTAAATGCAAGAAGGCATGCGCCTCAACTCCCCAAAGCATGCTCCATTAATGCCTGTTTCAGAATGCCCAGAGCATTTCTCTGAAGTAGTAAGGACGAGCAGAGTTACCTAATGAGGCTGTTAAATTCATTAGCTGTGTGCTTGATCTAGGTCAGTTTCAAATGGGCACTGAGCGAAGACCAGGATGCTAAGTCTGTCAGAGGCCATCGGCAGCGGGGCTGCGGCAACTTTGTCCTGAAACAAGGTAGCAGGGTGGGAGCTCCTCATAAACCCTTACAGTGAGGATGTGGATGGATTAATGACAGTCATTTGCATGTGTAGCTTTGCAAGCTAGGATAATAATAGGCTGTAATGAAGCCTATGCCCGAGGCTATACGCTGATGACCTGAGGGGCTGAAGGAAGAGTCTCTCTACCTGTGTACAGGGATTTTATAGTTTCTAAAGACTGTTAGACGATGTGGGATATTGTAACTTTGAGAAAGTTCTTAATTATACATGAGCTATGCCGGATATATGCATGACTTTTGAGTGCCACCATTTGCTAATCTACAAGGTGCCAAACATGGCATTTATTGGTATCAAATACTGTGTACATAGTGACTTCTCAGGACAGGCAGAGCTACACAGTGAGACCCTGTCTCAAAACAACAAACCAAAACCAAACAAAATGCTGTCTAATCATAATTGGATCTTAATGTATAAGGCTGTATAAAAATATATACATGGGACTGAAGACTCAGCTCAATGGTGAAGATTGAAACAGCTCTGTCAGAGGACCCAAGTTTGGTTCCCAACCCACATAGGCTAGCTCACATCCACCTGTAACTCAAGTTCCATGAGACCTCTCGCCGCCAAGAACAGTTGAACTCATGTGAACGTGAATTCACACACACAACACACCACACACAAACACACACACACACAAACACATATACCACATACACATAATTGAAAAATAAAATATGTGTATTAAAGATATCTAATTCAAAGATTATGTGTGTGGGGGGTGTGTTATTTGGAGTTTTATTTCTCCTTTTGGTTCTCTGAGACAGGGTCTTGCCACCTGGCCCAGCCTGTGGAGTTCTGGGATTACGGGTGTAAAATGGTTCAAATCCATTTTGTTCTGCTAGTTAGGTTGGGGTTTTTTGTTGTTGTTTGTTTTGTTTGGGGGGGGTTGTTTGCTTTGTCTTGTTTTGTTGTTTGGTTTTTTGTTTTGATTTGGTTTCATTTCATTGAGTCTTCACTTTATTGGGGGAGTCTACCTCTATACGCAATCGTATCCTTGATTTTTTTTTCTCTCAGCAGAATGGCAGCAATTCCTCATACCTTGGCATCAGAGTGTTTTGTTGGTCACTCATTCAGAAAGGAGATTTCTTGGTGTTAACGATTTCTTCATGATTAACTCTACATTGTACAAAGCAAACAACTATGAAGAGGCAGTTGTGAGTGACTGTCCTTCAGAACCAAACTGCATCTTCTATCTTGGGGAGCTGGGCTGCTCACCCTTGCAAAAGGAGTATCCCTGATGGGCTTGTTGCCTGTTTACATCACTCGTGGGCGGGGACGGTCACAAGACCCCTACCTGTGTTTCCAGCCTTTTCCTACCACCTGTTGTCTGCAGCCCAGACTTAATTGGACATGAAGTGAGGGAAGAGCTAGGGTTTACTGGCCTGGGAAGCCCTGACCCTGCCTGGGTAAAGGCTTTCCAGCTGAGACCTGTACTGGGAGGAGCACCCACACCTCTGTAAGTGACCTCTTAGCTGTCCTCTCTGAGGAAGCCAGGCAGACTCATTGTTTCTCCATATTGAACTTTGGTGGAATAGTGCCTCTCATGAATTTGTGGAGACATTGTTTCTATCTCCCACAGGAAAGGAATTTTAGATCAGAGACTTAAAGGGTAGTAGAAAGAATATGTTTTTAAAAACATTTTTATGTGAAAAATAAGTCTATCAATCATTTGGCAAAAGCAGTATTACATACATATCACTATTTCAAAATATAAATTATTCACTTCTCATCCAGAGAGATGAAGTCAGATAACTTGTTGTTTTAGCAGTTTGACTATATTTCTTTAAGGAAACGCTCATAATGGTTACGTCAGTAAGCAAATTTGCTTCTAGAGTTCCACAGAGCAAGATTTGGGGGAGAGCTTAAAGGTACAACATGGGGGACACTTGCTTGTCGGGAGCAGGGGACAGACTTGCTCATTTCCATTTCGTTCTGTTAAGAATTGGCTCCTAACTCTTGTCTCTTCTCTCCTTCCCTGCTCTCTTCTTGTCCTGGTCTCTGGTCTTTGTCGCCATTTTATTCGCATCTGCGATGAACATCCTACTAGTGTCTGCCATGCAGTGAAGACCCAGAGCGATGGAAAGGCTGTTGACCAGAAGCATTAACCTCAGTGATGGCAGCCAGCAAAGGCAGCTGGGATACAGACCCTGACCACTCTGCCAGGGGAACAAGGTGCTTTGCTTCTACTTGTTATCAGCCTCTACTGCATTCTAACACTATCTGTCTCACACATAGGTACGTGTGAGTGGTCTGAGAAAGTGCAGGTAGGACACAGCTAGGTAATACATGCTCTTGTGACTCATGACAGAGAATTTGGATTGGGGGCCAGCGAGGTGGCTTAGTGGGTAAAGGCACTTGCTACCAAGCCTTACAGCTTGAGTTTGATCCCCAGAGCCCACCTGATGGAAAAAGAAAACAGAATCCCAAAAGTCCTCTAACCTCCACATGTGTACACACACACACACACAGAGAGAGAGAGAGAGAGAGAGAGAGAGAGAGAGAGAGAGAGAGAGAGAGAGAGAATGTGGTGCTTTGAATAAGAATGGCCAGGAAATGCTGGTCTGACATAAGACCGGAAACCAACAGAGCCAACTCCAAAGTCTGCATTTTCATATCTGATGGCTCTTCATATCTGTGACTCTTTCCCGCTTTATTGACTGCAGCACACTTTCTGTTTCTCTTCAGCTGTAGCCACACCTGGCCTGCCTGTCTTCTTGGCAGGCCTCCC
This sequence comes from Arvicanthis niloticus, assembly GCF_011762505.2. NCBI lineage: Eukaryota > Metazoa > Chordata > Mammalia > Rodentia > Muridae > Arvicanthis > Arvicanthis niloticus. The sequence continues at coordinate 26,115,606 of NC_047667.1, read as the reverse complement.
ACAGCTCTAACCTATCTAACATCTTGGGATCTCCAAGACTTGGGATCCTCACCTCTTCATGACATGGCCTCTCTGGGCCAAGATGCTCGGACACCCCTGACACACCCCTGGCCTCAGCAAGTTTCCTTAGCCAAAGAGGGAGATTCCACAAACCCTTTTTTGTCTCATTGACTCTAAAGTCAGAACCGTGTGCCTGAAGCTGCCAAGTTCTTCAGCTCGATGGGACTGGAACTTGGGTCCCTTGTTCAATTACATTGTATCAGCTTTCTGTTGTTGATGGTTCCTTCACTGCTAAAGCCTTTCTTTTATTATTTTTTTACAGTCTGGAAGTCTGGCTGGGTGAAATTTTGTCCCAAGGTCACCGCTCCCTTTATTTTATTTAGCATCGACTTTTCTTTAATCTTCAAGTCTCCTTGGACACTGGAATTAGCTCCATTACACTTTCCGGGGCTCCTCTTCTCCTCTGCCAAACCATTCATCCAAAACTGTTCAACTGACTCTCAAGAGTTTTTTTTTTTTTTTTTTTTTTTTTTTTTTTTTTTTTTGGACAAGGGCAAAAAGCAGCCACATCCTTTGCCAAAATATCACAAGAACAGTCTCTAGGCCTCTTACTGATATGTGAGGATTTGCCAACTTCTAAGGATATCCCAATTTTGCATTCTCTGTTCAGGAAAAAAAAAAAAACACATGATAAGTTCAGGACCCAATGGACCTTCAGCCAAAACTCCACTAATCACCTGAACTCCACAAGGCCTGCTCTAACTGGGGGGCTGCAATGTTTCTTGGGATCTCCTGTAGTTAGCATTAATTCAGAACCACTATCCAATGGACTCCAGAAAGTCTGACTGTTTCCTTTCCCACAGTATACAGTTACCCTTATATAGGACTGTAGGTCCCTCTGGGGAAGGACTGGAGAAAGACTCAGAGTAAAACTTTTATATATTTTATCAAGGTCCTTCTTCAGGGGAACCTGGCCGTCTCTTCAGTCAAGGGGTTCTGGGTCTGCAGCAGCTTCACCAGCCCTAAAGTCTGGCACTAGGAAAAGGGGGAGGAGCAAGGCTCTTCAGATGTGCTGGTGCCCCTCTCACTGTCTTGTGTCTTAAAGGATTGGTGAGCGGTTTGTCTTCTGAGCCTGCCCATTGTGGAGGATTAGGTTTGACACAGTGGTACCCACTCTCACGTTACAATTTCCCTGAGCTTTACTCTTCATCAACACTAAACCAAGGGATGTCGGGCGTCTCCAACTCCTTTTTAGTAGGCTATCTTTTTGACAAATGTTTCAGCCAACCATTCAAGCGAACTTCTGACATCTTTCCTTTTTTTTTTTTTTTTAGCTGTGTGAGCTTCCATGTTAAACCTAGAATCTCCTCCACTCAGTGTGCTCACGTCGATAAATTCAGCCTGATCTAGTTTTATGTTCCTTCCACCATTATCCCAGACCCTTTAAATCTGTTTCCACGAGTATTCTCCAGACTGCTGCTTGAATGAATTTAGCAGTCTCATTATGCTCTATAGTAGTGTAGCACGCCTCCACATGGACTACACTTTCTCTTGGAGCCTGCTTAGCCTTAAGTCTGGTTTATAGGTCGAAAGCCAACTATTTGTGGGTCCGGAGGGGCATCAGTATTGTCTTGCCTGAAATCTCTTTGAGAGAAAGGCACTGCTGGTTTAGCAAACAATGAGGGGGCCGGGAGGTGGTGGCGCAGGCCTTTAATCCCAGCACTTGGGAGGCAGAGGATTTCTGAGTTCGAGGCCAGCCTGGTCTACAGAGTGAGTTCCAGGACAGCCAGGGCTATACAGAGAAACCTGTCTCGAAAAACCAAAAAAAAAAAAAAAAAAGAAAAAGAAAGAAAGAAAGAAAGAAAAAAAAGAAACAATGAGGGATTAATTTCTTCAGTCAAAGGCAGAAAAGGCAATAATAACTATTTCACAAGCTCAGGGAGGAAAATACATCTTCTGCTAGGGGTGGAGAGACTACTCCCTTAGATGAGATTAAACCCCTGAGAATCTGAAGGATCAAAGTTCTCAGCTTCCATAGAATCCTCCCACACGTCCCCACCCCAAATCACAGGACTTCATTCTTTACCAATTAATACTGGTACTTAAGGTACTTAAACTATCACTACTACCCTCTGTCTTCGTTTCTGTTTTATTGCTGTGAAGAGACTCCATGACCATAGCAGTTTTTACAAAGGAAGACATTTAGTTTGGGCCAGCTTACAGTTTCAGAGGTGTAGTTCATTCTCATCATGGTGGGAAACATGGAGGCAATGCAGGCAGACATGTTGCTGGAGAAGGAGCTGGGAATTCTACATCTTGCTTCAAAGGCAGCATAAGAAGACTGTGTGTGACAGCCGGGTAGTGGTGACGCATGCCTTTAATCCCAGCACATGGGAGGCAGAGACAGGTGGATTTCTGAGTTTGAGGCCAGCCTGGTCTACAGAGTGAGTTCCAGGACAGCCAGGGCTATACAGACAAACCCTGTCTTGAAAAACCAAAAACCAAAAAAAAAAAAAAAAAAAAAAAAAAAAAACTGTGTGACACATGACACACTGGGCATAGCTTAACATGGGAGACCTCAAAACCCACCTCCACATTGACACACTTCCTTCAATAAGGCCATAGTACACCAACAAGGCTGCATCTCCTAATAGTACCACTCGCTATAATCAAGCATTCAAACATGAGTCTATGGGGGTCATTCCTATTCACACCACCACGCCCTCTGAGAATGAGACTTGAATTTTTGCTGTAATTCTTTATAATGAGGGCTTCAGTTTGGTTTTCTACAATTTAAGTTTTGTGGCCGCTGGAGAGAATATTCTCTTCCGGGGCACACTTAAAAATCTTTAGACTATTTATGTGCATTTGGAGACAGTTTATCACTAAGCTCATTGTTATCCTTCACCATAGTCTGAGATGCTAGACCTTGGTTAATTTTATCAGAGCTCATTCTTTTCCTTGTTAATCTATCAAGGGATGCTAGGAGCAGTCAACCAGCAACATCATTTTCCTTATTTTCTCCACAAATGGTCAAAAGTTTTATATACACAGTCACCAAATCTGTTGCCCCTGACAATTGGCTTATCGAGATGATCAAATAAATTTGTTTTATGTTTGTAAAATGAATGGTTCATGCCATGGGCTTGCAGTTCTCTCTGGGCTTCCTGGAGAGACTTCAGTAACTACAGAGGCTTCAGTAATTGTAGGTGTTAGCAGATTGGAAAGCCTATTCCAGATACTTAAAAGGTTCATTCTTATACTTTGGTTGCTCTAGAACTACTCCTGGTACCAAAGTCTATATTAGTCAGGGTTCTCTGGAGGAGAAGAACTTATAGACTACATACATACATACATACATACATACACACACACACATACACGGTTTATTAGAATGGTGGTGTTGTGGTAAATATTATTTTGAGGGTGATATCCCACTTAGACCATATAGTTCCCAAATAAAAGACACAAAACCTTTATATTTACAATATATTTACTCAGAAATCCACCTGCCTCTGCCTCCCAAGTGCTGGGACTAAAGGCGTGTGCCACGACTGCCTGGCTGAGTTTTGCATTCTTGAATGCTAGTTTTTCCTGGCTCACATGACAAAATTGCTGTGTCTGTATTTCTGAGTCCAGAAGAAACATTTATGTATATAGATACTATGGTGTTTTTAGGCAGAGTTTTGCTGTGTACACTCTGTTATCCTCAAACTCTGAGCCTCCCATCTCAGGTAACAGATTAAAGGAGCCACCACACCTGTTCACAAAGAACTTCTGCTTGTTTTGCCTAACACGGGTCAGCCACCCAGAAAAGACATTTTACCCAAAAGATATGTGTGTTATAAATTGAAGTTTTAAGCCAGGGATGGTGGCACATACCTTCAGTCCCAGAACTTAGGAGGCAGAGGCAGCCAGATCTCTTTGAGTTCAAGGCTAGCCTGGTCTACATAGTAAATTCTAGAACAGCCAGGACTACATAGTGAGAACCTGTCTCAAACAAACAAACAAATGAAACTCTGAATTAAAATGTTTCATAAGGGCCTGGGAAATGTCTCTATACATAAAGCACTTGCCACACAAGCCTGAGAAATGGCCTAGAATGACCATGGAAGCTACTGAGTAGTTCATAATCTATAATCTCTTACAGGGAGGTGGGAGGCTGAGGCAGAAGAATCACTAGAAGCTTCAGGCCAGATAGGCTGGGCAACACAGCAGTATACAAGGAGACCCTCTGTCACACAGGCAGGAAGGGACTGACACCTGAAGTTGTCCTCACTCCAGAATTCACATACACAAAACACTCATGTATAATCATATATAATATATATATAGGTAAATTAATGTTCAGTAAATTTCAATATTTCAAAGTTGAATAAACCCTGGCAGGGCTGCCATATTTAATAAACAAAAATGTCAGACATCTAGTTAACTTCTAGTTTCAGAAAAATAATAAAGCACGTGTTCATCATAGATATGTCCGTGTGCTATTTGCGCTTGTGTGTATACTTAAAAACTGGAAGTACTCAATATATCAGTTTGCATGGGCATTCTGTCTTTCACCTGGCACTCCTACTAATGGAGAGTAATTGTGATGACTAACTTCACTATCAACTTGATTAGATCTGGAAACACCTCTGAGTTATTGTAGCACACCTCTGTGTCAGGAAAGGAGAAAGGAGTTTCCAGGGTCCATCTGATGGTGAGAGCTTTGACCTAACGAATGGTATGATCCATTAATTGCTCAGAGATCCTGGGACTGTGGAAGGCTGGGCCTTGTTGGGGGAAATAGATCACAGGGTGTGTCCTTAGGGACTAGCATTGCCTCGGCCCTTTCTTGTTACTATCCTATGCTGAACAGTCTCCCCCTCTACAAGCCACTGTCGCCATGATGTTCAGCCTCACTTCAGACCCAAAGAATGAAGGCAGCTAGACAGCCCTAAACTGTGTAGAGTCATCCCTTCTTCCAGGTTGTCTATGGCAGGTATTTTGTTGCCACAACACAGTAGTGACTAACTTGAAAAGTAATCTTGTATTTGTCTTGAACCCAGGCTTTGCCGGAAGTAAATATCAGTAGAGAATGCTGGGAAGGCTCTCATATTTTAACAATTTAAGGATGCTATCTTCATTACTTTTTTATTACTGTGATAAGACACCATGACCAAGGAAAGTTGTAGAAGAAAGAGTTTGCTTGGAGGCAGGAGGGCTAGAGAAATGTCTTAAACAGTTAAGATCCCTGGCTGTTCTCAAAGAGGTCCAGAGTTCAGTTCTCAACACCCAGATTGGATGGTTCACAACCACCTCTAAAACCTAACTCCAGGGATCCAATGACTGCTTCTGATCTCTACAGAAACCCACACACATGTGCACAACCACACATATACACATAATTTAAAATAAAATAAATTTTTTTTAAAAAAGAGTTTACATTTCAGAGGGTGAGTCCATGACCACCATGGCCAGGAACATAGCGGCAGGCAGGCAGGCAGGCAGGCAGGCAGGCAAGAAGAAGTAGCTCAAGCTTACAGCTGATCCACAAGCTTGAGGCCAAGAGAGTGCTAACTAGAACCATATTGTGTGAAACCTCAAAGCCCACCCCCAGTGACACACCTCCTCCAACAAGACCATATCTCTTAATCTTTCTAAACAGTTCCACCAACTGGAACCAAGTATGCAAACATACAAGCCTGTAGGATCCGTTCACATTCAAACCACCACAGAATCATTTATTTCCTCTTTAAAAACAATTTCACAGCCTCAAATGGAGGTGCATGCCTTTAATCCCCAGCAAAGATAGATGTATCTCTGTAAGTTTAAGGCCAGCCTGGTCTATATATGAGTTTCAGACCAGCCAGTGTTTCATTGTAGCTCTGTGTCTCAAAAAAAGTTGTTTTCCCCATGCACACAGATATCTACACATACACAAACATGTATATACACCATGTGTGCGTGCACATACACACACACATGAGAAAAATTAAAATAGTGTGCCTAAAGTGTCTTTTTTTGTACCTTTATTTTTGCTTCATGTTTACAAAAATGGCATTCTAAGCCATTAAAATCATAATTTTAAAACAGGAAGGCAGAGCCATTCTTATCTGAGTCTGAGAGACAACATATGAATGTATTCACTATAAAAAAAAAAAAAAAAAAACCCTCTGGCAGCAAAGGATGTGACCATAGACACAGAGGAAAGACATTACAGCAAATGAGAAAGAAACACTGTCCGTCCAATTTGAAACCAGCCAGAGTATGCTTGACTCTACTTCATCTCATCCTGCAAATAAGATCTCTGGAGACCTTCCCCTGCTCTTGGCAGAAGAAGGTACAGCATTTCCATCGGGCAAGCTTCAGAGGTTGTTGAGCTGGGGAAGGTGAGGACAGTGATGCAGAGCTGGGTCATCCCAGGACTTTAAAAGCTATAGCAGAAAGATTGCCATGAGTTCAAAGCCAGCCTGGGCCACATGACAAGTACCCTAATCTCAAGAAAATGAATGAGTTAGAGGAACAGACAGGCAGGCAGATGCACAGAGAGAGCCATGCTATTGTAATCAGGGAAGATGGCTGAGGAGACTGTGAAGAAGATCACAGAAATGCTCAGGGCAGAGAGGTGAGGGACATTTTACTCAGTCCTCAAAGTATCTCTGACATTCATCTCTTCCAATTCCTTCCCTACTTCTATGGGCAGAAAACCATAAATGGTGAATCTTGGTCACAATGCCATTAGTGGTAGGATAGCTGGAGGGAAACATAACGGACGACGGTGAGCATGGCCCACAAGGAAGAACAGTGATGTAATGGATACGTTTGAAAGAACAATTACATTCAGATTAAAAGCCGCCTTTGTTAAAAAAACGTTAGCCCCAAATCCTCAGCAGAACTAAACTGGGAAAAAAACTGAGGTCACATTCACCTCATCCCTCCAGTGTTTGGGAAAAGATAGAAGCAATGGTGCTCACCCAGCCCATCCTTGGAAAAGTACAGCTGCCCCCAGTATGTAAACATGGCCGTCCTCCCCCTTTTAACTTATAGGATGGGCGAGCGTTCCCATGAGTACTGCAAGTGGAGGCTACAACAGAAGGTCATCAGTATTCCCTCCCAACTATCAGTGTGATTTCATTCTCCCAGAACGTACTTGTTAGAAAGAGTATTCCATAATTGCTTGCATCTGTTTAGGACATGGGGCTCAAGACTACCCAACACAAACTACAGAAAGGGCAGGTCATTCGTTAAAGATAAAGCCAGGCTGGGGGAAACTCATAATATTTAGAATTAGGATATCATCTCTGTGTAACAATATGAAACAAGGGGTCCTTGTTATATCCTAGCACTCGGGACTCTTGAAAGTCGTGCCCAATTTCTGGTTGACTTCATCATTTGACTACTTGTACAAACGAAAACCTCACCTTTTCTTTCATCGGTGGGCTCTGCTGTTTAACTGTTGGAAGTTTCAGTTTCTAGAAATAATGATCACCAAACCAAAAGAATGTGTGTGGCACTTGCCATGATCTTGGCTGGATGTTAGGTCCTATGATGGAGAAATGACACAAGCAAGGATGGCTTGGTCTTTAAAAGCTAGGCTCACAACCAGGACACAAGCAAGGACTAACCCTGGCACTTGCGGGGAGGAGTGGGGGAGGATGTGTAGGGGCTTGCATTCCAGCAGATTGCTGCAGTTCAGAACAGGAGTCACTAATACCAAAAAAAAGAGAGCACAGGAGAGGCAATGTATTACAAGAATACAAAAAGAACAGCAATGGGCACTGAGCAGCCCCAGTGGATAAAGGCACTTGCCTCTGAGCTTGGAAACCTGAACTTGGTCCCCGAAACCCTGCGTAGTAGAGGGAGGAAACCCAACTTCTACAAGGTGTTCTCTGGCCTCCACGAAGTATATTCATGCCTGCACACACATAAATACATAACTGTAAAACTTTAAGGAGGGAATAATAGCAGGAGGAAGAAGACAAGATAATTTAAGTTTTCCTGGAAGCAGACACTTAAAAATATATAGGGTTACACTTGACAGACTTGGGGGAGGAGGGAAATCCACAATCCTCGGTGTGTATTATTTCAAAGCCAGTAAGACCCTTTCTCAAAACAATAAAGAAAAGCACAGACATGATAAACAGTTTGGTCGCAGCACCATTAGACGTGGGGCAGCTGGGGGGGAATGGAATGTAAAAGTTTGAGGAGTGGCTGCAAATAAGATACTCCTGCCATTTTGGTGGGCATGGGGTTCATTTTGGTTGTTGTTTATTTTTCCTTGTTTTGCTGCCGCCAGTCTCCTTTCCTTTGTTCCAGTCATAGCACCCACTCTCTCCTTTAGGGGATCTTTCTTTTCTGATGGTCATGTTCCAGTTCTCCCCTACTCAATGTGGAAGTTGTTGAAAACATTAGGACTAGAACTGCCCGGGTGATCCAGCGCAACACTACTTGGTTAGTGCATGAAGGGATCTGAATCAGGACTTGCATGTCCTAGGGAAGATGCTTGCACGTCCCCGTGTTCATTGCAACAATTGCAAAAATTGCAACAGTTGCCAAGATAAGGATGAATAGATTTTTCAAACAAAGTAAATATACATGTGGTGGTTTAGTTGAGAATGGTCCCATAGGCTCATATATTTGAATGCTTTGTATCCAGCTGGTAGAACTGTTTGGGGAGGATTAGAAGGTGTGGCCTTGTTGGAGGAGTTATGTCACTGGGGTGAGAGCTCTGTGTGTGTGTGTGTGTGTGTGTGTGTGTGTGTGTGTGTGTGTGTTTCATTGTCGTCTCAGCCTGTAAGCTCTCAGCTCCTGTTCCAGCTTCTGCCTGCTTGCTGTCACTCTGTCTGCTACTCAAGTAGAAGTCACTTTCAAATATGGCTGCTTCCGTCTATAAACTAACTTTACCTTCATTGTTTGGGATTTAAAGGTGTTTACTAAAAGTGTGTCTATATTCTAGCCACATGGATTAAAGATGTAGGCCAAGGTTAGCCATACCACAACTGGAAATGGGTTTTTCCAGGAAACAACACAATCTTGGGGTTCACAGTGTGGTCAAATATCCTGCGACACCAGAAATCATTTAAAAGCTGGGAACGATAAGGTTTTTCTGTAATCTCAGTGTGCCTACCTCCAAGTGAGAGGCAGAAACAGGAGAATCCCTGAGAGTCGTGGGCCAGCTAGCCTGGTGGTAATCCATGGAAAACAAGAGACCCTGTCTCAAACAAGGTGGAAAGTATACACCAGCACCCAAGGCTGTCCTCTGATCTCCACATGGACACCATGACATGCACGTGCCCATGATCACAGATGGAAGCATATTTCAACAACAACAACATCAACCAAAAAACCCCAAAACAACAACAACAAAAAAAGCCCACGTTATTTTCAAGGAGAGAATAGATGTTTTCCCTTCCAGCCCAAGTGACAGCTCAATGATTAAGAGGGACACCTGCCCTTCCAGATGACTGAGTTTACCTCCCTACACCCAGGTCAGTTACAGGCTCAGGGCCAGCTGTAACTCCAGCTCCAGAGCATCTGATGTCTCTATGGCATGGAGTTGTCCATGGCATATGGCAGTTGTCCATAGGCAACTGAACTAACATGAACATGCCCACCCACACACTTCTATATAATTAAACAACAGCAAAACTTGTGATTTGTGGAGGAGGAGCAGGTTAAAGATAGGGTTTCTCTGTATAGCCTTGGCTGTTCGGCTACTTGAGCTATAGACCAGGATGGCCTGTAACTTGGAGATCCATGAGTCTCTGCTGGCCTATTGCTGGGACCAAAGGCATTCGCCTTTGTTCATCACCCGGTGAACAATAGCAATTTTTAAAAAGAGTTTTCTCTTACAAAATTATGGACATCCACATAGTTTCATACTGTTATCAAAAGGCCAAAGCATCCCGTAGACTGGCCCATAGAATTTCTCTAGGAACTCACAGTACAGTAAATTCTGTGGTCACAAGGATATAGGTGTTAATCTTGTTTTTCTCTTGCTTCTTTTAAAAATAATTTTTAGTTTACAAAATGATGGGTTCATTATGACATATTCAGGTATATAAACCATAAACGGCTCATATTTACTCCCCACCCATCCTGATCCAGCCCTTTCTTGCTTTCTCCAAACAGTTCCTATCTATTACTGTCATATACGTGTGTATATGTGTGCGTATACCCAAAATTATATCACATATCAAAATAGGTAATAGTTTTTCTTCTGTTGTCCCTTCCCTTTAGACTCCTCTCTCCTCATCACAGCCTGTATCACGTGATATTTGTCTCCCTGGAACTAACATTATCTTTAACACCATCATCTTCATTTCTGATGTCATCATCGTGACATTCCTGAAAATGTCACTTTTTCATTCTTTTTAGGTGAACAAAACTCCTTTGTGGAAATGTACCACGATGTCTTAATCCATCTGTCTCCTGATGAACACCTAGGCTGATTCTATACTAGCTGTGGTAATATTATGTAGTATCGTGGTTTTACTGGAATACTTCATGCTACATCATATGTGACAAGTGCTGAAGTTCACTATAACAAAACTTCAGTCCTGTTCCCAAAGCCCCTGGGAGTGAGAAATACAGCAATGCAGCCCCACCCATCAAGGAAACAGTTGATCAAACCCATTGCCCAAGTTCTTTTTTGGTTGGTTGGTTGTTGTTTTGGTTTGGTTTGGTTTTGGTTTTGTTTGTTGTTGTTGTTAGGATGGCTTCCTACTTTGTAGCCCTAGCTGGTCTGTAACTCAATATATAGACCAGGCTGACCTCAAACTCACAGAAATCTGCCGCCTTTGCTTCTGCACACACCCTGAGTATTGACTAATCTCCAAGTCAACTTGTATAACACCAAGATAGTGTCAATGCCTTGTGCTGTGTTTTCAAGGGTTTAATTATGACTTATTTAGAAGATTATAACACCAAAACAAAACCAAAAATACCTGAGGACAGCAAAGAACACCTGTTTAAGTGTGCTGTATCAATGCTTTCCACATTAGACAACAGACAGAAATGTTTATTAGTTAAAATCCCCAGAATGCAACACATTGACCATCAGGGCAGTGATGTCATCATCCATTGGGAAGGCTCTGAAAAATCCACTGTACCTAGGAGAAAAGAATGAATATCAGATACATTCTTGGCACCGCTACAGAGCGTGTGACCTCACAAGCAAGCCTCAGTGGGGCCACTGGAATCTGGATCATATTCTAAGAGCTGCTACTTAAGAAATGCAAATGGTCTCGAATCCCAGAGTTAACATGATATGGCCAAATAGTTCTTCAAGGTGACTGCACCAGGCACACTCCTGGGGGGTGGGACAGGGGAGGGGTTCTGACAGACTTGTGGGAATTAATAATACCTTATTCTAATTTCCATTTTCCTGGTTTTGAGGTGATTGCATATGTGTGCTTGTGTGTGTGCGCACACACACACACACACACACACACACACGAAACCAAAGTCCTTCACACACATGGTGCATATACTTAGGTACATACACATTAATATATAAATTAATCAATTAAATTCCTAAAAATAAATTATAAACAATGCATTTAAATAACATTTCTGCCAGGCAGAGTGGGTATATGCCTTTAATCCTGGCATGCAGGAAGAAGAGGCAGACAGATCTATCAGATAGATGATATAGAGAAACACTGTCTCAAAAAAAAAAAAAAAAAAAAAAAAAAAAAAAAAAAAAAAAAAAAAAAAAAAAGAAAAGAAAAGAAAGGGAAGGGGAAAGACAGAGACCGAGAGACACAGAGAATTTTTGAGAGAAGAACAGATAGATTAAAGAAAGAATAACTTTCAGGAAAGAAAAACATAGTCAGCCAAATTAAAATTTTAATGGCCGATTTAAACAATTTAAACAACAGATTGGCCATAAGTGAAGGAAAAAGTTAAAAAGTTCAGGACAATGCTTTAGAGAAAATCCAAAATACAGCTCAAACACAGATACAGACACACACACACACATAGAGGTAAGGAACTACTGACTTGCACACCAACATGGGTGAGTGTTCAAAGCAAGCATCAACAGCACCTCCCATGGGATTCTATTTATATGACATTCTAAAAAGAGCAAAATCTGAGTTATTGTTGCCAGGAGCTGGGGTAGGAGACAGGGACTCACTGTACTATGACCTGGAGTGATGCAAACCTTCTGTGCTGATTGCACAACTGCATATGGTCACTGAACTTGTGAACTTCATTACTTGTTTAAAAAAAAAAAAAAAAAAAGTAATACTTCACGAGGCACAGTCTCAGGTACTTTCAATCCCAGCACTTGGGAGGCAGAGGCATGTCAATCTCTGTGAGTTTGAGGCCAGCCTGGTCTACAGATCAAGTTCCAGAACAACCAGGCAGGGCTACATAAAATCAATCAAACAAATAAATAAATGATAATTGTAATATACAAATCATACCTCAATAAAAGCCAACCATGTTTCAGTCTAGCTGGAGATATACAGTGAGAGGAAGATACAGTGAGATTTAGTCTAAAAATAAATACATGAAATTGAAGAAGCCATGAGTAGTGATTCATATGTGTAAATCTAGCTCTCTGGAAACTGAGGCAAGAGGATTGCTGTGACTTCGAGGCCAGCTTGGCTGTACAGCAAGACTCTATCTCAAAGAGCAAAACAAGGGTCTAGAGAGATGGCTCATCAGTTAAGAGCACTTTCAGACGATCCAAGTTTGGTTCCGGCACTCATGTTGGGCAGTTCACAACTGCCTGAACCTCCAGCTCCAGGGGATCCAGTGCCCTCTTCCCGCCTCTGTGGGCACCGGGAACACATGTCCACATATCCAGACATACACACTGCACTGCCTAGGTTTATGTCAACTTGACATAGACTAGAGTCATCAGAGAAGAGGGAGCCTCAATTGATAAAAACGACTTCGTAAGATCTGGCTGTAAGATATTTTATTAATTAGTGATTTATGGGGGAGGCCCCAACCCATTGTGGGTGGTGCCATCCCTGGGCTGATGGTCCTGAGTTCTATTTAAAAAAATAGGCTGAGCAAGCCATGAGGAACAAGCCAGTAAGCAACACCCTCCATGGTCTCTGCATCAGCTTCTGCCTCCACCTTCCTCCCTTGCTTGAGTTCCTGTCCTGATTTCCTCTGATGAGTAACTGGGTTGTGGAAGTGTAAGCTGAATGAACCCTTTTCTCCCCAAGTTGCTCTGCTCATGGTATAGAGACCATGGCTTTTGCTCCGAGCAATAGAAACCATAACTGAGACATACACATAAATAAAAATAAATCTGAAGAAAAGAGAAAACAACAGCAACAAAAACCGATTTTTTTTTTTTTTTTAGAAGTTGAAGATATGGCTCCAGGTATACACTTAGCTATCATGCATGAGGTCTTGGGTTTGATCCCCACTGAAGCAATAATGATCGATTTTGAACCCCATCCTATATTGATACTTTTTTGGTTTGTTTTTTTTTGTTTGTTTGTTTGTTTGTTTTGTTTTGTTTTTCGAGACAGGGTTTCTCTGCGTAGCCCTGGCTGTCCTGGAACTCACTCTGTAGACCAGGCTGGCCTCGAACTCAGAAATCTGCCTGCATCTGCCTCCCAAGTGCTAGGATTAAAGGCGTGCACCACCACTGCCTGACATAATTTTTTATTTGATAAAGTAAATTACAAATTACTTGATAAAAATTCCCATGTTGTTGTGGTCCAGAATGGTTGAGTACTTAGCCCTAAGCAGGACATTTATATTGCTCTCTCTAAGGCTTAAGGAACATCACGGAAAACAAGGCAGAGACGATGTAAGAGCTGGACCGTTTGGAGAAGGCCTGCAAACCACTCTCCAGACATCACAGCCTCAGCATCATGACTTCACAGCAACGACAGATGCCTACACGGGGCCTGTCAACTGTCAATCACGGGTTAGGGAGGGTCTCATAGTACCCTGCCCATCCCTACTGGGTAATGGGCTATCTGTGGATTTCGGGAGAAGGGGAGTCATTATTTTCCATTGTATACCCACTGAGAAACCAACCAGGTTCCAATGATTAGTTCCAAGGCTCACGGATGGGTCATAAAACAAAACGGAAGGACGTGATGGGGGAAAGTGAGAGGCAAGGAGTCTACACAGGTCTGAGAGAAAGAAGAGCAGGCTAGGCATGGAAGCCATCACAATCCCAGCAAATGGTATAAATGCAGTAGTGGGTGGGAACGGTGGACTCCCTGTGAGGGAGGTAGGAAAGGCCAGGAGGTTGGGGAGGCACACCTCCAGTGTGTCTGCAATGGGTTTGCACAGAGCACTGACTAAGAGGGGTAAAGACCAGCCCAAAGATGGTGGACCCAGAGAGAATTCAAGGACATCAAGAAGGACAGGGCAGGTGATCCACTTTCTCTGTGTCTCGGCCTACATTGGTCTGCTCTGTGCTGCCTCACTCTCTCTGAACTGAACCCTCTGAAGTCAGGAACCAGGATCAATTATTCCTCCTTTTAAGGGTTTTTGTCAAGTATTTAATCATCAAATGCAAAAAAAAAAAAAAAAAAAACAAAAAAAAACCCATAAACCATTTTTAAAGTCTTGCAAACTCACTGGCCCATAATAAATATTCTGCTGACTCAAGGATAAAAACTATTATTTTTGCAGTTTAAGAAAATATGATCTCTTGTGCATCTTCTAGAACTAATATCTATGATCATGCATCTTCAGTCAAGGGTCAAAACAATTTCACCTAAAACTATCTGGCAGTATGTGTTTATTCTTTCCCTGTCTACAAGCCCACGGACCAGGCACTCTGTAGTGTAGATGTCACTCTGCACAGCCCAGTACCGATGCCACCTCTAGCCTTAGTCTATTTTTTTAGAAAGCACAGGGATGAGTGTACATTATCATCTCTTAGAGCAAATGGCACTCAGCTCGACCAAGTTTAATGTCCATATAAAAATCAAAAATGCTCCAAATTGGGGCATATAGAAGCATCTCTCGTCTCTCCTTCAGGCTCTGGCTGCCATCTGAATCCTCCATCCCCACTGCCGAGCTCCATCTGACCACTTTCTATCTAGAAAGCTCATTCTCAGTGAAATACTTGAATCAGAACTAATTACAGCAGTAACTGAAATGGTCCTGGGGATGTGTGCCCCGCACAACAAGGATACTTTTACTGGGTTACTTAGCCGTGCTGTGCCGGGGTCTGTTAATGTGCTCTGCCAGGCTTCAGTGCAGGCAGACTTCAGCAAATGTAACTCTGCAGTTAAAGTAATAGAGGGCCAAAGGAGCCTGGAGAAATAAAGAGTCAAATTCATCTCCTTGGAAATATGTTTGAAAACAATCCACTAATGGGAGTACAGGATTGAAGAGGTTTGTTTCAGGGTGGATGGTAAAGCTCAGGGCTGCAGCTTGTCCTCATTCTTTGGCTTTCTGCAGCCTCCATCTTACCTCACTGTTCAAAGGGAACCAGAAGCAGCTCACAGCACTGGACCAGGAGGGATGATGGAGAAGTCCGTGGCTTGCCTTCTTTTTACCCTGTGATAAACACAGGCCCCTTGCTCTCTGAAGAAGTCCAGTAAGGTATTGCCAAAACCTAACCATTGTCAGCCTCTAGCTTATTGCATTATAGAAGAAAATGGAGAACTGAACACGCAGGAGGTGCAGGCAGTGTCTGAAGACAGGCATGTAACATGGGGGGGGGGTCAACATTTTGGACCACAAATTAGAATTTAATATATAATATTTAATATATATATAATATTTTTTTCTATTTAAGAACTGTGTGACTTTCGACCTTTGAAACCAAAAGTATCCACATACAAGGACAGAATAAAAGCTGGCGGTATACTTCAGTAGTGAAGGAGCTGCCTGTAATACTCAGGGCGCTGGATTCAGACACAGGGGCATGGGGAGGCATGACAGAGGCATCAGTGGATATGACTGCCTGAGATAAGACAGGTAGAGTTTCAGAGTTTCTCTCAGGAGAGTAAACATTCATTAAAATGTATATATTTTGCTGGGTATGGGGATATTCAACCTTTAATGAGGAGACAGAAGCTGAAGCATCTATATGAGTTCCAGGCCAGTCTGGTCTATATAGTGAGTTCCAGGACAGTCAAGGCTATGTGGTCATACACACCCCTCCTCCTGCATCTCAAAAACAAATATACAACAACAAAAAGTGTCCCTGTCTTAGTAGATTCAGAAACCAACCCTAACTGAAGTTAAAAACTGCTTAAGTCTTTTAAGAGATACTTTTAGATACAGTAAAGGCCTGGGTCAAGGAACACTATCATTTGTTCCCCCAAGCACTGATAAAGTCACAGGAAATGAATAATTTTGCTATGGACATAAAAAAAATCAAATTCTGTTCTAGAATTGCTGTATTTGCACAAAGCATTTAAAATCCAGACATATCGAGAAGTCAAGGATCGTAACATTTAGGGGATCAGAGCCAGCTCCACAGATATTGATGGAGTCACTTACTGTGTGTCTTGTTCATGATCAACTGTGTCCCATGCAAGTATCCAGAGAACTAAAAAGAATTTTCTCAATATCACAAATTTAAAAGAATTCCAAATTTGGGGTCAACCACTGAAAATAAATTTAGTAGTTTTAAACCTATCTTACCATCAGCTGCAACTGCGGGGTTTTTCTGGGAGTAGAGGATAGATAGTTCTAAAAATCCAGGTTCCAGGTGGTGGAACCTGGAAAATTCAAATTTCAAGAAAATAACTCAAGAAATTATGGAGATCAGTTAGGTTTAGAAACCGCCACTCTTACCTACCCAGCATTACAGTAACCGGTTATCATGTATAAATTTCTATTTGGGATTGGAAAGTTGGCTCTGCAGTTAAGAGCAGTTACTGCTCTTGCAGAGTACCTGAGTTTAGTTCCCAGTAACCCCATGGCAGCTCACATCCACAGGTACCAGGCATGCACATACATGCACGCAGGCAAAACACACATCCACATAACTCTAAAAATGTTTCTATTGTGGACAGACAACATATACAATCTCTTTTCCTTATAATTACACTTAAATTCTTGCTGCAGATTAAGTGTCTTAGTTACTTTTTTATTGCCAAAACGCTGTGTCTAAGGCAACTTAAAAAAAAATGTTTTATTTGGGGTTCACGGTCCCAGAGGGTTACAGTCTGTGGACGTCATGGCGGTGGGTCGCGGCAGCAGCCAGGCAAGCATAGCTCTGGAGCTATGTAAGAGCTGGCATTCTGATCCACAAAACAGGAAGCTGCAAAAAGAGAACACTGGGAACCTGTGAGTCTTTTAAACCCTGATCCTGATCTATTCAGTTACTTTCTTTGTTAGGCAGGAGCCAGGAAACGGAAGAACATATAACACACTAATTAACACTGTTATCTTCTCAGGCTACTTTGTATAGGGATGAAGACTGGGAGGGGGTGTTATTCTCTTGCCAGTAAAGCTGCTCTGACTAAAAAACATGGCTGTTCTCTCTAATCCCGATTTCTCAGAAAGCCAGAGTAACTGCATAGCTTGGTAAGACGGAGCATAAAACAGGAGTGGCTCCATTTTGATTTTGAGTCTTTTATTTAGGGGAACACTATAGAGCTCGGTCCAGAACAGTGGTCTGGGGTTGTGCATAGTAGCAAACACCTGTCTTCTCAGCACTTGAGAGACAAAGGCCTCCAAGTTTAAGACTGTTTTTTTTGTCGAACAAATAAAGTTCTCTTTTAATGACTTGACAACTCTTGTGAAATTACTCTGATCAAGTTTCACCAGCTGCCGTTAATTACCTCCAAATCCTTCTAAGGGCCAGGCCTCCAGGATTTCCACCTACTGTTACCATCTCCAACCATAGCACAGGGACCCATTTGTGACTTACACTGATGGGCCCTTCTAAAGCAAAAAGATTCCCAGCCGTATGCCTGAGTTTTCACAAGCCGCATGGTTCTGTCGTTTTTTGAATCTGCAAGCCATGGTGGTGCAGGCCTGCTCTCCCAGCCTTTGGGAAACTGAAATCAAACAAGGGTTACATGCTGAGACCATCTCGAAAATAAACTAAACAAATAAACAAATGTAGCTTCAAGTAATTTCATGACTACTGCTTGCTACCAGAATTCCTAGCAACAACCACTTGGATTTTAATCAAAATTTTTCACTTTCTAAATGATTGTTCCTCAGAGAAAATGGACCAATTGGGCAGTCTGTCAAAGGATCAAGGGAAATAAGCCAGCCTCTGACGCTGTGCGCAGCTTCACTCTCAAGAAACATTGGCAGCCTGAAGACATAGCTAATCCCCTTATAAATAGTTGTTCTTCTAAATTGCCAGAAAATTGAGAGGATTAAAACACGATAGAGCTATAAAAGTTAGTGCCTCCTCAATAAATGTCAGCTACAGACCTCTCGTGATTAACTTCCTCTCGCTCATGTAGATCACATGATGTCGCCGGATCTAAGCCACAGATGACATGGGAAGGAGAGAAGGGTCACCACAAATCACACACTGCATGAACTTCACTTACGGAAACACAGATGTTTAGGGGACTTCAAAATCCTTTGGTCCTCTCTCAGCCTAGACATCATCTTAGAAAGCTCTAGATCTCAACTGGCCAGTAGAGAAAGCAGATGCACACCCTGAAGAACAACGGAAGACAGACAGGTAAAACAAGGTCAACTGGAATGGAGGGAATACTCCCAAAATACCAACACTTTGGAGCCGAAGGCAGGAGAGCTGAGAGTTCCGATCCAGCCTGAGTTATATAGAACAGGGTCCTCTCAATTGTGTGGCGGGGAGGGGGGCAGGGCAGGATGGTAGAAACTTTGGTCCAGGCAGGCATTATCCAAACTCATACCCACAAGGCCAACAGGAGAATTAGCCCAACTAAAAAGTGCCCAGCCTAAATCACAAATCTAAAGATTCATGAGCAAAACAAATGTGTATTATTAAAACCATTCTTTGTTTTGTTTTGGTTTGGTTTGGTTTTTTGGGGGGGGATGGGGGTTTGGTTTTTTGAGACAGAGTTTCTCTGTGTAGTCCTGGCTGTCCTGGAACTCACTCTGTAGACCAGGCTGGCCTCGAACTCAGAAATCCGCCTGCCTCTGCCTCCCAAGTGCTGGGACTAAAGGCGTGGGCCACCACCGCCCGGCTAAAACTATTCTTTTATTAAGGTTTCCACGAGAGAGGTAAAGGCGGTTTAAAAGTGATTTGAACATTACATAAACCTGAATGTGTAACAAAACTTTTCTATTCTGTTTACATAAGTGACACAGCCCTTGTTCTCAGGGGGCTTCCAACTCCAGTGAAGGAGCCAAGATGTAACAAGTTCGCAGTTATGTGTGCAAAAGCCCTGTAGTCGGAGCGAGTTTGGTATACCTGAAGAAGTGAAGACCAAAGCTGCAAAGTAAAGAAAGTAGATGAGCCTGGGTCTGAAAGACCTGGAAATAAAGAGGCGGGAGGTTGCTGAGCCTTGAAGCCATATATGTGTTTGTATGTATGTTTGTATGTATGTGTTTGTCCTATGAATAATGAAGGGTTTTTTTTTGTTTTGTGATTTTTGTTTTGGGGGGTTTTGGGGGGGGTGGTTTTGTTTGGTGTGTGTTTGTTTGTTTGTTTTTTAGATGGGTAATTCGAAGGGGATTGTCTTTAGGGGAAAATAAAAAAATTAAAAAAAAAAAAAAACTGTACTTTCAGTGGAACCATTAGTAGGCAAAGCTTTACTGGAGGAAGTGAATCCCTGGGTCCTCGCATTGAGATTTTACAGCCCAGGCCCACTGGCTATCCTCTCTGTTCTTGCCGTCCTGATGACAGGATGTAACCAGCCACCTTATGCCCCTACCACCACGCCTTCCACATCATAGTGCACTGTACCCCTCAAACGCTCAGTCAGCACAGACCCTCCCTTCCTTAAATTTCTTCCTCCTGATTACTTGGTCATAGCAGCCAGAAAGGCTGCATTCTCCCGCTGAAGTGAAGCACAGAGTTGAGATCGGCGGCGTATCTTCGATGGAGACTTGGGTCTCTCGGCAAATGTCAGGCAACTGAGGCTGCTAGAGGGGCGGGCATGGGAAAGTGGGGGGCCGTGACTCCCAACAGAGAGGAAGTGACTGAGCTCTAGGAACGCCAAGGATTCGTGGCCACAGAGAAGTGTGTAGACTTGAGAAAGACTAAGGCCAGAGAAGAGCAAAGTGGAGGAGGGGGCAAGCCATCGGGCCAACAGAGAACCGCAAGAAGCAGTGGTCGGCAGAGTCTGATTTTGGCGTGGAATTCAAGTAAAATGAGCCCCTCCTGTGCAAGCTATACCAAAGAAGTCCAGCTGCTCTGAAGCCTGAGGCAATAAGATCGTGAGTTTGAGGCCAGCCTGGACTCTACAGGGAGATCCAGTTTCAAAATATTTTTTTTTTCATAAAGAAGTTGAGAAGTAAAGAAATAAAGACAGATAGAATAGGCGATTCTTTTTGGTGGTGGTGGTTTGGTTTGGTTTTTCAAGGCAGGGTTTCTCTGTGTAGCTCTGGCTATCCTGGAACTGGCTCTGTGGACCAAGCTGGCCTCGAACTCAGAGCACACTGATCAAAGATGTGCGCCACCACTATCTGGTTGGCAACGATTTCTAAAATAGAGCTGTGAAGAGAGAAACTATCAAAAGAGGTGGATGGCCCTTCTCTGGTTCACCTACCACCTTTGCGTTGTTTGTGTGATACAGGGTCTTGAAAGCCCGGGCTGATCTGAAACTCATTTGGTAGCACAAGATTGCCTCAAACTCTCAACAATCCTCCTGCCTCACCCTCTCAGGTGTTGGGATTTACAGGTGTGAGCCACTACACCTTTTGAGTTTGTTGTGTCTTTATTTTTGTTTTTAAAATATTTTTTAAAAATTATTGCCGGGCGGTGGTGGTGCACGCCTTTAATCCCAGCACTTGGGAGGCAGAGGCAGGCGGATTTCTGAGTTTGAGGCCAGCCTGGTCTACAGAGTGAGTTCCAGGACAGCCAGGGCTACACAGAGAAACCCTGTCTCGAAAAAAAAAAAAAAATTATTAATACATAAGATTCAGTGCCCAAAAAGGTACAGCATGGACCTGTAAGCCCAGGGCGTGGAGGGCTGAGACAGAACCATTGCTGTGAGTTCAAAATCAACCTGGACAAAATAGAAAGACAGGGTCTCTCAAAAAAGGAGAAAAAGGGGAGGAGCTTATCTTTTGCTTCCTTAGAGCCGCCTTAGCCTGAGAAGCCTCAGGACTCTGGAGTGTGGCATTGTAAATGTGCTTTGTCAGGTGACACACCATGTGACTGGCTCCTGCTTCCTACCCATGGAAATCTGTCTAATCTCACCCAAAATATTCTAAATAACAGGCAGATAAAATGGTTCCTCAGATAGCTGGGTGTGGTGATCACGCCTTTAACCCCAGTGCTTGGGAGGCACATTTCTGAGATCCAGGCCAGCCTGGTCTACAGAGTTCCAGAACAGCCAGGGCTACCCATTGAAAACTTGTCTTCAAAATACAAACAACAACAAAAAACAAAACAAACAAACAAACAAAAAAAAAAAACAGCTCCTCACATAAAGTCACTCACAGCTAAGACTAATGTCCTCAGTTCCAACTGCAGAACAATGGACTCCTGCAAGTGGTCCTCTGACATGCTCATGTGGGCATGTGCACTCACCAAATAAGAATAACTTTTTAATTAAAATGAGTAGATTTAAAGCTGGGGCACATTCATTTTTTTAATGGGTTTGGAGTAATTAAGTCATCTCTCTCAGTACACCAGTAAGCATGGAGCAGAAAGAGTTGGTCAAAGTATTGAAGTCTTTGAGGTACCCAGATTACTGCTATTAAATCTCTTCTGAGAAGTGGGGTGAGCCTGCCAAGTTCATCGGGTGGACAACTAAATCTATAGGCTGGTGAAGTGAAAATAAGCCCTGGCCACATGGCTGTTGTGGTTGAGAGAGATAATGGGTGTTTTATCTAGCCTTCAACTTTACCGGGACGGGAGGATGACATAATGCGGGGCTATTCCTATCAGAGCTCCTCAGCAAAATTTCCCGACAGAATCACAATTTCATAACACCCAAAAGCCTGTGTGGACCACGCTACTATCAATAACAGAGAAACTCATAAACTCCAAATTCCATTATCTAATGACTAATCACACTTGTCGGGACCATTTCAGGAGATGGAAGTCCTTTGAGGCGCTTTAGTGATCCAGAATCCCTGAATATCCTGGTCACACTGAGGTCTACTCAAATTGCCTGCCATATAAGACCTGGAAAAGAAACTGCTCCCTGGTTTAGTGCCTGAAGTAGGAGCAAGAGGGTGTGTTTATGGGTTGGGTCAGGGAAGTACTGCTGCCTAGTGACAAAGCATTGAGGAGAAAGACCAGCCAACCTGAGCTACAACTTTAGGAAGTCAGGTGAACCAGCCCGAGGCCACCCTGCATGGGATAAAGGCTCTCTTCCCTCCACTCTCCAGCAGGTGACGCCCACTGACCAAACCCAACCAAGAACCAGGTAGTGGGTCCCTGGAGCAATATCCTGGGCCCCGGAGCAGGGTGGTGGAGGAAGAGGAGAACCTTCAGGGAAAAAGGAAAGTATCCAACACCTGTGGAAGTCAGAGCCATTTCACCTGTCGGTCCATCACCAAGGAGTGCTGAGATAAAGCTACTTGCTTCAACTCCCTGCCAGGAGTTCTAATGTAAAAATGGGGAAGGACATCAATGCCAATAGTGATGTCCTTAAGCTAGACCCAGAAGCGTAATCTCTTTATTTCCCCCCTACACACAAACACCCTTCCAAATTAATTTGAGCTTAAATCCCCAGGAGGTATGTATTTCTTTTCATCCTACAAAGAATGCCTGTTGGTGAGTGGCAACATTGTTACTAGTTTTTTTAAGCTCTCGGTTTTTCCTCTTTACAAACCAGGTGAGCAATACTTTGAGAGATGACAAGGGTTTTGGCTGCTTGTGGGCCTGATATTGATCAGTTTAAAATATTTGGACACTTGCATCTCCTGAATGTGCTTACTGCAGCCCTTCTCCCTGGCCGGCCTGAAGAGCGCCAGGCATTTTTGTTATCATGATAAATTACCCTCCCTGGTAGGTCACTCTCTTTTACCCAAAGTCACAATTTGCTCCTTCTTTAGGTCACAACCTGATTTTTCAGGGTGACAGATTTACTGCTTGCTTTGTACTCCCCAAAAAACAAATCACCAACACTGCTCAAAATCCAGTCCTGCCACAGGATAGCCTGAGATCCTCCCAGTGAGGAAGAAACCCAGGCTTCTGAGACTCTTTCCACACTGCCCTGGATCCAAGAAGGAAGGAGGGAGCCGGTGTGAATCACATTGCCAGTACAAGCAACTGTTTGTTGTTGGTAGAGTCTTGGAAGAGCCTTCTTTGGAGGATACTCAAAAATAGCAAAGCAAATAACTCCTCCAACACGCTTTCCTGGGCCATTAAAAGGAAAGAAAAAAGTGGGAGTGCCCTGTAAAATGTACCTAAATCCTGAGACTGGAGCTGGGACATTTCTGGATTAGAAAAAGTCATGTCGCAGAACTCTCACAAACAGACAAGGATTGAAGTGGTGAGCTTCTGCTCCAGGTAATAAGAAGTGTATTTAAAAAATCAACAAACAATGGTCTACTCCTTCAACAACCTGCAGCATTCTCCATCCCCAGCCCTGCCCCTAGGCCAGCCAGCTCAATTCCCTTCAGAATGGAGTTCCTCCCTAGACAGGCTCCTCTCTCTGCTCCTCAAGCCATAAATGCAAATGGCGAAGTTGAAACAGCACTGAACATGGTTGTTGCTGGCATTCTACAGCAAATTCTACACAATCTTGTAAGGAGACAGGCCAGAAGTAAGAGGCTGAGAGTCTCATACACCGGAACCAGCCCACCTTCAAATTCCCATCTCTGTCTTGTCTTCTGATTTGTGACCTTATGAAAAGTATTTAATCACTCTGTGCCTGATAGCACTCAGGCACAGAGACAGAAGGATGGCTGCAAGTTCAAAGTCAGCCTTATATCCCTATTGCAAGTTTCACTCACACTCCCCCAGCAAGGCTACACAATGAGAGCACATCTCTAAATAAATAAATAAGCAGTGGTGGGCTTTAATCACAACACTCAGGAGGCAGAGGCGGGCAGATCTTTGAGTTTGAGACCAGCCTGGTCTGTAGGGTGAGTTTCAGAACAGCCAGGGCTACACAGAGAAACCCTGTCTCAAACAAACAAAGACACAAAAGGTCACAAGATGGCTCAGAGGTGCTTGGCACCAAGGGGTAAAGGGAGAGAACTGACCCCAAACAGATTTTCCTCTGACCTCCACACGTATGCCATAACATGCATGTGCACACATACACAATAAATAAACAAATGGGAAAAAATGTTTAAACAAAATAAAAACATAAAATAAGGTAAATATAAATAATTGTGGACTTCGCCTTTTGAGGTTGAGGCTGTGTGCTGGGTTATTTTAAATTTTTAATCTGGGGGTAGTAAGGTACTTTTTTTTTTCTTTCTTTTTTTTTTTTTTTTTTTGGTTTTTCGAGACAGGGTTTCTCTGTGTAGTCCTGGCTGTCCTGGAACTCACTCTGTAGACCAGGCTGGCCTCAAACTCAGAAATCCCCCTGTCTCTGCCTCCCAAGTGCTGGGATTAAAGGCGTGTGCCACCACCGCCCTGCGGTACTTTCTCTTATAATTTTTAATTTACATTTTCTAAAATTATGATTTTTGTATCTTTTGATATTTTCCACTCAGTTGTTGTTAGTTCCCCCACCCACCCTACTGCTCCCCTTCCCCTCCTAGCCCTGTCCTCTACCTCCTCCTACCCCTACCCCATCCCACCCCTTATCCCCTACCCTATTTTCATTGTGTTTGGCTGTTGCTTTGTGAGTAGGGTCTCATCAGCTAGCTCAGGCTAGCCTCAGACTCAGAATCCTCCAGTCTCAGGAGTGTGCCAACACTATTAGTGTTCTTGTTATTGATTTGTTAATATTATCTATATACATAGACTAATCATGGGTCATTTATATGTTACAAGTGTGTTTTCCCAGTTTACCCCATCTTGTTCATTCACTTTGTGATATAAACCCATAGTATAGGTTTTCTAAAGTAAACCTATGTGGCTGAGAGACTGCACAGGGTTAAGAGCCCCTTACTCCTCTTCCAGAGGACCCGTGTTTCCCAGCAACCGTGTTGGACAGCTCACAACTTCCTCTGACTCCCAACTCCAAGAGATCTGATCTGTGCTTCTGGCCTCTGCAGGGACATATGCTCATTCCCACAGATGAACGCACTACACATAACTAAGAATACAACCAAAATATTTTAAAAATAAATCCCTGCTGGACAGTAGTGACGCATGCCTTTAGTCCCAGAATTTGGGAGAGAGGCAGGCGGATTTCTGAGTTCGAGGCCAACCTGGGCTACAGAATGAGTTTCGGGACAACTGGGACTGCACAGAGAAACCCTGTCTCTGAAACCAAATAAATAAATAAATCCCTATATATTTGAAAACTGACAGAAATATCTGAAATAATTTCTCTTTCTCATACACACACATGCAGAAAATAACAAAGCACAACAAAACACCCACCACCCTGGTGGCTACTCTGCGTAAGACAACTACTGGTTTTCTGTGCTTTTTACTGTTATTAAATCAAACCAGACCAAATATCACAAGTTTGTGAACAGACTGGGTTTGTAACTAGTTATTCTCAACAATACTGTCCTCAGAGATGTAAAGCCTAAGCCAGGACAGCTTGTTGTTAGAAAGTTCATCTCCTGTTGTGTTGATAGAGGTTCTTGGAAAATAAAGGGATGGGTAGAGGAGGGGTGACAGGGTTCAGCAGAGGCAAAGCCCCTCAGGCTGTTAAGCCCCCCCCCACCCCCCTTAGCCTTGGCCCACACAGCACTCAGCACTCGTGTGGGCAGGGCATTAAAAAGTCACTGGGCAGGTGTGTGCTGCAGGAACTGAGTCCTAAAAAGAAATAGGGAGTGTGGTAGAACCTCAGGAAAACACTCCTCCGGCTCTCCCCACCCCCTTCACCACACAGACAGTGAAGGCTTCACACACGAGCAGATTGGGCAACCTGGATCCCGTAAAAACCTCATTACCTCATTTCTACAGGAAAATATGGTTTCTTCATAGGAGCCTCTTAAGGTTCTCAAGGCTTTCTGTAAAAATCCTTAATGATAAACGCAAGTTGGTTGTGACTGTTTTCATTCTTCGTTGTTTTATGAACCAAAGATGGCCTCTGTGGATTCTAAATATTTAACTTTAAGGTTTTATTTCCAATAAAATCATCTTTGATCATCAGCTCAATATCAAATATCATCGGAGAACAATAGAGTTCATAAAACACAGTTCAATCTGGACATTTAAAAAATATATATATTATTAGCTGGGATTGGTGGCTCGGCGCTCTAATTCCCTGGACCCAGCAGACCAAGGTAGGAGGATTGCTAAAATGGGAGATTAACCTAGGATTCAAAGTGAGTTCCTGAGCTACATAGCAAAAACCCTGTTGCAAATAAAACCAAATACCAAACACCTGTAATGCCGGCCATCTGAGAGGCTAAGGGAGGATCACCTGAGGCTGGGAGTTTGAGACAAGTCTGGGTGACAGAGAAAGATTGTACCTCGAAGAAATAAGGAGAAGGGGAAAGGAGATGGAGGAAGAAAACGGGAAGAAATACATTATTCAACACAAAAAGAGGGGGAAAGGAGGGGGAAGAGAGAGGGAGAGAAAGAGAGAGAGAGAAAAGAGAGAGAGGAGGGGGTGGGAGGAGAGACTTTATTCCAAAATTAGTTTTATTTTTGTTTTGCTGTTGTTTCCTGTCTGTCTTGTGGGTTTTGCTTTTGTTTTGTTTTGTTTCATTTCAAGACAGAATCTCATTATTTACCTCAGGCTGGGCTGGAACTCACAATCCTGCTTGTTTCTCAAGTGCTTCAGTTTCAGGTATGAGGCACCATACTCAGATTGAGTTGGCTGCCCCACCCTCCACGGTAAGTATTGAACCCAGGTCCTTATACATTCTAGGCAAGTGCTCTACCATTGAGCTAAAAACACAGGCACCAAAGTTCTTGTTAGAAACCACAATACCAATCATCAGGGAGAAAAAAACTTAACTCTTATTTAGAGAATGTTCTGTAGCTGAGTTGGGAGAGTTCTGGCCTTCCATACACAGAGCTGGGCCTTCAATCATCTGAATCATATAAAAACGGCAGTGCACGCATATAACCTCATCGCTCAGGAAGTAGAGACTAGAAGACAAGAATTCAAGGTGGTTGGGCAGTGCTGGGCACACCATTAATCCCAACAGTCTAGAATCTGGCAGGAACAGGCAGATCTGAGTTAGAGGCCAGCCTGATCTATAGAGTGAGTTCCAGAACAGCCAGGGCTTCACAGAGAAACCCTGTCTTGAAAACTAAAAACAAAAAAAGAAAAGAAAAGAAAAAGAATTCAAGGTGTATCCTCAGCTACGGGCCTAGAGAGAGACTCTGTCTTAAAAACAGATGCAGAACAGACAATAGGGTTTGGTGAGTAAAGACACCGGCCATCAAGCTTAGTAAACTGAGTTTAATCCCTAGGATCCATGTGGTAGAAGAAAAGTTGTCCCATAAACTCCACAGCAGCAGGCAGTGGTGGCACACACCTTAAGCCCAGCACTCAGGAGGCAGAGGCAGGAAGATCTCTGTGAGTTTCGAGGCCAGACTGGACAGTTCCAGGACACAGAGAAACCCTGTCTTGAAAAAACTAAATGAATAAATAAATAAACCCTCCACATCAGCATGTGTACACATATAGGTTTGTGGTAGAGCCCAAGCTTAGTTTTCACAAAGCCCTGAATTCAATCTCAGGCAATGAAACATCATGATGATGATGATGATGATGATGATGATGATGATGGTGGTGGTGGTGGTGGTGGTGGTGGTGGTGAGGTAGAAGAGGAAGAGGAGGAGGAAGAGGAGGAGGAAGAGGAGGAGGAAGAGAAGGAGGAGGAAGAGGAGAAGGAGGAAGAGGAAGAGGAGAAGGAGAAGAAGAAGAAGAAGAAGAAGAAGAAGAAGAAGAAGAAGAAGAAGAAGAAGAAGAAGAAGAAGAAGAAGAAGAAGAAGAAGAAGGGGGAAGAAAGAGAGAGGGAAAGAAAGAAAGAAAGAAAGAAAGAAAGAAAGAAAGCTAAAGATGAAGAAGCATTTAAAAGTGAAGAATGTGTGTGGAAAAAAAAAAAAAAAAAAACTAGCTGACCAGAAGAAACATCCTGATGTTAGCTTTCAATGTGAGTCTTTTGAAATAAAGAGCTTTAAATTAAAAAAAAAAAAAAAAAAAAAAAAGGCTAAGAAAGAGCTGCCTAGAAGGTATAATTGGGAGAAGATGTTATCTCCACCCAGTCTGTTTTAGCATCCATCAAACAAGCAAAAACAATGCTCTATCACTAGGTTGCTAGGCGCCTGGTTATCCACAAGGAACTACTAGCCTGAGATATTCACACTTATAGTAGCCTTGGGCTTACAAGCCCTAAGCCTCCTTCTGATCCCTAGACACTTGCCTGCTCTACCTTCACACATTTGATATAGTTTCCCACTATGCTTCACTTCCTCCTCGAGCCCAGGTTTATGTCTCAAGAGTACGTTATTCTTTCAATCACTGTGTATTGACAGCCTCTTCAGTAGCAGGCTCTCAGGTTAAAAAAAAAAAAATCATTTGTTTCCATTCTTAAGGCTTTCACCTTTGGTCTCCACACAAAGCTCGGTGTGTGATTAATACCTTCCTGTGATGATTATTGATTAGAAGTCTCAAAATGCATTCCCTTGAGCCTAGTGACCCAGTGACTAATGAAGTCAACTACCTGAGTTCAAATCCTCGTTCCGTCTAGTGTTTGATCTTAGACAAGCCGCTCTGCCTCTCTGCACTTCAAACTAGTGGTAATAATACCGACCTCTTCTTGGGTTTGCTGTGAAGCACTTACGGTATAGAAATGCTCAATCAATAGCAGCTGTTTTTAGACAAGAAACAGCTCACCTTCTGTTACCAGTGTGTTCTTTACCCAGGTGCTTAGTGAATAAGTTTGTTTATTTTGGTCACACATTAGATAGAATATAGAATAGATATCAATTATCTAGAATACTTTTGCATGTTTATTTTGAGGTTTATTTTTATTGTGTGAGTGGGTATTTTGTCTGTATTTACATCTATACACCATGTGTGTACAGTGCCTACAGAGACGAGAAGAAGGTGTCAGAACTCCTGGAACTGGAGTTACAGACAATTGTGAGAAGTCATGTAGATGCTTGGAATTGAACTCGGGTCCATCTGGACGAGCAAGCATCCAGAGCTCTTAACCACTGAGCCATCTCTTCAGTACCACACCACTGAATTGTTTAACTCACTTAACAAAACTTCAAGTGCCTGCTCAGGGTCAGTGCTCAGGGTTAAAGGAGGAGAAAATACAAAGAAGGTCAAATCAGAGAATCTAATCCTGGTTGGAGAGACGACTCAACATTGCACTGTTCTCACAGGGTATGTGGGCTGGGTTTCCAACACTGATGATGTGCTAGCTCAGAACTGCCTGAAACTCTAGTGCCAGGAAGCTCCGTACGCTCTTCTGTCATCAGGCATACCTGTGGTGACCATGCATACATGGAGACACATACATTTTTTCTTTTAACAAAAAAAAAAAAAAAAAAAAAAAAAAAAAAAAACCCTACCAATCCTGCTGCGTGTGGTGATACACACCTGTAATTAAAGTACTTGGGAGCTGGGCAGTGGTGGCGCACGCCTTTAGTCCCAGCACTTGGGAGGCAGAGGCAGGCGGATTTCTGAGTTCGAGGCCAGCCTGGTCTACAGAGTGAGTTCCAGGAAAGCCAGGGCTATACAGAGAAACCCTGTCTCAAAAAACCAAAAAAATTAAAAGAAGTACTTGGGAACTAGAGACAAAGGGATTGGGAGTTTTAAGACTAGTGTTGGCTACAGAACAAATTTGAGGCCTATAAGGGCTAAATAAAACCCTGTATCATCATACACACACACACACACACAATGCATATGGAAATGCTTTGGTGTGTTTGACTGTGACAGCGGTAAAGGACAAGTTAGCCCCAGGTAAGAGAGTTTGGTAGAATGGGTCACAAGTTTGAACAAGGTAGTAAAGTCATTTACTTAGAAAAGGCAAAGGAGGAAGCTATGCAATGACCCAGCTGGGGCAGGGCCAGTGCAAAGCCTGGAGGCTGGTATGTGTCCTACCTGGACACAAGGGATGGGCTGGAGCAGAGGAAGAAGGGGAAGAGCAGGGCCTGATTGATGTCAGAGAGTTGGGGTGGGGTGGAAAGGGCACAAACTAAGTAGGGCCTTATAGATACAGACCGTTGTGAGGTTCTCAGCAAACGGGACATAGCTCAGTAACAACATTCTTGCCAGTAAGGCTCTGTGTTCAGACATTAGCATAGGAAAGGTACATTTTTTAAGAGATTAGTTGCTTTCTATAGACTGAAAGTGAAGCCCTTGATAAAGGGGGATGAGAGATGAAATTTGTAAGAAACAGATGATAGATAGGAGATAGATAGATAGATAGATAGATAGATGATACATAGATGATAGATAGATAGATAGATAGATGATAGATAGATAGATAGATAGATAGATAGATAGATAGATAGATAGAGGCAGACAAGCAGACAGAGGGTGTAGGAGGTGTTTAAGAATCTACAGAGAAGCCAGGGGCCAGGGGTGGCTCATGCCTTTAATTCCAGCCTTCAGGAGGCAGAGGCAGAAGCAGGTCAGCCTCTGTGAGTTTGAGGCCAGCCTGCTCTATAGATCAAGTTCCAGAACACAGAAAACCCAGCCTTTGGTGGGGCGGGGAGAGAGGCCAAGGAAAGCAGAATCCATGTAGAACAACGCATGGTAGTGTGAATCTAATCCTGACATCCAGGAGATGAAAACAAAGTTTCAGCTAAAGGCCAGTCTCAGTTACACACCAATTTTGGTCTCACTTTGCTACTGTTTTCTTTAATTTTGTTTTGTTTCTGTTTTAATAAACTGGATGAAGAAGGGAGATCAGTCAGGCACCTATTACAATAAAAAGCTAAAGGCATTGGAGATTTGGAGCACAGTTGGTTATTTATTTGGCCAGCTGGTGTGTATGTTTGAAGGTATTGCCATCAAGACCAAAGGCAGTAATACCAGCTAACCAAGTATGTCTCCAAGACTTCTACCTCCTCCCACTAAAAGGATGGAGCTGACATCAACCCAAGTAGAGAACACCTTGCATGAACAGAATTGAAGGCAAGGGGATCCCACGTTCAAATCTGAACATGTCATATTGGAGACTTCCGTTAGGCTTCCAAGTAGTATTGTGTGAGGTCGTCTATGTCTGATTGGCAGCTCCCCAGTGCCATGCACAGGGCATCAGGGCTGGGGACAATGGTGCAGGTCAGAGAGGCTAAATCAGTCACAAAGGCGCACCTTGGGAGGAACAGGAGTGGGTGAAGAGGTGAGGCAGGGAGGGAGACAGCAGATGAGCTCCCATGAATGATTCGAATTTTCCATGGTCCATACCAAGAAGGCACATGGGACGAATGGATCTCATGATACCATGTCTGTAGAGATGAGAGAAATACAAAGAAAATGTAGAGAGCTACTGTTAAGGATTGTTTGTGAATTCTTAAGGGAGTTTCCTAATCCCTGCAAGCATCTTGATGAACGTGTTGGCTTTTGCCCTTTCAGGAGAGCAGTACGGGAGTGGTACTGGGACACTTGCTATTTTCCTTTCCTTGCATTTTCTGGGCACATCTTCACAGACCTATTTGCTGTGAGTGCTATTTCACAGGGGCCTTAGGATGCTAGCTTCTAACTAGAAAGTGGCTTTGCACTTGCTTGTTCCATTCAACGTAGAGTTTTACCCATTCTCATGGGAAAACTTAACACAAGAAAAACAATTAAAAAGAAAGAAATACAAAAGTGAGCAGAACTTTGAAGTAGAATACCATTTTCTATGGAACTTACACACAGGGTGAGAATCTGTGACTCTTACAGAACATGAGCAAAATCCACCACAGGACAGAGTTCTTCCAAGGAGGGCATTGCTAAATCCTAGTGTCTTGACAAA
Organism: Arvicanthis niloticus; assembly: GCF_011762505.2. Classification (NCBI taxonomy): domain Eukaryota; kingdom Metazoa; phylum Chordata; class Mammalia; order Rodentia; family Muridae; genus Arvicanthis; species Arvicanthis niloticus. Next base: position 26,083,581 of record NC_047667.1, on the reverse strand, counting down.
CAGTTAAGACTCCTGTCCTGGATAGAGATGGGGAGGAGGGGGAGGGTGGGTGCTAATCCTGAAAGACAGAAGGGCTGAGAGTCTGAAAGGCCTCTAAGTGCTGAAAAGCGTGGGGTCTAAGAATCTAGTCAAGGAAGGGGCAGATATAAGCAGAGAAATAGGAAGGTTGTAGCTGACTTAGGGGTGATAGTAAGTAAACAGAGGTAAGAAATGTGGAGAAACCAACAAACACTCCAGCCTGCCTGCTGGGGAAGTGGGAATTTCTGGTTTCATTGGAGACTCAGTCGAGTCATGTAATGTCTTTCTGGAAACTGTCTTATGAGAGGATGTTTTGCTGAAAACAGACAGGTGGTGTTTTTCTGGAAGCTGCCTGGGGTAAAGGCATGTGATGCTGGAGCAGACACTTGAGAGGACACGTGGTATTTAGAAAAAGTGTAAATCAACCCAACAGGCAGTGGAAGGCACTCTGGCCTCGGTTTTCCTTGCTGGTCTTCACTGGGTTTCACCTTGCTGGTCTTCACTGATCTTCACTTGTTGTGACTTTGGAGAGAGGAACTCACCAAAGAACTTCTGGAGATGGTCCGGCTGCTTCTTGCTGTTTGAGTGGACTGGTGCCAATTAGCAGAGCCTTGTGGAGCCACTGCTGCTGATTCAAGTGGAGTGGACTGTAGACGATGAAGATTGGAATCACCTCAAGGAACTATCTCTAAACAGGTTCACACCCCACTTGTCCTATTACACATTTTATTCCCCTACCTTTGGTATATGGGCTATCAGGGAGGTTGAAGCACTTAAGGACCGTTATTTAAGTAAGTTTTGAAAAATATGAGCATATATTCTGGTGCTCTTTCTCTGTGTCATTTAATATGGGTTATTGGTCACTCTCTTTTTTCTTTCCCTTTCATTTTATTTGTTTCTTTCTTTATTGAGACAAAGTTTCTCAATGCAGCCCTGGCTGTCCTGGAACCTGCTCTATAGACCAGGCTAGCCTTGAACTCACAAAGATCTACATGCTTCCATTTCCCAAGTATTGGGATTAGAAGCATACACCCTCATGCTCAGCTAATAAAGGTTATTTGTGGTATTTTTAAGTCATGCTACAGGGTTGGAGGGATGCTTCACGGCAGTTAAGAGCACTTGCTACTCCCAGCACTTGGGAGGCAGAGGCAGGCGGATTTCTGAGTTTGAGGCCAGCCTGGTCTACAGAGTGAGTTCCAGGACAGCCAGAACTACACAGAGAAACCCTGTCTCCAAAAAAATAAAAATAAAAATAAAAATAAAAATAAAAAATAAACAAACAAACAAACAAAAAAGCACTTGCTACTCTTGCAGAGGACCTGGATTAGGTTCCCAGTACCTACGTGATAGCTAGCAACCATTCATAACTCCAGTTCTAGGACAACTCTGTTCCATAGGCATTGCATGCTTGTGGTACACAGACATACATGTGGGTAATGCACTTGTACACATAAAATAAATGAAATAAATCTTAAAACTGACAGGCAGTGGTGGCACATGCCTTTAATCCCAGCACTTGGGAGGCAAAGGCAGGCAGATTTCTGAGTTCGGGGCCAGCCTGGTCTACAGAGTGAGTTCCAGGACAGCCAGGGCTACACAGAGAAACCCTGTCTCAAAAAAAGCAAAAAATAAAAATTAAAAAAATAAATAAAAACTAAATTTTAAAACTAAAATAACACTAAACTTAGGGATTCTAATGAAATTAGACACCCAAGAGGGGGCAGGCAGCACATGTTCATCCATTCCTGACTTGCTGATGTCACTCAGTATCAATATGAAGAACATATTTTTAGCAAGGGCTCCTTTGTCATTTTGTAGGAACAGCAGATAAAGATCCAATGCAACCATCTTGATGCATCCATCTGCCAGACTGTCTCAGAACAGTTGCTAATTTCCCAAAGTAGAAACTCATTGGAGGGCTTATTGAAAGGACACCAGAGTTGTTCTCTCTCTCTCTCTCTCTCTCTCTGGCTTATCCTGCTGACATTCACTTTATTGAGGGCCTTTTGCCTTTTCTTCTAGTGATGCTCAAGATCAAATCCAGGGCCTTCTACTTGCAGATAGTTTACCAGTGAACTACATCCCCAGCCCTTCATTTTTTTGAGACAAGGTCTCACTATGTAGTCCAAGAAGACCTTGAACTCTGCCCAAGCCTCAGCCTCAGCCTCAGCCTCCTGGGTGCTGAGATAATGGTTGTGAATGAGCACTCCTGGGTGGGGATGGGGGAAGTATTAGGTATTAAAGATGCTGCTGATCCAAGTGAAAACACAAGGCCTCCACAAACGCTTAACCTTCTCCATCTTGAAGCTAAGGAGATGGTTCATCACTTATTGTTCTTACAAAGGACCTGGGTTCAGTTCCAAGCACCAACCTAGTGACCCACAGCTATTTAGGCCCTAATACCCACATAATAACTCCAGTTCAAGGGGATTAGATGCTCTCTTCTGACCTCCACAGGCACCAGATAGACACACAGTACACATACATACATTCAGACTACACACTCACACGTAACAAATAAATACAATTTTAAATAAACAGTTTCGAACTCAGGGACCATAAAGAACGATGGGTGTGGAGAAGTTCTACGGCTCCAATCTTCCCCAGGGTGAGGCCTTGGGACAGAAATGGGAAAGCTATCAAAAGAGAGCCTGGCTGCTTGGAGCTTGGAGTACTTGTTTGTGGTACAGAGAATAAACTCATGCTAGGCAAGTGTTCTACCACCGAGCTGCAGCCCCAGTCCCCTACTATCCTTTTTTTCTAATATAAAAATAGATAATCTTAGCTGACCTTAGCAGTGTGCACCTGTAGGGCAGCCCACTGGGAACAGAAGAATCACCACATGTTCAAGGCCCGGCCAAGCTATAGAGTGAATCTGAAGTCAACTCAAGCTATAGAGCAAGAGTCTGTCTCAATAAATAATTAAAATAAAATTAAGAAGATGAATAAATACATGGTATTGCTATGAAGTCCAGGCTATCCTGGAACTCACCATTCTCCTGCCTTGACCTCCCCAATAGCTGGGTTTTTTTTTTTTTTCTTTGTTGACTGGTCTTTGTTTTTCAGTTACTCAGTGAAGAAAGTGAGCTTGCTGGCACACTGGCACTGCTAGGAGGTTTTCACAAAGCTTTCTTCTCCGGGAGGCTGCCAGTGGGAAATGGCCAGAACTGGAGTTTGCTGGTACTTAAAAAGGAAGAAAAAAAAAAGTTGTAACTGCAAAAATCAATAAATGACTACCTCCTTTATCCCTGCGGCCACGCATGTGGAATACCCAGGCAGCACAGCCAGGAGCTGCGCTAACATTAGCTCACTCAGGGAAAATCAAAATGGGCTCTTTAAGGTTGACAGGCCTCTTAAAAGCTTCCCCTCCCAAGATCCCCTTAGAGAGAATGACATCTAGGCAGGGAAATGGAGAGAGAGGAAGGCGAAGCTCTCATCCTCCAGGACTAGGGTTGAAATTATCCATCAAATCTATTCCTTAGGTAACCCCGACCCTCCAGTTCATACACACACACACACACACACACACACACACACACACACACACACACTTGTATGGGCACACACACACATATACATACATACGCACACATGCACGTACACAAACAGGTGTGGGCATGTACTCACACACACAAACACCCAGAACACAAACATACAGACACACAAACACATAGATACATACATACATACACACACATACCAACAGAAAATTTCAGTAAAACAGAGAATATACCAGGAGTTTGATCTTGATCTCAGGTGCTCTCTGCCCCCAAACCTACTTTCTCCAGATAGTTAAAAAAGCAGCAGCTTTTGAGGGAAGCTCCTGCCTTCCGGGACCACTTCTAAAGAGGTGTCTGCTGCCTTCTGCAGTGATGTGTTGTCTGCACCTGTGACTCTGAAACCACCTTTGTTACTCTGCCTTATTCTTTCCCACTTGAATGCAGGGTCTGTGAAGGTAAGCAACCAGTCTGCCCGGCTCTCCATTTTTCAAGCAGGATCCATACAGTGCCTGACCTGAAGTAGGTGTCTAATAAAGTTTTATCATCAAAAGAGCAAACATCTGAATCGTTAAAGAGGTGATCTACACTACAGAAAGCCTGAAAAGCGTTTCCCAGTGGTCCCCACAATAAAAAGTCAAAAGCAAGCGAGATGGCGGTTATCCAGAGAATTCAGATGTAAACAACTTACTTTAAATATCTATTTAAAAAAAAAAAAAACATTTAATCTTTCAAGTTCTTCAACTCTTTACTTGATTTTAGATGTGTAAATCTGCCTATAAAGGATTTTTTTCCATCTTTAAATACAATATGCAGGAAGCTATTGAGTTGGATTGTGTTAAGGCAGTTGGCTCAACAGCCCAAACCAATACGGTGTACCACTCTTAGGCTGAATGAAACCTGTCCACTTAAGAGTGCACGCCTGTTGCTCAGAGGCTAAATGATACTCAGCCTCAGGAGGCTACAATGAATGGTTCATTTTAGCTTAGTTACATTGCCTGTCCATAAACCTGTTCTATCTCTGATCGGCAGCCATCTGCTAATCCTTTGTCTGCTAATCCTTTGGTTGTTTTGTTTGAGGTTTTGCATTTTTCTCAAATTCTTTGTTTTGTTTTGATTTGTTTTGTTCTGTTCTGTTTTGTGTTTTTTGAGACAAGAGTCTCACCTTGTAGCTCTGGCTGGCCTGGAAGACACCATGCAGACCAGACTGTTTCAGAAACTCACAGCAGTCCCCCTGCCTCTGCCTCCTAAGTGCTGGGACTGAAGGTGTGTGCCACCATGATCATCTCAAATAAATTTAAATTTATTTGCAAATTTAAACATTTTTCATTTTTAACCCTATGGAGAGTGGGCAAGGGATTTTTCCTCCCTTTACTCAATGGTTTTGGAATTTCAAATTAACAGATAGGTATGCATTAGTTTGTTTTGTTTTGTTTTGTTTTTTAATATTATTTTCTGTGAGTCGGGCAATTGGTGGCCCATTCCTTTAATCTCAACACTTGGGAGGCAGATGCAGGAGGATCTCTAAGAATTCGAGGCCAGCCTGGTCTACAGAGCAAGCCCCAGGACAGCCAAAACTGCATAGAGAAACTCTGTCTCAAGAAACAAAAACAAACAAACAAACAAAAGATTATTTATGTCTGTGTACCAGTTGCATGCCTGTGCCTTGGGTCAGAAGTGGCCTTCAAATTTTCTAGAACTGGAGTTAGAGACAGGTATGAGACACCATATGGAAGCTGGGAGTCAAATCTGGGTCCTCTGGAAGAGCAGCCACTTCTCTTAACCACTTCAGTCCCAAGTGGTGGCTCACAGGGCTGGAAATTGAGTGGTTAAGAGAACTTACTTCCTCCCGCTCGACCCAGCTTCTGGCATCCACTGTTCTACTCTGAACTTCTCTGAGATCGTGTTTTTGTATTATTTTGCTTTGCTTTTTTTTTTTAAAGTATTATTCCACATATAGAAAAGATCTCAAAGTTCTTGTCTTTCTACACTTTATCATTTCTTTAACAGACAGTCTCCTATAAATTTTAGTTTCATAGAAAAGCTGAACAGAAGACACAGCGCTCTCCCCTCAGTCACCAGATTCCCTATCCTGGTGATCCACTGATGTCACCTGACCCAGCATTGTCACCCAGAGCTCACAGACTTGAGCCCAGGCTGATGGATCGGTTGTACACTCTGTGGGTCAGAATAAACATGTAATGACTTGCAGAACAGTCTCACGGTCCTTACAACGCTCTGTGCTTCCCCTGTCTTGGTTCTTAGGAGAGCCAACAACAGAAGAAATCTAAGTGTGAAACTCCAACATAGCTCCAGAGAAACATGGTGTTCAGATTGTTCAGCTTTGGGTGAGGTGAGTGAGGGGATGCACAGGTTGCCTTCTGTTACTTAGCAGCTGCGCATCCAGTGTTTGAGGTTGTGCAGAGACACCCTCACAATTCCTCCCTCCATCTTCTCCACCCCTGGCCTGCCTTATCTAATCACTTTCTTCTGTAGTATGGTTCTTTCCAGTCCCTCGATCTGTCTGTAGGCTCCTTCTCACTCCCATCCTTTCTCCCTCTCCAGCCATCCATCCTTCAAAACCACTTGCTTCTACCTGAGCTTCTACTGAATCCTGCCACACACAAGGTTGCCTTCCCTCCATGAACACACCGCTGCTTTGCCCTTTGAGCCCTTGGTGACAACTCCATCATTTGGCCCTGTTGAGATACTGGATTTTACTGCTAGTTAAATTTTCATATGCACAGGTCTTGCCTCCTCCAATGAGTTGTAAACACCCAAAACAATGGCTCTATTGTCCCCTCCAGGGAACGTGTCACGGCAAAGACACAGATCTCTGATTACTTTACACCTACCTGGATCTATGGCATTTCTACCAAAAGCAAAACTCAGAAGACTTCAAAGTTTGTCTCTTAATATTGCAGTGACTGGAACAGAATCATAAACCTGGGTCTCTCAGTCTGTTCAGACTGACCCAGACTTACCTCCAAGGCAGCTTCTCAGCAAGAGTCTAGTACTGGGTAACTGAGTCACCCAGAGCCAACGTTGCCAGTCTTCCCCCTGGCTCTACAAGCAAACTGGTTCACTATGTTGCGCAGACCAATAATTGCAACTGTATATGACAGACAAATTTTAAATTGTTGGAGTTGTGTACGGCAGACAGATTTTGAACATCTGGGTTCTGATGGAACCAGCCTGCACTGGCTTGTTTTCATGAAGCTAACCCATGGTTCTTATGAAAAAGAAAGTACTTTTAAACCAGTGGTCCTCAACCTTCCTAAGGCTGTGAGCCTCTAACACAGTTCGTCATGTTGTGGTGACCCTCAACCATAAAACTATTTCATTGCTATCTCATAACTGTACTTTTGCTACTGTTAATGGATCATAATGTAAATATCTGATATGTGACCCCAAAGGGGTCATGACCCACAGGTCGTGAACCACTTTAAAACCATCTTGGGAGAAATAAATACATTTGGGGTATATTCGATAGATGTGGAAACAGCTGAAACACGAAGGCACCAGATTGGGAAACTGTGTTTGTACAAGGAGGATGACCCGTCTTGTTTGACAGAAGGCCATTTTCTTCTTAAAAGCTGTTTGAGTGCTGTCGAAAGAAACCCTGCTTTTTTCAAGCCCATTCCTTAGAAGAAAAGAAAATATGGCTGGTGATCATTAGCCAGCTTTGTTTTATTTACTAAGATAAGATTTATAGCTTCGAGTAAGACTAAACTCGTGCACTACCCACAATTACCTTGTAACACAGAATACGGTTGCCAAGCATCTTTGTAAATGCTGGACTCTCCAGGAACCATGAAAATTCCAGGCCACCCCTTGTTCCAACAACCTTAAAGAACCGGCCAAATCACCACTCACTATGGGAGGTGGAGGAAGGTGCCCAGTGGCAAGGTATTGTGTGTACAACTGTCACTAGACACTCTGAAAGGGGAGAGCTCTTTCCATTGGTTCTGCGGTCCTTCACTGTGACACCCAGGATCGTCTGTAGCTTTAGCAATCCTCCAGCAGAGATTACACGTGTGGGTTGTCACACTCAGCTGAGATGGTCATTATGATTTCTTATTATTATTATTACTCGTGTGTGTGTGTGTGTGTGTGTGTGTGTGTGTGTGTGCATGTGTGAAGGAAGCCAGAGGACAACTTATAGAAAGGTTGGTTCTCTCAGTCCGCTATGTGAATCCTGGGAATTGAACTCAGGTTATCAGAGTTGGTGGCAAGCACTGGGTCATTTTATTCTTCTTATTCTTCTTCTTATTATTATTATTTTAAATTTTATTTTAAATTTTTAATTTTTTAAAAATTTTTAAATTTATTTTTAATTTAATGTTTAATTTTTTAATTTTAATATTTTTTTTTTATTGCAGAGGCTTGGTTTTTGTTTTGTTGTTTTGTTTGGTATGTACTTACTGATTTCTAGGGTTCTTTTCATATATTTTGATCATATTCTTTTCTGACTCCTCCCAGTACCTCCCCACCTCCCTCTTCACCAAACTTCCTGAGAGGAGAAAGGAATCTATGCAGAAGAGCAAAGAAATATTTTAAGAAGCAAAATTTGTGGATGGCTCCAAGAAAACAGCATCCTCAAGACACAACAGGACTGATGCTCTTATGAACTCCCCGAGACTGTGATGGAGTGCAAAAACCTGCACAGGTTCAAGCCAGACAGAATCTCATGACCAGGAAGGGGAAGTGGACACAAAGCCCCACCCCTAACCAAGAGGCCATCTGCAATGCATTCTGGGAAAGAGAAGGATCAGTTTACCTCAATGGAGTATCTGTCACCTTGGCTATCTGTCACACTCTGGGGCAGGCGTCCATGTTTTTGTGTTTTTTTTTTTAATTTCTATGTTTTTATTTTTGTTTTGTTTGAGAGAGAGATACAGGGTTGGTTCTGAATGCACGTATAACTGTAGATAATTCTGTGGGAGAGGGTAAAAAAATAAAACAGTGATTCATGTTGATAGATAAAATCTGACATGTAAATAGGATTGACTCCTTTTCAGGTCCTTAACAATAAATAGAAAACCCCAGGTGTGGTGAGGCAGGCCTTTAATCCTAGCAGTAGTCAGGCAGAGGCAGGTGGATCTCTGGAAGAACCTATCTCTATATAAATAAGAATAAATCAGGGATAGTACACGGACAGGCCAGCCTCTCAGAGGGTGAAGTAGGAGAGTCACTGAAGTTCAGGTCCAGTGTTATCACCCAGCCTTATCTACACTGTGAGACCCAGCACATTCCTATCTCAAAAGACCAAAGAAACTAAGACAAACAAAAACCTGGGGATGGGTCTTAATCAGTTGATTGAATGCTTATCTGTCAAGCAGGAGGGTCTCCGTTTGATTCCCAGCACTGACAATTAATTCACCCAGAAACAACAAGAGGTGAGAGTACAAGAGAAAGTGATAAGTACCAAAAGAAATGTATTCAAAAGGTGACAGCTCTTTCAGAATTTGTCTAGCAGGTTTTCTAGCTTTCACTGGAAACCACCCCCCCCAAAGAAATATATTCACTTAATTAGTAATTTTGAAAATAACAATTTTAATCATAACAGTAAAAGCAAAATGGCCACATGCTAGCCACTAGACATGTTATAGATGATAAGTTATAATAAATGCTGGTTTATTGGGAAGTGGCTCTCTGGCGAGCTCACTGGCCCCAGGGAAGTCACCATGGGAAGGTAGGGGAGAGAAAGAAAGAAAGGGTGTGCATACATGGAGAGATGCAGAGGGAATCAAAATGTCTGGACTGTAGAGGGAAGAGACTCTGGGGGAAGTTCAGGGCTGGGGGCAGGGTATGCTAGGTAGGACTGAGGGATGCTGGGAGAACCTGGAGGCCAGGTGTGGTTTGATATGTAAAATATGCACCTCCCTTGTGGGAGGTGGGGAGGGAGTGAGAGGATGGGGGGTGGGTGGGAGGGATGGTGTCTGAAATCAAACATCTGGTGTTAGTTTATTTCATCATAATGATCAATATAAGAGAGTATGTTCTCATTCCTGTTTCACAGATAAACTGAGACTTTAGAAAGGGTAGCTGCTGACCTTACCACCTTACATCAGTCAGTCACCACCATGCCAGGATTTGGTTTATGCAGGAGGAAGACTCCAGTTTTCCATACACTCAAGAACCTGCTACAGTGCAGGGCAGTGGTGGTGCATGCCTTTAATCCCAGCACTTGGGAGGCAGAGGCAGGTGGATTTCTGAGTTCGAGGCCAGCCTGGTCTACAGAGTGAGTTCCAGGACAGCCAGTACTACATAGAGAAACCCTGTCTCGAAAAACCAAAAAAAAAAAAAGAACCTGCTACAGAGAGAACTCCAAGAATGGGCAGATGGTTGGGACACTGGAAAACCCTGAAAACCTAAACCACTCTGAAAAGATCCAGCAGCATGAGCCAGACATGGCGCAGACATGGCGTTTTAAAAGATTTTCCAGACAGGGTTTCTCTGTGTAGCCCTGGCTGTCCTGGAGCTCACCCTGTAAACCAGGCTGGCCTTGAATTCATAGAGATCCACCTGCCTCTGCTTCCCGAGTGCTGGGCTTAAAGGTGTGTGCCACTACCCAGCTCCGTGTTTAGTTCTTACTAATTTGTTTTAAGACTGTCTTATAGAGCCTGGATCTTGCTAGACTTGACTTGCCTCCAACTCACAGAGATCCTCCTGCCTCTACCTCTGAAGCACTTAGATGACAGGTGTCTACCACCGTCCTCAGATATTTCTTTGATTTTTTTTTTTTTTTTTTTTTTTTTTTTTTTTGAGACAAGATCTCACTGTGCATCCCAAGCAGGTCTTGAATTTACAACCCTTCTGTCTTAGGATCCTGAGTGCTGGGATCCGGTTATAGACATATGCTACACCGCCCTGCATGGATCAGAGCATTGTCCACCCAAAGCTAATGGTGCACTCCTAAGCTATATCCCCAGCCCCGTAGTATTTTGTTTTAAAGGCTTATGTTTCTTGGTTTTAATCATGAGTACACGTAACTCTGAGTGTGGCTATGCACACATGGTAACTGAGGCTTGAGGAAGCCTGAGGTATCAGATCTTTAACTCAGCTGGAGTTAAAGGCAGTTGTGAACCACCTGACATGGACGTTGGGAACTTGTTTCAGGAAGAACAGCAGTGCTCTTAACTACTGAACCATCTCTTGCACCCAGTATTTTAATATAATATTTTGGGTAATAATACTAATTTTCAGAGTACTACTAATAATACTAATTTTCCTTGGCTCTCAGAAGTGTGGACAGTACATTAGCTGAACTTTCTTCAGTGGCAGAAATGTTCTAGATCCAGACTAACTACAACCATAAATACTGACTGAACTAGTGAAGTACCTGAAGAGTCATGAGAATAACTGAGAAAAAAATCCAAGTTGAAATAATTCGTTTACATGTCTAGAAGTGGACTGTCTTGTCTGCATATATGGCTATGTACCACCCACATGCAGTTCTTTTAGAGGCCAGGAGAGGGCGCTGTATCTTCTGGGACTGTAGTTACACAATGGTTGTGAGCCATCCTGTGTGTGCTGAGAACCAAACCAGTGTCCTTTGGAAAAGCAGTAATTGCTCTTAAGCTCTGAGCCATTTCTTTAGCCTTGGAACTAATTGTAGTATTAAATTAATATTACTAATTTGCTTATCTCACTAGCAAATGCTACCAGCTACACACTGGCCACATACTTCAGTCAGGACGTTGGTTTCCATGAGATTGGCATAGACTTTAAATGTCCTCTGAAGAAATCCAATGTTCCATAAAACTACAATTTTATCTTTCCTGCTAGCAAGGCTCTCAGCCTTGGCCCAGTACACCAAGCACTGTCAGTATCCCCAGATATCCTTGTTGTCCTTTCATTTGAATAAAATCCTTTTCTTTAACTAGATAAGTAGTCATTACAGTAACTGTACTTCCTAGTCACCTATGCTGTCATGTGACCATTGTAGTAAAATCTGACTAGCAGAATGCAAGCAGAAGCAGAGTGTGCACCTCAAGGGGTGGAGCCACGAGATACACCCCAAGCCTTCTGATGAGAAAATGGGGCACTAATGACTCGTGAAAATCAAAGTGTTGTCTTGGTCCTTGCAGTCAAAGCACAGAGCCATGAGAGGCAAGAACCATAGGTGTTTCTATGTATCTATGGCTTGAATTAGCCGGACCGTGTAAAAAAAGAAGAAATCCATTTCCGTTTGAAGCCACTGTTATTTCAGGTGATCACTATTCACAGCTGAGCCCAGTTTAAACTAGTATACTCATTACGTTTCACTCAGGAATGATGACTGTACTTCTCAGGAGTGTTTCGGGACAATCTTCATCCTACACAGCGTTATTATCCTCAAAAGAACTATGCTCAGATTAGGGTCTGGATATCTGCACTCATTAAATGTGCATTAATAAAATTGGGAAGATGGCTTCTTCCTTCTCAAAGCTCCTCCAGCAGGTGGGGAACGGGGATCTGAAGCAATGAGCCAAAAGCAAAGCCATCACTTGCTTTTCACCTCAGTGGCTCAGGGGATTTCGGGATGAGCTGGAACATGAGGGCTAAGTCCCAACTGGAAAGGGAAAGTTGCTGCCTGCCTCTACCAGCTTCTGTTTCCTCCAGAGTCTCTCCTGATGTCCCTCACACCAACTCATGCTGATGGTCTTCCACCTCCACAACTGGGGAACCATTGCTCTTACAGGTCAAGGCTGGTCCTGGGAGGACCAGGCACATGCAGGGTGCACATGCAGAGGACTTAGTCGTATGCAGGTAGGAGGAAAGAGGAGACAAGGCTATAAATGTAATTTCAAAATGTATTTGTTGTCTTATTCCTGGAGGGCTCTAAGTTTCACTTATGGGGAGACTATGTGTGAAGTCTACAGATATACACATTTTTTTTAATTGTATGCATTTACTCATGACTGTCCACTCATTAATAAGTGGCTTCTAGTGGCAGATCTATGTGATTCGGCTTTATTCTCTTGTGATGTTATCGTTGGAAGCTGAAGTTCACTGGTGCAATATGGTTGCTCCCTAGTTTCCATGAAGGGTGGATTTCAGAAACACCTATGGGCATCAAAACCATCAAGCTTTACATAAAACAGGACAGTGTTTATGTGTGGTCTATTGCACATTCTCCTCTATGATTCAGGTCATCACTAGTCACTTTAATACCTAATTCTGTCAATGTTGTATAAACCAAGTACTGAGAAGAAAACTTGTGTATGTTTAATACAGAAACAATATTTAAAATATTTTGAGTCTGAGGTCGGTTGAAACTATGATGCAAAAGGCAAAGACATGGGTATCTGACTGTATCTGTATCACATGTAAGCAATCGTGTTGGGGGAGGGACACTTTCCTCCTCACAGAATCTATTTTGGCTGTCACCTGCAAGTATTGGGACTGGGTATAATGGAAAAGATAGACAAGGAAGACAAGAAGTACCTGCTCTCAAAGATGTAGTATCAGAATATGTGTACAGTTGGATATGGTGATTCAGGCCTGCAGTCCCAGCATCTAGGAAACCAAAGCAGGGTGGGGCAGGGGGCTGGGGGCTGGAGAAATTACTATGAATTAATGGTTAGCCTCACTACAGTGGGATACCCTGGGTTTTGTTTTATTATAAAGGCAAACACACAGGGGACAGGGGACCAGGAAAGAACTGGCTTCCAGCTGGAGACCTCAGTGTGAGTGCTGGTGTTCCACTTTGACTGACCTCTTGTTGCTGACTAACTGCCTGTCCATGTGCCTGAGACTCATGCTTTACTGAGGAATTCCTAGAAAATCAGCTTTTACAACTTCCTTACTTGAGCATTTGAATAATGACTTAGAGTAAGCACTCATTAAAAAAAAAAAAAAATGAATGCTTTAATCCCAGCACTTGGGAGGCAGAGGCAGGTGGATTTCTGAGTTCGAGGACAGCCTGGTCTACAGAGTGAGTTCCAGGACAGCAAGGGCTACACAGAGAAACCCTGTCTCAAAAAAAATGAATAAATGGATGGATGGATGGATGAAAAGTATCACAAACCTTTTATATTCAGTCTTCACCCTCCCTTTTTCCTGTACTGTCCCAATTAGTACCCCAAGATAAGGCTGCTAAAATCAGTTTGAATTGGAAACCTCTCTAATGAACACACATGCTGTCCTGAAAGAACACCCTGGAGAGGCCTAGGGGCCATTTTAAAAAGGGGGATTTCTGATGGAGCCAAAGAGCAAAGCTCTCCTGAATGCTGTTCTGTGGCTATAAATAACAGAAGTTTGTTCGGTGGGAGCTAGCTTGCTCTCATCTGCAGGTACCAATGTTCCAAGCTTTACAACCCAAGTGTTAAAACCTCCAAAACAACAGAGTCCTCCAAGGTTCTTCCCCAAGCCCCGGGAAAATATGGCTATCTGAACAAAAGAGAGTGAAGATACCACTAACACGGAACCATCTGATGAACTAAGACTTACACAGGAAAAAGAGGTGATACCAGGCTTGATTGCTCATGTCTGTGATCCCAGCACGCAGAGGTAGAGGCCGGAGCATCACTGTGAACTTGATTCCATGATAAGGTGACACAGTGAATTCCAGGCCACCCTTCCAGCCTGGGCTATGGCCTAATATCTTGACTCAAAAACCAAAAATCAGTCAGAAATGATTCCATTCCTACAAGCCAAGCCCACTCAACAGAGCCAAGATTAATTCTTTCTTGAGGGTGTGGCTGACGTAAGCAAATTCTTTCCCCTGAAATAAAGGCCTTTCTGCCATTACACATGGTTCTAGGGTCCATTCTACTCTCATGCCGCAGATAGTACCAGGTGTAGGAGCTCACCCCGGTGCTGCTGCTGGGCAACTACACTGAGGGCATCCATCCCTGAGAACCAGCCAGACCCCAGGTCTCTGCCTAAGGAACTAAAGCACAGTGGCCAACTCATAAAGCCATGGCTTGTGTGTTGCTGCCACATTGTCTAACTGCCTCACCCAGAGTTAACATGGAAGAAAGAAAGAGTTCTGGGGAGCCTGGCACCGATGAATGTTTTGTCCAAAAATGTGACACAATCATTGTCACAGTCATTATATTCTATTGACCAAAAGAATCCATGGTGGCAGATGCCTGAATTCCAGCACTGGAGAGGTGGGGAGGATCAGGAATTAAAATCATCATTGGCTACACAGCAAATACAAGGCCAGCCTGAAATACATGAGACCCTCCCAAAATAGGAGGAGGGAGAAGAAGAAGAGGAAGAGGAAGAAGAGGAGGAGGAAAGGAGGAAAAGAAAGAAGAAAAGAAGCAAAAAACGAATGAAAGAAAGGAAGGAAGAAAGGAAGGAAGCGTGTGTGTGTGTGTGTGTGTGTGTGTGTGTGCGCGTGTATACTAATTTATGTGCAGCTCTTGTGTTCAGGGGCCCTCAGAATTCAGAGGAGGGAGTCAGAGCCCCTGGAACTGAAGTTACAGTTTTAGTAGATCTGTGGGTGCTTGGAGTGAAACCCAGGTTTGCTACAAGGATGCCAACTGCTAGTAATGTTGGACCTAGACACAGTGCTTTCTAGAATGTTCTCTTAGTCAGGCTTTCTGTGGCTGTGGTGAATTACCATGACCAAAACACATGGGGAGCAAAGGATTTATTTGGCTTAAGCTTCCATATTACAGTTCATCATCAAAGGAAGTTAAGACAGGAAGTGGAGCAGCGTGAGAACCTGGAGGCAGAAGCTGACACACTTGTTCCTCAGCCTGGTTTCTTATAGAACCCAAGACTACCAGCCCAGGGATGGCCCCGCCCACAATGGGCTGGGCCTTTCCCCATCAATCACTAATTTAAAAAATGCTCTACAGGCTTGCCTACAGCCCGACCTTTTGGAGGTATTTTCTCAACCAAGGTTCCTTCATCTCTACAGCTTATGTCAAATTGACATAAAATTAGCCAACACACATGTGTAGCTCCAGCCTTAGCATCCACCTGCCTTATAGCCAGTCTCATGATCCACATCTGTGCTGTCTGAACCAAGTTATTAAACATCTCCGAGCTTTAATTTTTTTTTTTTTTTTTTTTTTTTTTGGTTTTTCAAGACAGGGTTTCTCTGTGTAGCCCTGGTGTCCTGGAACTCACTCTGTAGACCAGGCTGGCCTCGAACTCAGAAATCCACCTGCTTCTGCCTCCCAAGTGCTGGGATTAAAGGCGTGTGCCACCAGTGCCCTGCCTTTTTTTTTTTTTTTTTTTTTTTTTTTTGCCGAGCTTTAATCTTATCACAGTGTAAAATAGTGCGGTCCAGAGCTCACAGAGATACTGTGGCATCATAAAGATCGATAAGTTAACACTCCTGAAACATAGGTGGGATATGACAGTAACCAAGAAATGTCCACGCTCATCATTTTCAAAATTCATAGTATTGTAAGTACTTCAATGCAGGATACCATCAACAGCTGACTGCCCAGAAAAATCTGCCATGGTAGCATTGCCAACAGACTCAAAGCATAATGGGCTGGTATTCCGTGCCCTTGAGGTTTACGCACCAGCAGAAAGTAATAACTCCTAAAACTGTGTTAAGGATGGGTGAAGAAAAATGGAAGAACCAAAAGACTTTCCTTATCTCTTGATTTTAAAAGTTTTTTTCTTGGGGGGGGGGTCATTTCTTTGTTTATTTGTTTTTGTTACTATAATCCTAACCAGGTAAGAGGCTCTACTTTAACATCTAATAGACTAATACTCAGGAGAAATACTTCAAAACTTTCAAATTAAGGTTTCCAGATTACAAATGAGAGCAGCTCAGTTGTAGTGGTAGTAATATGTATCCAAGCCCAGAGACTGAAAAAAAAAAAAAAAAAAAAAAAAAAAAAAAAAAAAAAAAAAAAAAAAAAAACCTGGTCATGGACCCTTTCCTTAGACTCACCAAAAGCATAATCTTTTTTAAGCAGAGAAGAACAAAGAATAATACGAAATGGCAAAGGCTGGGCACATCCTACTCCGAGAGGGCCGAATAAGTCTCTCCCAACATGGACAAAGCCAATTACATAGTTGACTCAAAAGCAGTTTGTATTTTTGAGACTCAGTGAATTTTTACTCTAAAAGCAATTACCCAGGCCCTGCCTCATGGCGGGTTAGAACTGAGAGGGTGCTTTTGCTGACTCCTGGCTCCTGCATGGAGCCTGGTGCCCAAACTCAGCTGTGTTTCTATTTCCTGACCTGAAAATTGGGGCCAGTAGGTGAAACCGGCGATTGATAGGTTCAGAAAAATAATTAATCTACAGGAAGGGTGGACTAAAGTGTCTCCTAACACTAAAGAAAAAATCGCACCAAGCTTTGAGTTCAAGTGACTCAAAAGCGGCCTGTGGAGATTACAATCTATTGGAATGGGAACTATGAAGATCCAGATGGCCTCACAGGAGACGTAAGGACAGTGTAGCATGTGTGGTCCTGACTGTGTCACCATCCCAGTAGGACTCATAGTCTTTGTTTGTTTCTTTGTTTGTTTACATAAACATTTTTATATTAATCACCACTCAAATGGGTATATAAAATAGGCAGGGTGGTGCTATGATGTAATCTGGAAAGGATTATTCAAAGCCTTTCAGGTGTGGGGCAGTGCGTTTATTCTGTCTGCAAAGGATAATAAACCCTTTGCTGTTACAATGGCCAAACAAACCAATAAAATTAATTAGTTCTCAAACATAGCCAGGATTGTGCAGTTTCCTAGAGACCTAGGCATACACACACACACACACACACACACACACACACACACACACACACACACCAGACTTCCAATTGATTTACTGCTCAATTTAAAATAGAAAAGGAAGCCAGGTGTTGTGGTACTTACCTGTAATCACAACACTGGGGAGGAGACAGAAGGATCGAGGGCAATACTTCAGCTACATAGTGAGTTGGAGGCCAACCTGGGCTACTTGAGACCCTAGCTCAAAGGTAAAAATTGTATATATTTATCTCAGCTGGAGAGATGGCCCAGAAGTTAAGGGTTAAGACCACTCGATGTCAATGGTTTTGCAAAGGATTTGAGTTGACTTTCCAGTATTCATGTCAGATGACTCAGAACTCCCTGTAAATCCAGCTGGGACAGGGGGGACCCTAATCTGCTTCCAAAGGCAACTGTACTAGGTTGCACATACCCCTCCCCAACACACATAATAAAAATAAGAAAAATAAATCTCATAAAAGAAAAGACACTTTAAAATTCTAAATGGTAGCTGGGCAGTGGTGGCGCACGCCTTTAGTCCCAGCACTTGGGAGGCAGAGACAGGTGGATCTCTAAGCTTAAGGTCAGCCTGGTCTACAGAGTGAGTTCCAGGACAGCCAGGGCTACACAGAGAAAGCCTATCTCCAAAACAAAACAAAATCCCTAGATGGTAAAATTAAAAACGGGAAACTCATCAAAAGAATTATAAGTTGCAGGGAGAACAAAGTT
This sequence comes from Arvicanthis niloticus, assembly GCF_011762505.2. Lineage (NCBI taxonomy): Eukaryota > Metazoa > Chordata > Mammalia > Rodentia > Muridae > Arvicanthis > Arvicanthis niloticus. The sequence goes on along the minus strand of NC_047667.1, from coordinate 26,065,677 downwards.
TCGGATACTTTTCTTCGTTCATTTGAGAAATAATACGTCCTTCGTGGCTTGAAGCGTTCTCAAGACTCAGAAAATAGACATTAAATGGCTCCTTAGTAGATACTCATCTCGAGATGGATGAGAGGGCGTTACCCAGTGAACACAATATTGTTACACCTTGAATCTATTCTCAGCCAGGCCCAGTCCAGATAGCTCCGTGGTGGGATCCTGGAATGTGAGCTAAGCTGAGACCCGACAGGTCCGCTCAAAGCACGTCACCTGCTTGTGCTAACATCATCTTCACCATCCACTCCAGGTCCTGAGAAACTTTCTTCAACCCGAATCCTTTTCTAGTTTCCTCTTAGCAACCAGTGGAAGCCTATATAATTCTCCCCTTATAAAAGGCCTTCATTTGAAGGTGGCTTGAAGGTTAATGGTTAACTCCTTTGTTTGTGGCTCCAGGAACATAGATCACGTGAGTAGCGAGTCTTTAGACACAAGGTACATAAAGAGGTAGTGGATGGTTCAGGACCTTATTACTACGTGTCCATCAAACCCAAAGGGCAAACAATGTGTCTGATTGATTTCTTTTTTTTTCCTAAAGTGGGGCTGCCAGCTATCACCTGACATTAGACCCCAAACTAAATCCGGAAGCTGAAGCAAGAGCTTTACTAACTCAACTCCAGGGACCTGCCTTCCTAAGAGCAACTTTCTACCACATGCCCGATCCCATCTCCCGTCCGGTTGAGTTGCTGGTGACTCAGAAATGTCTGTGTAAACAGTGTCCCCAAGGAGAGACAGGCTTGGGGAGAAGAAAACAAAACCCATCCGCAGTGTTCCCAACAATGCATCGTGGTACTTCTTTCAAGGTTTCCTCTTGGTGCTGGAGTAGAACCCAGGGCCTGGCTAAGCAACACTGAACTGCTTCACCGGACCATACCCGTGGCTTTTTAATTTATTTGTTTCTTTATTTGAAATTGGATCTCACTGTGTAGCCCTGGCTGGCCTGGAACTTGCCATATAGACGAGGCTGGCCTCAAAATCTGTGGGATTAATGGTGTGTGCCGTCACACTCAGCTGAATCTTGTTTGCTTGCTTGTGTTTCTTTGTTTTTGTTTTTGTTTTTTTTTTTTTTGTTTTTTGTTTTGTTTTGTTTTGTTTTGCTCTTGCTTTTCAAGACAGGGTTTTCCTGTATAGGGTTGGATGTCTAGAACTCTGTAGACCAGGCTGGCCTTGAACTCACAAAGATCCACCTGCCACTACCACCCTGCTTGCCTGTCACTTTAAATATTTCAAGCCTATCAGTTTTTCTTCCAGTTACCTGGTTATTGTGAAGATCTTTGGCACTTGCTTGAGGGTAATTTTTTTTTTTTTTTAAATTTCCCAAATTATCACATCCACAGTCCCTTACCTCACAGTGCTGTTACTTAGGCTTTACGACTGGGGTGCACTGTGACCCTAGTGAGCTCAGCTAATTTCCCACGTTGTTCTTTTGTGTGCTGTTGTCTCCTGCTTTTCTCCTCAAGCTTTACATTCAGGGTGGATGAGAGATGTTAATAAGTATGTGTGTGTGCAGCAGACAGCCATGTAGGCTGCCGAGGCCCAGACACAGCCAGCCAGAGGTCTCCAAGAACAAACACCGAGCTTGTATTGCATTGCGAAGGGATAGTTTCCTCTTTCTCTAAGGTGGTATGGATGAAGTTGGAGCCTTACACATGCTAGGCAAGAAGATGCCCTGTTCCAACACATTAGGAGACCGCTCTTGGGAATGCTGGAAGAGACTGGACGACCATGGGGGTGATTCTAATGTCACAGCCAGATATGTGAAGTTCAGAGAACTGAAATCAAAGTTAAACACGGAAGTTATGGAAGGATTTATGAATATTTTCACATACATGTTGTGCAGGTGTGCCTTAAATATATGAAGGGTTATTTTGCTATGCATAGAAGATTTACACGTCAGAACTCTAAAATCAAGTAAATGATGCCTTTGGATACACTTAGATTGGATTTTTCCACACAGATGAAATCCCTGGAAAAAACTGGAGAAGGACACAAGGCTTAGCCAAAGGCCAGACCCACTTTTTAAACATGCTAAGTGTCTTGAGAGCAGGAGTGGTGCCTCAAGCTTCTCTTGCCTTTCCATAGAAACTATCTGTATACTACAGGGGGCTAAACAGATACTCTGGTGCCACAGCTGAGTCTACCATAGTTAAAACATAAGACTCAAGCCAGGCCCCTGGGCACACACTTGTAATCCCATCACCCTTGGAGCTGAGACAAGAGCACCAAATTCTGGTGGCTCAAGCCCAGCCTAGACTAAAGATTCAGACCTTTTCTCAAGAAGCCCACAGGTCGGTACCATGAAGGCTGCCTCTCAGCCTATGATACTCACCATGCCAAGGGTTTCCATCCACTATGAGGACAATAGGATTTGTCCTTTCCCATGGCATCATGGGAGGTATAAACAAAAGAAATGAGTAGATTATAGGCGCTAAAACAAAAATTATCTAAACTTATAAAGTATAAATTTCATGTTAGATGTTGATAATCACTCCATGGTGGGCTTTGGAATCATTCTTTTCCCACTGACCTTTTCGAGGCTCTGCTAAGGCAGAGTTTTCTTGCAGTTAGTTCTTAGAACCACAGCCATCTGTAGAAGAAATCAAGTTGGACATAGGAAACAAATATTATTACAGAAAGACTTCAAATCCAGCTCTTGAAGGCTTCCTGTGTAGCCTAGGCTTCGGGCTTACCACTTACCATCCCTCTGCCTCTTTCTACCAAGCTCTGAGATCTCAGCCTGGGATCATCATTCCCCACTGGGCTCTTGAAATCGTATGTTTCAGCCTCAGTTAAAAACAAATGGTATTTGTTTTTCAAATTTGCAAATGATCATAAACACAGTTGAAATTCTTCAGCTGGTCAGGACATGGTTCGGAAGGTCCTGTGGTGGGAAGCGTCATTCGAAACATGTTTCGTATTACCTAGTACAAAGCGTAGAAAATGCTAGCATGCTAGCCAGTCTCATAAAACCGTTAAAGCTGCTACCCCAGCAGGTGATCGTTAACCTTAATTGTCAGCCAGATTAGATAGGAAGGCAGCTAGACTAGTAAAGCACATTCTAGTGGGCCTTGCAAGGCATTTCTAGAGGCCGCTGCTTCTGGGACAGCAATGGGGGAAGAAAAGACCTGCCCCGGCTGTTGTGGCACTGTCTGACAGGCTGGTGCCATGAGGGGACAAGGTAGACAGAGGAAGCCTCTTGATACAGGGGACCTCCGTGCTTCTTGAGAGCCTGTGTACACTGCTGCTGTGGTCCACCTTCTCAGCCATTCATCACGGACTCCTGCCGGCCACTCCACAAGGAGCCCCCCATCCTCCAGCCCCAGATTCTTGATGTGCAGCTCTCAAGTTAATCTAAACTCGACTGTGTAAGTTATGCTAACAAGCCCCTTTTATAAGTTCACATGTTGGTATGTTCCTCTAGCCCTGACTAAGAGTATTAGCCACTGTGTCTTTAGAAATATTAAGGATTGGATGGGTCATTGTTGTTTTTTTTTTTTTTTTTTTTTTTTTTTTTTTTGGTTTTTCAAGACAGGGTTTCTCTGTGTAGCCCTGGCTGTCCTGGAACTCACTCTGTAGACCAGGCTGGCCTTGAACTCAGAAATCCGCCTGCCTCTGCCACCCAAGTGCTGGGATTAAAGGCGTGCACCACCACTGCCTGGTGGTCACTGTAGAATTTTAAATTGTCCACCAACCAGGCATGGTGGCACATGGCTTTAATCCTAGCACTCTGTAAGCAGAGTCAAGAGGATCTCAGAGTTTAAGGCCAGCCTGGCCTACAAATCCAGTTCCAGGACAGCCGGGTCTACACAGAGAAACCCTGTCTTGAAAATTATTTAAAAAAGAAAAGAAAAAGAAAAGAAAAGAAAATTGTCTGCCCCCTTCTAGAAACAACTAAAGTTTAATCTAAAGTACAAGTATTATACTAAGACAAGTACAATAGAAATGAAATGATATTTAACTTGATATCGACCTCTCTCTCTCTGTGTCTGAAACAGAGTCTTCCTTTGTCACTTCACAGAAACCGTGGTTCCTGCTGCCCTTCCCAAGTACCAAGTAGCACATACTAACTAGTTTTGTTTTGGTTTAGTTTTTTGTTTTTGTTCTCTCTCTCTCTCTCTCTCTCTCTCTCTCTCTCTCTCTCTCTCTCTCTCATTTTTTTTCGAGACAGAGTTTCTCTGTGTAGCCCTGGCTATCCTGCAACTCACTCTGTAGACCAGGCTGGCCTCGAACTCACCTCGAAATCCACCTGCCTCTGCCTCCCAAGTGCTTGTTTTCCTTCTCATGGTTAAAAAAAAAAAAAAAAAAAAAAAAGTGTAGGTTTAAGAGGAAGAATAAACGACACTAGAATCAATATTTCATACTTTTCTAGCTCCATTAAGACACTCTCACCTTGGGATAGCTACTGTGGTGTGCAGCCACAGGGGAGCATGATGACTTCTGTTTTGGGAGGATGGGTTTGTTTGTTTGCTTTTCTTGTTTTCAGGACAGATTTTCTCTCTGTAGTCCTAGCTCTCCTGGAACTCACTCTGTAGACCATGGTGGCCTTGAATTCACAGAGATCCGCCTGCCTCTGTCTCCCAAGTGCTGGGGTTAAAGGCCTGCACCACCATCACCTGGCAATGTCCATTTCTTCTTACCAAGTATCAGGCCTTAATTCTTTAGTCGTATAATCCTCACAAGATGAGGCATAGGCACAATTACTACCTCTGTTTTATGGATAAAGAAATTTGTGATCAGCCAGACAAAGTAGTGCACACCAAGTAATCCCAACATCAAGAGGCAGATGCAGGGGAATCTCCATGAACTTGAGGCTAGCCTGGTCTACATAATGAGTTTCCAGATCAGTCATAGCTACAAATCTAGACTCTGTCTTTAAAAAGTAATAAATAAATAAATAAATAAATAAATAAATAAATAAATGCCAGGCATGGTGGAGCACACCTTTTATCCCAGCAATGGGGAGACAAAGACAGGTGGACCTACTTAAGTTTGAGGCCAGCCTGGTCTACAGAATATGTTCCAGGACTGCCAGACATATGTAGAGAGACCTTGTTTCAAAATACAACACACACTCACACACACACATTCATATACATACACACAGAGGCAGAGAGACAGAGACAAAAAGAGACAAAGAGACAGGACAGAGACAGATTAAAATAACCCCCCTGGAGTTATTTATTAATAGAATAGTGGTCAGCCTTCAGAACCTACACCAAACTCTACACTTGATTTAATTATCTTTATGTTAATTTATGTCTACGTATGTGTGTCTGTGTATATATGCCACTTGTAGTGGAGGCTTCGGAGGCCAGAAAAGAGGATCACATCCCCTGAAGCTGGAGTTACAGGAGGTTGTGAGCCAGCAGACGCAGGTGCTAGGATCCAAACCAGGTCCTCTCAAAGAGCAGGAAGAGCTCTCAGCCTCTGAGTCGTCTCTCCAGCCCTTTACTCTCTATTTTAAGTGTGTGTGTGTGTGTGTGTGTGTGTGTGTGTACATGTGTGTATGTCCTTTAGACAAGCTCTTGGCCGTTTCCTGTTTCTAGACTAAGATCTCTTGTCTCCCCCTCTGAAAGCAGCCCTTGCCTGCCACTTGTGCAGACCCTGAATCTCTCCTTCTGCCCCCACCACTCCATCTGTCCCACTGGCCTTCCATGGCCCCTAGGTGACGTGCTGACCTTTCTCCTAAAATGTCCAGTGCTCCAGACAGCACCTGGTACAAAGCAGATGGTCATTTAATAAACACCAGCCTGAGAATCCCGAGGCCCAGGTTCTATCCTGACTCTGTCACTGCAAAGCTTCTCACTAGTGAGATTATGTCTTTCTGCTTCTCGGATTATTCATCCATGAATCAGGACACTGGACCCTAACCATACTGACTCTTCATATCTACCCTACTTTGTTGTTGTTCTGAATCTTTGTCTCCTACTGTTCTGGAGGAACATGGTAGGGTTCACACAGTGTGCCTAGTCATTTGACTTTTAGTAATATTAGGTGATGGATAATGGAAGGAACAAACAAACAAGCAAGCAAGCAAACAAAAAACATGATGGCTCAACTTTAAACTCTGTAAAGGGAGGGAGGGCAGGCATCCAGTCTGGGTACACACACCCACCACAGAGGCAGGTGAATGTGAGAACTACACAAGTTCCAGGCAACAGAGTGATACCTTGTCTTAAAAACAACAAAAACAATCAAACAAAAACCAAAAGCAAAACAAGACTCAACCACTCCATTCACTTTATATGCAAAGCTGTGAGCATCAGAATGGGTCATTTGGAGGCGGATATCAATCTGCAGAGATTTTTATCCTAGGAAGAGAATGTCGGTTTGTGATAGACCACCAACAGTAGATACAAAAGTTTTGGTTTTTTTTAAAGGTGATGAATGTCTTTAATTTTCGAACTTCTGAACTTTCTGATGAGCCCTCGTAGGCCCGGGATAGTGTGTGAGCCAAAGTTGTTGGTGGTGGTTTTTTTTTTTTTTTTGGTTTTTTTTTTTTTTTTTTTTTTTTGGTTTTTCGAGACAGGGTTTCTCTGTATAGCCTTGGCTGACCTGGAACTCACTCTGTAGACCAGGCTGGCCTCGAATCAGAAATCCACCTGCCTCTGCCTCCCAAGTGCTGGGATTAAAGCACCTCCCTGCTCACCAAAGTTGTTTTTAAGTTTTAGTTACTGTGCCCAAGAGATCCATGAAACAAAAATGCCTCTGACCTGTAAGCCCCTTGCCCAAGGACACATACTTCCACATACCTCCAGAAATTCTGGAGGCTATTGTTTATGGAAGATAACAAATAAGCCCAACAAGTTTGGTTGACCCACCTGCACCTGATATGCTTGGTCACATGTGGACCTTGTGGGGTTGCCTTTTTAAGGTGGGACATGTGACCATTTCCTAGAAACCCAGAGATGGATCTGGCCAGAGAGTCCATCAACCTGGACAGTATTTAATTAAAGCTTTATTCAAAATTGGCTTTAATTGTGGGATTAACAATAGCTTTATTTTATTTTCTTGTTTTTTTGTTTTGTTTTGTTTTTCGAGACAGGGTTTCTCTGTATAGCCTCGGCTGTCTTAGAACTCACTCTGTAGACCTGCCACCTGCCTCTGCCTCCCAAGTGCTGAGATTAAAAGTGTGTGCCACCATTGCCGGGCAACAATAGCTTTATTTTACTGCCATCTCATTTAAAAATTAAGGTTGGCCTTTTCAAATTGAACCTTTCTAGAGTAAATAAATAAATAAATAAATAAATAATAAAATCAAGCCCTCGTGTGTTTAAGGGTATTCTGAGAAAACAGTGACTTATCCACTCAAACAATTGCCATTGTTATTGTCACAGTCACTAAACTGTGGGGGTTAACTAATCACCTTCACGAAGTTGGATAGTACTGGCTTACCAGCACCATAATTGCCAGATATACTGACCTAAGTATTGCTAGTTTAAATTTAGAAAAGTCTGTTAGATGAGGGTCCAGGAGTCATGTTAAAAAAGCAGCCATATGGGCTGGAGAGATGGCTCAGTGGTTAAGAGTATTGACTGTTCTTCCAGTGGACCCAGGTATAATTTCCAGCACCCACATGGCAGCTCACAGCTGTCTTTAATACAACACGCTTATACAGACATACACAGAAGCAGAAAGAAAAGAAAAGAAAGATAAAAATCAGTGTACATAAAAATAATTTTAAAAAACATGTGATGGTCTAACATGTTCACATTCTAGAACAATCTTTCCTAAGATTGAGGGAACCATTTGACAAGGCAAAATTTAGCTGTATTGGTCTTCTCCAAGCTCATATTTCCCAAAGGAGACACTAGGCTGTGCTGGGCTTGTGTGACAATAGGGCCTCCCTGTTTTAACCACCCTTCCACCTTGTCCTTATTACATGGTCTCTATACCCCAGTTTTGTTTTATCTGTTTGGGTTTGAGACAGTGTCTCACTGTGTAGCCCTGGCTGGACCCAGAACTTTCTATATAGTTCCCACTGATGAAGACCTCACAGGCAGCTGGCTGGGGTGCTGAGATATGTATAAGAGGAATGATACCAGACTGTCTTTGTTTTTCTATTGTTTGTGTGTTTGTTTGTTTTTGAGGCAGCACGTTACTAAAATCATCCCAGGCGGGTCTCACTCAGTCATCCTGCCTCAGCTCTCCACCCCTGCCCCAGGGCTGAGATTATAAACTTGTAGGACCACAGGGCCACATGATGTTGAGCCTCAGTTCTTCATTTTTAAACTGGGTGTGGTGACAGGGTGAGAGGATTTGGCTTCCAGGTGGAATGGGGTCTGATACAGTAACTAGTCTTTGTCGATGTTGAGATAGGGCCTCACTATGTAGTCCTGGCTGTCCGGGAGCCCCCTAGGTAAAATGTTGAGACTAAAGGAATTCACCTCTAGCTGTGTATGCCCAAGCCTTTGATTGTGGTGAGCTGCAAACAAGCCTGGCTCTCATGGTTATGAGAATTCCCTTGTAGGGCTGGATTGAAGAAAGACCAGAACCCAGGCATGGTGGCACAAGCCTTTAATCCTAACATTCAGGAGGTAGAAGCAGAAAGATCTCTGTGAGTTCCAGGATAGCCTGGTCTACATAACAAGTTCTAGGCTAGCCAGGACTCCAAAGGGATACTCTGTCTAAAAAGAAAAAGAAGAGGAAGAGGAGGAGAGATAAAGGAGAAGGGGGAGGAAGAACAATAAGAAATATGAAAGTGGTATTTTTTTTTCTTGTAATGAATTAAATAAAGAAAAAGGAGAATTCCCCCATGAGTTCTCATCCCTCCTGCCCAGGGCAGCCTCTATGTAGGAGTTTCAAGTTTGATTGTATCAGAATGAAGACATACAAGATCAGGCTCAGAGATACGGGATTATTCCTGTCACCAATTCGTGATTACCCCACCCAAATGGATTGCATTTCTCAAATTCCAGCTGGAAAGCATGGGTATCCTCAAGCAAAACCAGGCTTCCTTGCGGGTGTGGGCAGATAATATCAAACACAGGATCTTACACAGCCTAAGCATCTGATCAACCCTTGAGCTTCAGCCCTGCCCCTCACTCCTCCATGCTCAGCTCCAGCTCTCAGGAAGAACTGTATTATCCTCCAGTGATCATCTGTTATCTACCATCCTTAGCTCAGTGACAGGATTTGCATCTTGTGTAGAGATAAAATCGGGTTGTGTTCGTCTCTTTTGCTAGTGCTCTCATCTCATCTCTCAACTCCAGTCTACCCATTGTCCTCAAAACCTGCTCACTGGTGACTCAGCGGCAGCGAGAGGCAGATGACAGATGTGGCTCTATAGAGCACCCTCGCCTCACAGTGGGAGGGAGAAGGGCATGGCCACTGTGTGCCCTCAGCTGGGTGTACCCTCAGCTGGGTACACAGAAAGCAGGCTCTCTCTCTACCATCTCTCGAAGGACACTCTGCCCTTATGGATGTCGTGCCCTACTGCAGGACTTTGTCCTTTACAGATCACTACATAGCTCTAGAAGAATGTCAATAACCATCTGCCAAACTATTAAAGGAGAAAAAGTACCAGGAGCCATGCAATTTACCACAGGAGCTGACACACCACACTTGACCCACTTGACAAACCCTGAAGCCAGCTCTGGCTCCAAGCCCTGTCAAAAGCCTGTGGAGAGCAGTGACTGGCCTGACTCTCAACTGGAAAAACCAGGAGTCACCCACCAGTCCTTACCAGCCAGCTGGCCTTGAGCAAATAACTCACAAAGCCTCCACTTTCCTAATTCTTTAATGGTTAAAAGGAGTGAACATGGGAAAGGATTCCTGTCATTTATGTAGCCTGGGTAATCCTGAAAACTGACTGAGGCAGTTCTTATCACAACTCAGCCAGGCGCCTACCAGACAGTAGAGAGTCAAAACACGGAGGAGGTTGTGATACATAACTCATGCATAATTCTCCCACTTGGGAGGCTGAAGCAAGAGACTCCCATGTATCATGACCAGCCAGGGCTATGTACTGACATTGTCTCAAAAGAAAAAAATAATAATAAAGTCCCTCCCCCTCAAAAAAAAAAGACTATAAAGAACCCACTGAAAAACTGGAACAGCGGTGGGTCATGCCTGTGTCTGAAGGTGTATGTTCGTGTTTGTGTGTGTTCAGCAGCCAGAGGTCAACATCATGTTTTTTCTTTTCTTCAATCTCCTCCCTTTTCAGCTTTTTCTTTTGTTATTGGGGGAAGCTTTCTTTACATAGTCTGGCCTAGAGCTATGTAGACCAGGTTAGTGTCAGACACACAGAGATAGATATGTCTGCCTCAGCCTTCCAAATGCTTACATCAGAGGTATATACCACTGTGCCATTTAATTTTACTTTTATTTTCATGATGCTAGAGGTCACACCCAGGACCAGCTAAGCCCACAACCCACTGTTGGGCTTTAGCCCCAGACCTTTGTTTATTTGGAGGTATGATTTGCTTATTTTGTTTTGGTTGGAATGTGGCAGACATCATGGAAGAAGCCAGAGCAAAGGCAGGGAAATATTTCTCAACAGAAGTGATCTTTTGAGAAGCGATGAAGGGCATTTATGTGCCAGTCATTGAGTTAGACATGTCATTTTCATGTCATCTTCCCACCATCCCAAGAGATGAATCATGCTACACCCAGGCCAGGAAAACAGTTCTGAGTGAGAAGATGTCCAGTTGAAGGCCTGGAGGGTTCCTGGCGAGCCACTGGACTACAATCCATGGGTGAAGAAATCAGGTTCACACATCAGTGAAGAATTACAGCAGTAGCTCTTACTCTCTTGATCTCTTGCCTCTAGCTTCTCTGTCCCCTCCCCCCTCCCCTTCTCTTCCCTTCCCCCTCTCTCCACGTGGTCATGGCTGGCCTTTACTTCTCTACTCCTCTATTTCTCTTCTGCTTCTGCTTCTGCTTCTGCTTCTGCTTCTGCTTCTGCTTCTGCTTCTGCTTCTGCTTCTGCTTCTTCTTCTTCTTCTTCTTCTTCTTCTTCTTCTTCTTCTTCTTCTTCTTCTTCTTCTGCTTCTTCTTCTGCTTCTTCTTCTGCTTCTTCTTCTGCTTCTTCTTCTGCTTCTTCTTCTGCTTCTGCTTCTTCTCCTTCTCCTTCTCCTTCTGCTTCTGCTTCTGCTTCTGCTTCTGCTTCTGCTTCTGCTGCTTCTTCTTCTTCTTCTTCTTCTTCTTCTTCTTCTTCTTCTTCTTCTTCTTCTCTCTCTCTCTCTCTCTCTCTCTCTCTCTCTCTCTCTCTCTCTCTGCCCCTACTACCCCCGCTCCCCATGCCTTGAATAAACTCTATTCTATACTAAAAAAAAAAAAAAAAAAAAAAGAATTACAGCAGTAGTGGTCACCACAGCAACAGGATAAATATTCAGTGAAGGCAAGTAGGTTAAAAATAATAATAGCAGTAAACAAAAGCAAATACTTTTCTTTGGTTGGAAAAGGGTTCAGCCCACATTTAGGGTGGGTCTTCTAATTTGAATAAACTTAGCAAAATAAATAAATTAAATCATCCCTCACAGGCGGGCCTTATCGCACGGGTGGTTCTAAATGTCAAGTTCACACAGTCAATATTAACTCTCTGAGCCTGCCAGTGAAACCGAGTAGCTGTAAAATTTTTATTTACCTATAATCACGTTCTCTCCTCTTTATTAGGTAAATACAAGGAAGCCCAATAGATCATGCCTTACCTGAATCATGCAAATGGACTAGGATAATCTGAGATGCCAAATATTTAGTAGATAAGCATGGAAATAGTGATGGAGCTGAGGGAGTAACCCACTGAAAGGCACTTGCCTGCCATTCTCAAAGCTATGGACTCAATCCCCATTCAGGCAAGTAAGCAACAAGTGAACCTTGTACCACTTTGAAGAAAAGTGAGCATGTTACGGATCAAGGCTGCCTTGAACTCCTGATCTTCCTGCCTCAGCCTCCTGGGTGCTGAGGTTACGGGCTGTGTCCCCACCCCACCGCAGACTGTGAAATTCTTGTTGGCTTTGTGATTTCGGATATAAAATATGCCATGTGTTTTTGGTTGTATGTGTGTTTTGTGGGTATACAGGGCATCAGATCCCCAGGAGCTGGAGTTACAAATGGTTGTAAGCTGCCACGTGCCTGCTGGGGGTGGATAAACCTGGGTTCTCTGAAAGAACAGTCAGTACTGTTAGCCACTGACACCGAGCCATCTCTTTAGCCACTAACATGGTCTGTGTTTTTAAACTAGTTTTTTTTTTTTTTTTCTTTATCGAAGAGCTAAGAATTAAATCCAGCCAGGCGGTGGTGGCGCACGCCTTTAATCCCAGCACTTGGGAGGCAGACGCAGGCGGATTCTGAATTAGAGGCCAGCCTGGTCTACAGAGTGAGTTCCAGGACAGCCAGGACTACACAGAGAAACCCTGTCTCAAAAAAAAAAAAAAAAAAAAAAAAAAAAAAGAATTAAATCCAGAGCCTAAAACACATTAGAGCAGGGTTCTATTATTATATCAAACCTCTGGCATAATCTCTGTTTGTTTTATTCTTTCTCCAATACATTGGAAACTATAACATATAGGAATATGTGTCCTTACTCTATTATAGCTAGTAAATAGACAGTTGACTCCTTATAGATTGCCTTATTAAGCAACAATTTCACTGGGTATGCCAGTGCACACCTTTAATCCCGGGTGGATCTCTGTGAGTTCACGTGGTCAAGAGAGACCTTGCCTCAAGCACCAACAGTAATGAGAGATAGAGGGACCAAGAGAGAAAGAAACAGTATCGAAAAGAATAAGACTCTCTTTTTTCACCTTTTATTGAACATTTTATTTTTTTCTTATTTCATAAATCACTGAGAAGAAAAAAACACCTCTCAGTTTCTTGTAGGGCTGGTTTAATGAAACAGGGTTTCTCTATAAGGCCCTAGATGTCCTGGAACTTGCTTTGTAAACCAGGCTGGCCTCGAACTCAGAGATCTGCCCACCTCTGCCTCCCGAATGCTGGTTTTAAAAGTGTGTACACCACTTCCCAGAAACATGTCTCATAAAGTACTGATGAAAGACTGAACATTGAGTTCTGTGGCTTCATACAGATTCAGCTGCATCCGGAGAAACAACTGACAACTGAATACTTGTCTGTTTTCAGGCTGTCTGTCAGATGATGTTAGATAGCATATAACTTTCAGCCCAGCGAATCAGGACTGTCTGAGACCCATTTTTATGATCTGTATTTTAGAAGTCACTTTGGATTCTGGATAGTTTCCTCTTTAAAAAAAAAAAAATGCTTAGATCCTCTGATTTTTGTTGCTTATATATTTTTTTGGTTTGTCTTGGTTTTGGTTTTTGGTTTTCAGTTTTTCAAGACAGGGTTCCTCTGTGAAGCCCTGGCTGTCCTGGAATTCACTCTGTAGACCAGGCTGGCCTCAAACTCAGAGATCTCCTGAGTGCTTGCAATGGAGGCATGTACCATTAGACCTGTCTTTGTGTAAATATTTTTAAAGATTGAAAACTGGAAACAAAACAACAGGGAGTTTGCTCCAGTTACTCCCGACGAGACTGTGAGCTGACGAGTGAAAAACAATTGAATGCCACACAGCCTGTTCTGAGAGGAAATCTCAAGCGTCCTCATTTCCAAAAGACTGACTGGGGCTCTGTTTAATGATTAGTGCTGTCAGAAATGAGTAATATTTACCTGTTTGAAACAGTACAGAAGAAAAGCCAATATCTTTCCAGCCAGGTGCTACATTTCCCACAGTTAGTATGAGGAATGGATGGAAAATCTTTACTTGTTACTTCTCGCTCAAACCCCTCACTCTACCATTTTACATAATGTACCAGGAGTTATTTAAAAAATCATGCCAACCTGAGCCTGGGTCCTATATGGAATTAGCAAGAGGTGCCTGTGAGAATACACAGTTAAGCAATGACTTGGCAAGAGCTAGCCATTTCTAACCTGTCTGTGAAGCTCCTGGAGTCTGGTGTTGTCCGTCTTTGTGAATGAGTGGCGTAGGATGCTTGTTCTTCATGACCCCAGATAACTCACACACTTAAAGGGACTTGCTGGCATGTCTGTGCAAGTTGTCCACTGGAGGTCTAATAATTTTACGGGGATAATAGTTCATAGATATGCCTCCTTGGTCCTGGAAGCTTACAATCTGGAAGTTTACAGTGATTGTAACTGATTAACCAATTAACATCCTCGTGCAATATGGGTTCAGATGACATTGTTGGGTGCCTTTTGGATTTTGGCAGAGATGCCTTGGGGTCATCAGTTATCTGTCAATCATTTGCGAATCCTTTCTGAAAGCAGTTAGCAAAATAGAGTGTTGCCATTATAAACGTGTATTCTTTATAAACTTGAGTCATGATGTGCCGCACTGATGAGTTCACTGAGGTGAGGAAGGTGTTTAAGATAGAACTCTGTTACAGAAGATGCCCATGTTTGTCAAGCGGAAATGGTGAGACTGTCTCTTGATTGAGAAAAACAGTTCCTAAAGCAAGAGGCTATGAATGACTTTGCTTGCACAGGTAAGTTGCTCGTTGGCTGTGGCTAAGGCTGACCGCTAAGCAGCTGTTATTTGAACTATGTGTGAACGATCCTTCAGTCTCTCCTTCAGAAAAACGTGCTCCTTTCTCACCAGGCACAAGTATTCCCATTTCTATTAAATTAGCCCGAGAGATAAGCTTCAAAAGACTGAGGTAACTCATTAATACAATGTTTCTTCAGCACGCCAGGAAGCTTCATGGGCAAGTGGGTAGAGGCTGACAAATTAGCAAGCAGCATTCAGGAAAGTCCTGGTGGGACCCTCCAGTGACATTCTTCACCCCTTTCCAACACCCACCCCCCCCCCAAAAAAAAAAAAACTACCATTTAGTCAGAGGCAGGTGGCATGGAAAGAAATCCAGCACATGCTCTGTCATGTCTTCTGTCAGCCACGAGCAAGAAAGAGAAGCAGAACAAATCACACAATGATACTGTTAAAAGTCCAGGAACCTTCTACAGGGGGCTCGGGTGTATGTGCTAACAGTGACTGCTTAGAACTGGAGTCAAATGGCAATCCTGTGTCTCTTCAGGATTCCCTAAGACCTGTTCTTGCCTAAGACACCAAGTCACATAGCTCTTCTGTTTACATGAGAGTCTCATTATGACGCATAGGCTGGCCTCAAACTTGTTTTGTCCTTCTGTCTCAGCCTCTGGAGTACTGAGGTTGCAGGTTTGTGCCACTATATACCTGATGACTTTTTTTCACACATGTGAGGGCACTAGGCATCAGTAGCAGATGCTATGATATCTGAGTATGTTCTGATAGACCGTCTTTTCTCTCTCACAAAACACCATGCTCTTTCCCTGCTGACGTGATTTTACTTCTCACCATGACAACCACGGAACTCCATCACTTGTGTCGTTTTCTTCATAAGGCTTTCCAGGCTTAATGAGGCCAAGCATTAGATCTAGAGAGATGGCTCAGTGATTAAGAGCACTGGTTTGCTCTTCCAGAGGACTCAGGTTTAATTCCCAGCACCTATATGGCAGTTTACAACTGTCTGTAACTCCAGTTCCAAGAGATCTGATACAGTCACATGTCCATCCATCCATACATCCATCCATCCATCCATACATACATACATATATTCATACATCCATACATTCATACATATGAAGGCAAAACATGACCGGGTGTGGTAGCACATGCCTTTAATTCCAGTACTTGAAGGCAGAGGCAGCCAAATGTTTGTAAGTTCGAGGCCAGCCTGGTCTACAAAGTGAGTTCCAAGCTGTGTTACACAGAGAAATTATATCTCAAAAGGCCAAGAAAAAAGAAAGAAAAAGTTAGGAGGAAGGGAGGGAGGGAAAGAGAGAGAAAGGGAGGGAGAAAGCAAGGGAGGGAGGGAGGAAGAGAGAGAGGGAAGAGGGAGGGAAAGAAGGAGGAAAGGACGAAGGGAGGTAGAAATCCGATTGGTGATTAGCTTAATAGCACAGTACTTGGCCGGCATGGAGCTCTGGTTCAGTCCCTAGTGCGCACACATACAAACAAGGATTTTGAATTCACCATTTATTTATGGGCTGCAATGTAGCTTGGTGGTAGAGCCTTTGCCTAGCGTACCCCGAACTGGAATTAAAAGCAAATCTAACCTAAGTGAACAGCATGGGCCGCACTGGTTGCATTGGAACACAGGACTTAACACTCAGAGAAACAGTCTCTGCCAGCATGCTTCCCTGGCTAGGGCTATCTGTTCCTTCCGCTGGTGGAAACTGCCCTGTTTCAGATTTCTTACTTTCCATGCAACCAAAGGTAGCAACCAACCCTTTGTAAGGTCACATGGATACGTAACCAAGTCCTTCCAGAGTTCACACAGACCCCAAGCCTTCCTAACTTGACAGCCCAAGAAGTGGAGAGAAGGGTCTGTTCTCTGCCCTCTCTCCCTCCACCTGCTTTCTCTCCATCCAGCATGTCCGAGGCTCTGTTCCAGCATCTCAACTGAAATGAGGGAAGAAAAGGGATGAAATGAAAATCCTTCAGTATCAAGCACTAAAGACAAAGAGAAGGGTATAAATTCTACAATAATTACTGTACCTGGTATGTGGTAATTTTTTTTTTCCTAGATCCTTCTGGTCTCAAACTCGCTCTGTAGTGACAGTTGATGGTGAGCTTCTACTTTCCCCTCATGAGCACTGGGAGCCCAGGGGTGTGCCAGCAGCTTCCTTCATGCTAGGCAGACACTCTAGCAATGGATAGGTGAAATTTTGTTACAAGAAAAGTTCAAATGTTATGGCAACATTTACAGGAACACATATACCTGTCTACTTAGTTTAAACGCAGCACCGTATGATATGAATGGCTTAGGGAGATGAAGGCTGTGAAGGGTATACCTAGAGACAGATTCTCTCCCAGGCAACGGAGAGAATGAAGCACACTTCAAAACTCAGCACCAAAGCCGTGGGTGGCGTAAAAGAGCCGCAATCAGCCCCTGTATCTTCACCTCATCAAAGTTTTAGAAAAAGTCGATTCCCTGTTCACTGGTCACACAATGAGCACAAACACTGACCTCTTTCCAGGCAGAGCTGATGGCGTCCCTTAATCTTACAAATTCTGTAAGGTTTTTCCTCGTGGGGCCTTTTCCTTCATAAAGGCGCTAAAACTGGCACTTCGGTCTCACTGACATTCTGATTTAAATGATGGAGCTACCTGGATTTTTTAAAAGATTTGTTTATTTATTTTATGTTTATGACTACACTGTGGCTATCTTCAGATAACCAGAAGTGGCCATCAGATCCCCATGTGGTTGCTGAGAATTGAATTCAGGACCTCTGGAAAAACAGTCAGTGTTCTTAACCATTGAGCCATCTCTCCAGCCCCAAGCTTCCTGGCTTTGAACATATTAAGGAAAAAAATGTGCCCATTGCTCTATTCATCGGTCACTTCTTGCTAGGCCTAGAACCTCACAAACTCCAAGTCCTCTTGTCTCTTTAAATTATTGTAGTTTTAAAGCTTACCGATTCAAAGGCAAATGAATGGAACTTTATCCAGAAACCAGTACATCTTCTAACTAACTGACCAGCATCCCTGAGGTGAGGAGGTATTTGGATTTTGTTGTTTGTTTGACTGTTTGACTTGGGATATCACTATGTAGAACTTGCAGATCTAATGCTATTCACTGTGTAGCCCAGGGTGGCCTCAAACTAATGGCAATTCTCTTGCCATTAGTCACCATGCCAGGAGGTACACTTACAATCACCATGGAAAGAGGTGGAAAACAGTGACAACCAGATCCTGGCTTCCATGGCGGTGGGTTTCACAAACCCCACAAAGCATTTGAACTCTCAGAAAGACTGTATCCATGACAAAGTTTCCATCCATGGGAAGTCCCCTGGAGCTTTAAGGTTTTGGGGAGTCTAGGAGGGAGGAAGAAAAGAATGTTCAACAAAGAGGATACACTCCATTTCCATCCGATGCTGACTCCCCACTTTCCTGTCTCATAAATACATGTAGTTTACATTAAACTATATCAAACTAATAGACCTATTATGCATCCTAGGGCCAGTGAGAAGATTCCACAAGTAAAGGCATGAGTTGCCAAGCCTGAAGATCTGACTTTGATCTCTGGAACCCATAGTGGCTGGAGAGAACTGACACCTGTGTGTTGACCTCTGACCTCCACATATGTGTTATAGTATGTGCATGTCCACCAGCACACACACACACACACACACACACACACACACACACACATACACACACACACACCACACACACACACACACACACACGTAGGCTATCACCACCGCCAACAAAAACACTGATAACAACAAATAACATAATAAAAATTTTATTATGCCTTCTAAAGAGTTTTAAATGTATTCTTGCATTTACATTTAAAACAGCTGCTTCATGAAATAAAACTGACCTCTAGTCAAGCCGAACTATAGTAACTCAATTTCAGCTGGGCGGTGATGGTACACACCTTTAGTCCCAGCACTCAGGAGGCAGAGACAGGTGGGTCTCTGTGAGTTTGAGACCAGCCTGGTCTACAAAATGAGTTCCAGGACAGCCAGAGTCTCAAAACAAAACAGAAAAACCAAGACAACAAAAAGAAACAAAACCCCCCAAATTCCAATTTCCCCTGACAGAATTACCATAGTTCTTCAAGTATTATTTAATGATTAAAGTGGAATGGCTAGGAGCCAATCTAACTGCTGGTTTCATGACAGTGTTTGCACATTTTATCATCATCATCATCGGTTTTTCAAGACAGGTTTTTTTTCTGTGTACCCCTTGCAGTCCTGGAACTTGCTCTGCAGTAAAGGCTGGCCTCAAACTCAGGGTCTGACCTGCCTCTACCTCCAGAACACTAAAGGTGTATGCCACCACACCCGGCTGTGTTGGCACACTTTAAGAATGATGAATGAGGCTGGGGATGTATGTAACTCAGTGGCAGAGCACTTGCCTAGCATGCAGAACTGACTACCATCCCCGAGCAGACTGATGAACGCTGAGAGGTATTTTCAGAAACACGACTGACACAAACCTATTTCTTCACAGAAAACATCTGTTGGCACTTTTATTCAATGAGAAAACTGGATCCTGGGAAACACGTCCCTGACTGTGCTCGACAAAAGGATTGGCCAGATGAGTAAAACTGGCCAATGGGATTTTAAAAATAATCTTATGTAATATATAATCAGCATCCAGAAAATTGCAAAACCAATCAAGTTTCTATGTCTGATCGCTAACATTTGATATTACAAGATTATGTACTTGCAAAGACCCATTTGAAACATAGGAGGACCAAGGGACTTTACTACTCCAGGGTACAAATTCCAGGGATGGGTTTCACAGTCTGAGGTGTTTGTTGTTGTTGTTTTGTTTTTTTGAGACAGAGTTTCTCTGTGTAGCCCTGGCTGTCCTGGAACTCACTCTGTAGACCAGGCTGGCCTCAAATTCAGAGATCCACCTGCCTCTGCCTCCTGAGTGCTGGGATTAAAGGCGTGCACCACCACTGCCTGGCAACAGTCTGAGTCTCAACCTTTAAACCTTTTAACCTTTAAAATACCACTTGTAGAGCCAGGTGATGGTGGCATAGGTCTTTAATCCTAGCACTCAGGAGACAGAGGCAGGTGGATCTTTGAATTTGAGGCCAGCCTGATCTACAGAGTGGTTCCAAGACAGCCAAGACTACACAGAGAAACCTTGTCTCAAAACAAAAGATGAACAAACAAGAGTACTTGTAGAATTTTGGTATAATATATATTTTAAAAATCCATAATTATCTGAAAAATAATTACAGTACTCCCTTATAATGCTGGTTAGCCTAGGCAACATAGTAAATATTAGGTTTGCCAGGGCTCTATCTCATGACCACATCTCAAAATAATTAAATGAAGAAACATTCCCTCCTATCAGTCATTACACTTGAACGGAAACAGTATCTCACCTCGGATGGAACATAAAACAGCTGAGGGAAGCCAGCTGGTTACCATGAAGTCACATAGTAATAAGATTTGTGAACATCCTACCAATTATTTTATTTATTTATTATTAATAATAATATTTAATTATGTTGGTTTTCTGAAACAGGGTTTGTCTGTGTAGTCCTGACTATCCTTGTATAGAACAGTCTAACCTCGAACTTACAGAGATTCACCTGCCTCTGCTTCCCAAGCGCTGGGATTACAGCCATGTGTCACCACTGCCCTGCCCTTACTTGCAAACGTTATTTTTTCATTTAAAATGAGCTATGTATAACAAATGATGCGTAATAGGTTTGGTAGTATTTTCCATGGAAATGTTTTAAAGTTTCTCTAGGCTAATTTCCTCTTTTTGTGCCTCCTTCTGCTGCTGCTGCTGCTGCTGCTGCTGCTGCTGCTGCTGCTGCTGCTGCTGCTCCTGCTCCTGCTCCTGCTCCTGCTCCTGCTCCTGCTCCTGCTCCTGCTCCTGCTCCTGCTCCTGCTCCTGCTCCTTCTCCTTCTCCTTCTTCTTCTTCGCCTTCATCTTCTTCTTTAGATGTATTTACTTTTACTTTAGGTGTATGAATCTTCTCTCTGTGTGGATGTCTGCCCACTATGTGTGCAGTATTCACAGAGCCAGTGGAGCAGAAGTCACAGACAGTTGTGAGCTGCCATGTGGGTGCTGGGAAACAAACTAGGTCCTCGGCAAGATTAGCAGGTGCTCTTAACCCCTGGGCCACCTCTCCAGCCCCTCTTTTTGCTTTTGTGGGGGAAATTATTGTTTCACAGCCTAGGACGGCCTTAAATTCACCATCCTCCTGCCTCAGTCTGTGAGCGCTGGAATTACAAAGTTTGTCACCACACCCAATTGAGCCCAGGGATTTGCATATGCTAAACTTGTATATTCCGTTATTTAGCTATACCTAAGTTACTCCATTTTAGCTTCTAGAAGAGTAAACACTAATAGATATGTTATATGAACAGCGATGTTTCAGAGTCCTAAATAATTTTTTAAGAAAAAGGCTGCTTTGCAGAGTTCTGTGTCCTTTAGCCTATACGCAGGGAGATTTCTAGCATGTCATACTGTTGTTTAATTGTCCAAAGAAATAACAGCAAAACCATAACTGGCAAGAATTGGCATCCTATGATCTTTTAAACTCCCTTTAATCTTAGCTGAGAAACCCTATTTCAGGAAAACAAGCAAGCAAACAAAACAACCAAAAAAAGAAACAATACCCAAGGTTGTACTCTGGGCTTCTTATGCATAAGTACACAGTGTACCATCTAACCACAAACACACAAGTGAGCCCCCCACAAATACATATGTACTCATATATGCAGAAGGAAATATGAAAAATGCATTCAATATTCTACATTCATCATTTTGCCCAAATTTTATCTCAAAGTGTTTTACTTTATGGAGGTAAAGAAATTACGGTTTCAGCCCAACGACCAATACACAAGCAAGCTAATGCCTCATCTAATAAACAAACAGGACTGTTTTTTAAGGCAACTGGTCAAATGGTATAAGTGACCATGAGCTTGCAAGTGCTACCTATAGAGTTTCAAAGTGTCAATCATATCTACAGTCACCATTTAAAGAATTAATGCCCGCCAATGTTATCATCTAAAATGTATTTGCAGAGGTCAGAAGAGCAATGTCTGCCCTTCTCCATGCCAGCAGCAGTGACATCAAAGGGCCATGTCACAAGCTGCAGTTTAGTTAGTGGACTTAAGGTGGTTTGGAGCTTTATCCACTAAGTCTGATCTCCTGACCCCTTGGGTTTACAACTTTCCACTCTCTGGGCTGCAGAGGAGCCCCTCCTTTTCCGAGTTAATCATTTCTTTGTCATTATCTGCCAAGTGTTCTTATCTCTTTTGCTGTCACTTTATAACAGGGTCCTCTTATCAACCTGCCCTGGGTCATGTGACCAGTCAAAGCCTATTGAAAGCTTCCTTTCTTCTGATTAGAAACCATCATGAAACTGGAGACATGGTTTACAGCAGGTCACACATGCTGGAAAAAGTGCAGAGTCCAGGAGAACATGGTCTGGAGCCTTTCTGAATTCTGGTTTTTTTTCCCCCCTTTTTCTTAACTTTCACTAAGGAAATGAGGGTTACAGTAGTCTGAGGTTTCCTTCCCAAGGTCACAAAATATGACAAGCTGCAATCTTTCCCACGTTCAGTGATTTCTGCTGTAAGCCAAAGGACTGCAATAATTTCGATAAGAATGTCTGCTAGTTCGGATACTGGGGATTTTCAAGACTTTCTTAAGCATGGACTTACAGCTATTGGTAAGTAGGAAGCCACTCTCTTAACATCTGGCTGTTTGCTCTACTGCTGGTGGATTTGTGTTTTAATGCACTACTTTGCCTGTGGTAATTATTAAAAGCACACAATAAGCCCACACATATATCACACATTTACTTTTCTTGAAGTTGAAAGAAGCAAATGAGTAATTCAACACATGAATATCATTTATTGTATCCAGTGTTTGGGGATGTCATTGTATTCGATCAACTTAGAAAAAAACAAAACAAAACAAACAAACAAACAAACAAAAAACCCCAGGTTTCTGAGACAGGGTTTCTGTGTAGCCCTGGCTGTCCTGGCCCTCCACTTTGTAAACCAGGTTAGCCTCAGACTCAGAGATCCATCTGCCTCTGCCTACCAAGTGCTGGGATTAAAGGTGTGTGCCATTACTGCCTAGCAGAAAATACAGTTTTAAATCATCTATTTGAGCCTGAACAATTTCTAATCATTTTGAATCAACCATGCCAAGTAAAATTTTGAACAGTCTGAAACAAGCAAATAACATTGATTAACCACTGATCAAAAAACTATCTAACAGGGAGCTTCCCAGTACCGTGACATTTCAAGGTATTAGACCATGAGATGTCTCATTCATTGTGATCCTATAGAAAAAAAAATATATTGTTTTTAGTTTCTTGGCAAATGAAAGTCATTCAAGAAAAACAAAGTCAGACTATTTATTATTAAAAGATTCTGGGTGGGGATCTACTGCGACTGTGACTTGCTTTTATCGGCAGAAATAACCACATACCTTCACCATATGTGGAACAGCGTTTGGGCACTTTCTAGGCAAGCACTCAGTCACTAGGCTACACACCTAGCCACCACATTGAAGCATCTTGGGGTTCCTTGTTGTTGTTCTTTGGGGGTGAATGATGACTGGGTTTTGTTTTTGTTTTCCTGAGAGACAAGGGGTAACCTAGGCTGGCCAGGAACCTGCTCCTTGTTTCTCTCCATAATACCGGAACTGCCGGTATGAGCCATCATGCCTGACTCATATTTTTTAAAGAGTAAACATCCACATACATTTATACCAATATAGAACCATAAACTTGGTAATTTTACCATAACTTTAGTAAATACAGTAACATTCAGTTAATCCTAAAAGTTAAAGACAAAGGAAGCAATCTCCAGTAGGTTGTGACCCTGCTGGAGAGCGCGCCCCCTTTGCTTCCTCTGGACCGGAGCCAGGGTCGACCCTTCTCCAAGGGTCCTTACGCCATCAGAGACTGCCAACCCAGTCTCAGGATAGTCAGGTCCCTGCATTGTCCCTTTCCCTGGGGGCAGCCTGCAGACTCCACCTAAGGCACTGATTGCTTTTTTTTTTTATGGTCCAGCTACGCCCTGAAGTATCAATTGAGGAAATGTTCACCAAAAAACGTTCTGTACTTACGAAAAAGAAAACACAGGGAAGGCAGTGCAGAAGAAGAAAGAGCATATGGCTCTTCAGAGGGCAGGGAAACTAGAGCTTTGTGAGCTTTGCATCCACCGACGCTGGGCACTTCACTTCCTACGGGAACGTGGGGGGGAGGAGGGGGGGCGGGCTAGCGGGCGAGACAGGCGCATGCACCGGAGAAGCGTGCTCCGGGTTCTCACCAGCGCAGGGCTCCCCAGGACCTGGGACCACACACTCGGTGCCCTCGCTGGGTCCCTAGCCCACCCGGGAGAATTAAAAGAGGGAAAGGCAGCAAGCGGAGTGCTGACCGCAGTTGAGCTGAGCGGGTTTTCACCCACTGCTTTGTAGTAGCATCTCAAAGGCTCTGCTGGAACTGAGGCGGGATGGAACTGGAACTGATAGACTTCCAAGGGGTTGCCTGGGGCCTTAACTTCCCAGAACCATACCGAAGGCTCCTCGTCTGTCCTGGACCAGCTTACACCCAAACCCTAGGCTTGCCTAAGCCCTTCAGATCCCTAGATCTCAAGATGACTATCCAGTTGTCTCAAAGGGGTAGGGGGAGAGTGTTGGGGGGGGGGGGTAAGGAGTCATGGGGGTGTGCTCATTGTAGCCATCTAGGAGTATTTAGTTTTACATCCCTTCAGATCATTTGGAGAGTTCTCCCACATCTCAATGACTAGAAAGCAGATACAGGCACCCAGATTCCCATCTATTTTCCCAGGATCACTCAAGGAGCCTTGGCAGGACTGAGCTGTCTGAAAGCCAGGGCGGTGAGGCACCTTCAGACTAGGGGCTTGAAGAGGCCCAGCCCATTCCTGAAAGAAGACTTGACTTTTTCTAAGAGTCTTTTTCATTGCAATAGGCAGGCCCACTGAGATGGACTCCCTCCCTACCCTTGGGCAGCTACAGAGCCGAGTACCTCAGTAGTTTTTGAGATGGCAAAGTGCACGCAGCTTTCTGTAGAGACTAGCTGGGGTTTCCAACAACAACCGAGCTCTACTTAGTTGTTTTAAGTGTTTGAGACCTGAAACACAAAACCAGAAAGCTAGAAAAGGCTCATGGCGCAACAAATCCTGGCTTGGTCGTGCTTTAGTCCTTGATTTGACTCCTCTACCTGGCCCACTGGCCCACTGGGCCAGATGTTCGAATTCAGTCCGGAACAAGAGCTGAGCTAGACAAAGCCTCCTCAGGAACGGTCTCTTTAAGCATCAGACTGACCCCTTTGTTCCATAGCCCCAACCCCCGCCCCACGTGTACCTACTCCTCTGTCTGACCCTCCGTTGCTCTTCACCCTAAAGGAAGGAAAACTTCTCTGGGAGAGTCATTTGGTTGGCTTCAAGGGAGTTGGGGGAGACATGGTCCCCCAGGGCTATGAGGAACATTAACTTGAGAGTTTGTGCCTGGGAAATCCAGATGATCTGAAATTCTCTAGACAAATTTCTACTTAAAAAAAAAAAAATCTCTTATGTTTTGATTGATAAACAATGATAACTAATTTTTAAACTACAAATAACTTCAGCTGTCTAGTCGGCAATTCTGTCTAGGGATAATGTGATTAATAAGGAGGGTGTCAAACCACGCATGTTGCATGGATAAGTTAGCTGGTGCCTCCGTTTTTAGTGGTCTTAGAAGGTGAGTCCTACCAGAAAGACAAACATGGGTAACAAGACAGGAAAGAGGGCCAAGCTGCTGTTTATCAACGATCAGCTGTAAAGTTTACTTTGTAAAGCCCATTTTCTTTAAAAAAAAATTTTGAAATGTTATTTACATTGATATTCTGTCTCTGTGTACATCTGTGTAAGAATGTCAGATCCCCTAGAAACTGGAGGTACAGACCACTGTGAATTGCCATGTGGGTGCTGGGATTTGAACCTTGGTCCTTTGGGAGAAAAAGGAATGCTCTTAATCTCTGAGCCATTTCTCCAGCCCCCTCAGAATTCCTTTTCTAACTAAATTACAGACTCAGAAAGTTTGTCAGCAGAGTGAGCTGTAAATAGAATCCCAGCAACAGCAATCTGCTCCCTCTCTCTGATATTGGGGGTTGGGGAGGGATTGTAACTTAAAGTTGGTCAGACATTCCCCAAAGACAATTGTAAATGGCTCTTTGTATTTCTTGGCATTCTGTAATGGAAATCACACCTAGAATTCAAAAGGGTGAAATGAAGAAATTGGCAATAACCTCCTGGGAGGTAAAGGTGGATGTTGAGGGAGATAGGATGATCCTAGCCTAGGATGCGATTCACATGGCTGCTGCATGCATACCAAGCTAAAGACATTCACAGCATCCATGCTAGTTAGTATGAGGAAGATGGGGCAGTCACTTGAGTCACTGAGTTCAGAAAAAAGGATCTGTACTGTTGGTCTATGGGGGAAGAGGATAGGCAAAGCAATGGTTAAACAGCTTGTTCTTTAAACACTTCTGACAAATCCAGTTGTCCCTCCCTTGGGAAGAAGTGCTGGATTCCTTGCTTAGGATCTGAACACAGTGTCTTTGTTCCCTCCCAGCTCAAGATCATCCCCTCAAAGGACCTGTGTAAGGTCACTCTGCTAGTTTTTAAAATCTTCCAGGTTCTAGACAAGGAATGACATTACTGCTTTTGTCTTGTGTTTTCGTTCTCTCTCTCTCTCTCTCTCTCTCTCTCTCTCTCTCTCTCTCTCTCTCTCTCTCTCTCTGTGTGTGTGTGTTTTGAGAAGATAGGGTCTCAGTTTGTAGCCTCAAATTCCTAAATGCTGGGATTCACTTGCCTGCTACCACTCTCAAGACCTGGGATCTACCACCCCCAACACCTGGCCATAGTTCATCTTTTCCAATTATGGGTATTGCACAGGACAGAAAGATGATGTGTCAAATAAGATGCACCCCCAGGTCCATCCCATCATCTCTCTCTCTTTTTTTTTTTTTTTTTGGTTTTTCGAGACAGGGTTTCTCTGTATAGCCCTGGCTATCCTGGAACTCACTCTGTAGACCAGGCCAGCCTCAAACTCAGACATCCGCCAGTCTCTGCCTCCCAAGTGCTGGGATTAAAGGCGTTCGCCACCACGCCCGGCCATCCCATCATCTCTTGATCACAAAAATTGCCTTCTGGTTAAAGGGGACACTGACATCCATTGAATTGTGCAGGCTTGAAAAGTTTTATTTATATGAATGTTTTGTCTGTCTGTCTGTCTTACTGTGTGCCTGGTGCCAAAAGAGAGCCTCTGTTCCCCTGACTAGAGTTACATGCAGTTTTGAGCTGCCTTGTGGGTGCTGGGAATCAAACCTGGGTGCTCTGGGAAAGCCAGTGTTCCTAACTGTTGAGCCATCTCTCCATCCCCCTGAACTGTGATGCCTTTGTAAACATTCCACCTCTAAAACTATGCCTCTCCCCTTGGGTGCCCATGCTCAAGGGTGTCCCTACTGCAAGCCATAAGCCTAGGTTTTTTTCCCACATTGCCCTTTTGTAGACAGAGGACTCAAATAGCTGCACAAGAACATCTTTATTGTCACCTATATGCCAATGG
Organism: Arvicanthis niloticus; assembly: GCF_011762505.2. Taxonomy (NCBI): domain Eukaryota; kingdom Metazoa; phylum Chordata; class Mammalia; order Rodentia; family Muridae; genus Arvicanthis; species Arvicanthis niloticus. Next base: position 26,038,541 of record NC_047667.1, on the reverse strand, counting down.
CTGATTTACCTGAAGAGTAAGGTGATCTCAAAGTAGAGCCTCTTCTGAGAAAGGGTCTTTCTCAGATCCTAGCAGCAGGGATAACAATAACAATAATAATAATAAACCTCACAAGGGCCAGGCAGTGGTAGCATACACCTTTTATCCCCAGTGCTCCAGAGGCAGAGGCAGGTTGGTTTCTATAAATTCTAGGCCAGCCTGGTCTACAGAGCAAGCTCCAGGACAGCCATGACGGCACAGTGAAACCAAACCTCGAGAGAAAAAAAAGAAAACTCCCACAGAAGAAGTCTTAGCTCAAGTACTTCCCACTGAAGTCAGCAGATAAGGTTTAGAACTGTGCTCTCAGTGCCCTAAAGGACAATTTCTAGCCTAGATTGAGACCGGGTGGGCTTATTGAGGAGAGAAATGTTAGGTGTTGACTAGTTTGTTTCACCACAGACTTCTTGGTCGACTGTCTCCTGGACTGTCTTGGGCTTGCCAGTGCCATGTGGTGTTTGGTCTGGTCTATTTAGCCCAGATAATCTTCCCACTCCGAGGCTTTATAGACCAGATCTCTTTTGAAAATCTGGGGGTCCCACGGCAGGGAGAGCTTGGGCCCGGGATTGAACAACGTTCCCAATGATGTAATTTTAAATATAGAGAGCCTTAAATTCCCAAAACAGAAGTCAAAAATTCCCTCCTTTATTTCAGGACCAGGGTGGGGGACTCCAGCAGTAGAGAGAGGGAAGTAGGATTTACCCTGGCATTTTTTCCCCAGGCGTAAAGTCCGGGATCCGGTATTTATTAGGACACTCCTTTAGAGGATTGAAAATCTGCAGGTTTGCCCCAAATCCGGAATTGGCAGCCTGCCCTCTCAGGGAGGCGTGGGATGTCCCCACCTCCCACCCCCTACAGCGTGCCTGCAGTGCTTATTTGAAACAATCAATACAAAGAGAGTTTTTAAAATGTTTTTTTTTTTTTAAACCTGGGAAGACCACTGGCTTCAAGTTTGTGTTTTGTTTTGCAACGCATCATCTACAAGGTGCGCTAAAGTTTTGTCTTTAGCTGTGCTGAAACCCCGCAGTTCTTTTTAAAACAAAGCGCTCCGGGTGAGGGCGTGGAACCCAGGAAGGAGGGGCGGGGGTGGGGGGAACGCAGCCGCCCGAACCCAGCAGGCCAAACGCATTATTGGCTCAACTGAGTTTTGCAGCTTCACCTGAGGGAACGTTCAAGTGGGAGGCGTGGGAAAAATAGAGAAGTCCGAGCTTCAGGAGCTGATAAAATCGGTTCTCTTTCCCGTTGGGCTGTCGCTTCCAGGGGAAGAATACTTTAAAACAAAACACCTAAGATTCTTCCCGGGCTTCAGAACTAGACGATGCGTAGAAGTAGATACATAGGACCAGAAAGGTAACTTTACTCATTTTTTTTCTTTCCTTCCCTCCTTCCTGTTTGCTTGCTTTTTTTTTTTTTTTTTTTTTTTTTTTTTTTTATCATCAGAAGAGAAAAGTGAGAACAGAGGAGGAAGCGTTAAATTTTGTTTACCAGGATAAACGGTTTTGCAAGTTCTTTGCTAAATTGGGCGGGTTGCTCCAAGCTCTTCATCTTCTCGGTTGCGCGGGAAAGCAGTGTCTGCTACAGTGCTTCTGGCGCTCAGGAAACCTGAATTGGTCCTGGATACCTTGGCTTTTTTTTTTTTTTTCCCCTCCCTCAGCTGCAGCCTAGAGTGGGTTACCAGCGCAGGGCGGACGCGCGCTTCTTAGGTCAAGGGTAGGCTTGTTTTCTGTGTGCGCTCCACCGAGCGGTGCGCAACCTCCGGAAGGGAGAAGACGGGAGGAGAGGTTGCAGTTGCATCCTCGTGGGTGGGGAGTGCGAGACCTCCTCAGCTCCAGCCAGCTGGGTGAATGGGGCGCGCACGGCCCCGGGAACGCCGAGGCTGGATAAAATATGCCAGGCTGGCGCTTCTTGGGCTCATCAAGGCTGCGGGAGCCTCCCCGAGCTATCATCCTTTGTAATTGCAACCGTCAATCAACACTTGAAGACAAAGTCAAAGCCGGGAAGGGCAAACCCGGGAGACTACCCTTGCTGGAAAGGAGGAGGCGCGGGGGAGGGGTGAGGAGGGAGAAGTTTGCTAGAAGTTGGCTGGAGAGTGCCAGAGAAATTCGGAATGCTCGTGGTAGTTAGGGGAAGCTTATCTTTAAGTCTCCGCCAGAAGTAAGGCCCTGGTGTATTCCTACATGTGCTCCCATAAAGAGACAGAGTGGCGTTTGATAAAATATATCTCCTGCGGAGGATGGGATGTACGTCCCAGCGCACGGTTGATGCGTTCCGCTGTTGGCTTCAGCATTTCGATCACATAGGTCCCGTTGCACCCCTTTCATCCTAACTCGTTTACCTTCCCCAGCCATTTAGTCTCTCAGGCCTCATCTGAGACTACAGGAACCTAGAACCATCCTAGGTAGAGGAAAGGTAACACCCTTTGCTGCTGCTGCTGCTCCTCCCCGCCTCCTCTTCCTCGCCCTCCTCGTTCTCCTCGCCGCGCTGCAAAGCCCTAGGGTACAGAACATTCTAGGAGACACCTCGACCCGGCCAAGGCCACAAAACCAGTCCCCTGCTTCTGTGGGATCGTCTATCCAAGGGTATAAAAGGGTGAAGGACCCAGAGTGGGTGTTGGGTTGCCTAGAGGACATTGGGAGGGTGCACTCTGAAGGCTCGGAATGAGCTTGGTAGCTTGTTTCTTTCACTCCTCCCTCAGCGTCTGCACCAGGATCAGAGACACGCCACTCCCCCAAACTTGAGGAACAACTCCGGGAAAAACGTGAGTGTGCCCTTGAATTTCCAACAAAACCCAGCTCCTGTAGATTTCCCGCCCTCAAACCCAACTGAGATGTTGTCAACAACCTGGAAGTCTTTAGTAAGGTCGATCCTAGGTACCTTGTTCTATCCTGGAGGTGGAAGTCAGGTTTTTCTAGAAAAAGCTCATCCTCCTCCCTCCTTGCGCCCCCCTCCCCCGTCTCACTCTGTGTGTGTGTGTGTGTGTGTGTGTGTGTGTGTGTGTGTGTGTGTGATTGTCCTGTATAGAGACCTTACATAGACCCCTTAGGTAGACCTTGCTGGAAGCTGAACTCGAGATCCTCCTGCCTCTGCCTCCCAAGTGCTGGGATTAAAGGTGGGAGGCCCTACACCTGGCAAAAAAGGCAACTTCTCTTGTTTGTTAGCTCGCTAACCTTTGGTGCTCCTTCCTCAGTTGGCCAGAGGCTTCCGCCTAGACTAGAGAGATCTCCAAAGCAAGGGAAAGCCGGTGCCACAGCTTAAATGTCAAAGGCCAGATTCTTGGACACCTATTCCCTGTCTTCCCCTCCCTCCTGTCTATGAGGGTTTTTCTCGGAAAGTCTACCTGTGGGAAGATAAAGGGAAGCCCCACTTGACCTTTGGCACTCTTCACTCTGTCTTTGGAAGATGTGCTGGGGTTGGGGGGGGAGCAGGTTGGGCTGGAGTGCCACTAACTTGACCTAAGTTAAGTCCTTTCTGGCCCAGAAGCTGGTGCTACTGAGCATGACCACAAAGTTCACCTTACTGGGTCAGCCTCAGTCAGCCTCTGGTTCTGGCCAGCTTTCTAGTCACAGTAAGTCACAAGGCCTTTCAAGTCTGGGAGTCACCTCTTGCACCACACACATACACACACACCAAGAAGCTAGAGTTCCTGGGTAGGAAGATGATAAACAAAGACCTTTATGGGCCCTTAGAGTTGCAGTGAGTGGAGGTTGTTCTTAAAGCTTTGAAATAAGCTGATTTCTCAAGTTTGCATGCACTCCAAAGTAAAGCAGGCAGCGAGTAATGGTTTGAGCCTGGAGACTTGTTCCCTTTCTGAACTATGTAAGAAATGTATTTGTAATTCAAAGTGATGTCTTAAATAAGGGGCAATACTGAAAATGTATTGACATTGTTACTTGATACTAACGTGAAAACTTGAGCTTAATGATCACTAATATAGGCAAATACAGCCTGCTCCATCATACAAAGTAATTGGCAGGCCCCTCAATATCTGTGGCCAGAAGGGACATGCTTAGGCCACATTAGAACCCTAAAGATGCTATGAAAGTTGGAAATTTAATAATTTAGATTCTGTGTATGTATGTTCTAAGGCACAAATATGAATCAGTTTAGAATATCAATATAGTTGAATTGATAGCCATCAGTGGATAGCCTATTTCATACAAAAGTATAAGCAATGACTTGGAATAATTTTATATTCATTAAATACTAGACTGGGCAGTTTATGTGATCTCTATGCCATTTAAATAGAATAAATTCAGATCTTTTGAGATTCAAATCCACCCCCTTGTGGGTGGACTCTGATAATTACCCAGTTGCACAGCAGATCGTGGGTATGAGGCTTTGCATGCGTCCAGGAGGCTGGGAAGAATGTTTTTCATCTTGTTGGGATGAGATCTAAAAACTTTAAAGATGAAGCTGGGCTAGTGGCCTAAGAGCTTGCATAACAGATGGTTCTTTATAACTTAAAAAAAAAATGCCGAGCCTCGTGGGGGTTGTGTGTGGGGCATGGGGCCACCAAAGGGACTCTAGAATATAGAAGGGAATCCAGGGCCGACCTTTCCGTCCTGTGACCAAACACGGCTCTCACTAAAAATTCGATAGTCACCAAGATAATCTTGGACTCAAGTGTTATTTTCATAAAAGCGGGGAGGTGGGTTGGTGAGCAGCGGAAGCAAAAGTGGCTGTCTTTTATTCGAATTCCATGCAAAGAAGAGAAACCTTAGGGACTTCGTTGTCCCCAAAGTGAGCCTTAGCCCTTGGGTTCTTTATGGCTCAGCCATTCAGCCGTGCTTCTTGATGTCTGCTTTCAGGGAGGACCTTGATAGTGAGACCAGCCACCCTCCACTTACGAATGTTAACATCCTTTTTCTCCGTGTTTTAAGTGGGCCCTTCACTCCACAGGTCCCCTTCACACTCACGCAAGGACCACCTACACCCATACTCTCCAGCCCTTCTTGCCTTTCCTCAGCTCTTTGAAATGGCCTCTCAGCTCTCAGATCCCTGGCCGTTTCATTTAGACACAGGTCGCTCCTCTATAGCTGAGAAACCTTGTAACATTTACACCCCCCCACTCACCCCTCCCGTCCCAGGCCTGGGTGGGGTGGAGTAGATTAAGGCGGGGTGAAGAGGTTGGGGCAGGCACTGAGGCTGGAGCTTCCTTATTGGCTAGTGGCTAGTGTCCGACCTGAGTCTGGAACCTGCGTCCCCATTCACTGTCTTAACCTCTCACCTCCCCCCATCCCCACTCCTCCAGCTTACCTCCCCTCTCCAGCTGGTCTTTCCCTCTCCTCCTGGCTCTGTCACCCTTGGGTCTGGAAAGGGTTGCTTTCCACCCTAGAGTGGGAGGTTGGAACTTCAGAACTCCACACTTGTGATAGTGGGAGAGAGGGAGCTGAAGGAGAGATAGAAGGAAGGGGCGGAGAAGAGAGAAGAGGACAGTAGAGGAGGGGAGAGAAGTGAGGCGAGTGAGGAGAGAGAGAGAGAGAGAGAGAGAGAGAGAGAGAGAGAGAGAGAGAGAGAGAGAGAGAGGAGAGAGAGACCCCTGCCGATCCTGAGCCAGAGGGCGGGTGCAGGGAGGGGAAGAAGTCCGGGAGCCGTTCAGCCGCTGCAGCAGTAGCAGCTGGCGGCCGCCTCTGCTGCCCTCCGGAGCGCGGCGCGCACAGATCGCTGTCCGGGGCAGCAGCGCCTTTGCTGTCTCTGCCTCCGCCCCTGCCGAGCGGAACCCAGGCAGCAGAACCCGGTCTTCTTAGTCTGGTTTAGTAACCCGGATCTCTCGCGCGCACCTCAGGGGCAGCTTTGAAGCTGCAGGACCGGACAGGGCTCCGAGGTCCTGCCCGGCAGCTCCAGCGAGCGGGTGGGTGAGCGGGCACGCTGATCACCCCTTCTCTCTTTCCGCTGGAGTTGAATCTGTGCTGCCCGTGTCCAGGTGCTGGGCTTCCGGACCGACACCGACGCCCCATTCCCGCCCGCAGCCGCCTTGTCATGCTGCCCAAAGTGGAGACGGAAGCCCCAGGACTGGTCCGATCGCATGGGGAACAGGGGCAGATGCCGGAAAACATGCAAGGTAAGGGGGTGCGGTGCGGTGTGCCGCGGCGCTCGGGTTCCTGGCTTTTACACTCTCGGGCTAACCCCGTGGGCTTCAGCCTCCTGCAGCATGGGCATCAGAGCAGCCCGGCTGGCAGTTTGCGGTGCGCCGGCTTCGGCCTCCTCTCTACACGCGAGCATAAAAGTTAATGGCACTTGAACTAGGCGAACGGTGCTTTCTCATCAACGTCTAATTGGCCACTTCTAATTAAGTAGAGAGACTTCAAGCTCAGAGCCAACTGGAGCTGGGGTTGCTGGAAGCTAATGGTGCTGTAGAATAATCTTTCTGAGAAGTGGAATTCCTCTCTGCTCACCGGTTCTAGGTTGTTGGAGCTCTTACGCACATGCTCCCGTGTGGAGGGAAAAGACTGACTAGAATAGCCAGGTGTATACAAGAGGAGATCACAGGAAGGCGATTGGTGTTATTAGTGGTGTTCGATCACACGAACACCCCAAAAAAAGCCTTGCCAGAACCGGCAGTTTTTTAAGGCAACTCAAAACTGCTGGCATAGCTAAAACCACCAATTACCCCAACTCTGTTCCCGTCCAGGATAATGCCGAATGCATGTTGGTGCTCAGGGTTAGTTCATTACCCTTTCGGTCTCAGAGCCGCTGTGAGTATGGCTATTCCATTTGTGTCCCTATCCGTGATTGATAACATCAGAAAAAGACGAAATCCCATCTCCTGTATTTTCTATACTTTAAACTCTTCAGAACTTTATCTTAGCAACGGGCCAAAGGGGAACAATGTTAGGAAAAGTTTTTCTATCTTCGCCCCTACCAGAGTTCAGGATATTGAGGCCAGCAGGCTTGTGATCCCCCCCCAAAGCTTCCTGCCAGCCTTTTGCGCGAACTTGAAAGGGTCAGAGAAGTGTTGAGAACAGAGCTCTTACAGTTCAACTAAGTAAGGTAGGCTGTGTGCTCTGGCCGGGAAACCTAAGGTCGCCTTAGGCTCGAGGAAAGGGGGCGGCAGGCGTGAGGGTGGGGTCAGATAGCCTGGGTGATCTTGGTCTTTTCAAGTCCTTGGGCAGGGTTGTAGAAGTTCCCTGGCCTCAGTCCTTAGACTAACTTTGTGTGTCTGCTACTGAGGAAGCCTTGTTGGCATAAAGAGATGCACCTGGGATTCCTGAGAAGTGCCCCCAGGCCTGCTTCCTGCGCTCTGGCCTCCGGCTCTGCTAAGTTTCCTCCCGGCAGGAGGACCGGCTTTTTGCTACTTCCTGCCCCATGCAGATTTTAGAGTGGCGGGATCCGGGGAAAAAACAGCGCAGTGGAGCGAAACGCGGCATACTGAGGACTGGAGAGAAACACCCTAGTAGCGTTTTCTTTGTAAAATTGAGAGGGACCCTTCTTGGCCTCCTATCCCCAAGCCAAGACCTAAGCTTGCCTTTTTATTGGGAGGTGGGGGTGGATTACCAGATAGGGCATTAGGTAGTTTGGCACTGGGCTCAAAGCAGCGTGGGAAAAAACCTGCCGCCCGGCTTTGCGGTATTTAGCAGCCTGGATTGTGCGTGACTGCCTGCCCTCACCAGGGGTACATTCATACTTAGACGGGTGCTGGAACCCGTAAAGAAAATTCGTTACTGGATTCTCAGGCAGCGCGAAGCATCCAGCTTCAAGGGGATTGAAGGAGGACCTAGCTTTTCAAGACCCGGTTTGTTCCCTCGCCTTTCCCAGGGGTGCAGACATTTCCAAACCATGGTGGATTTGGTTCTCCGAACTCTTAATTTAGGTGCCCCGGGCGCCCTGTGAGTAAACAACAACAAAAATGATCCCCTGGCCTCCCAGATGCACCCCTTCCCACCTAGACTCCAGATTTGCCGGAGGATGGGCTTCTCTCTTTCCTTCCATGTGGTATCTCTGAGATGGGCATGGCGAGTGTAAGTGGTTGCCGGTCCGATACTCTTAAATGTGAAATTAAAAGTTACTTTTTGGGGGAGACAGGGAGACAGAAAAGAACACACGTCTACTAACGCCCCACTCAGCCCAGAAACATACCTGGACACAAGAAGTCACGAGTTTTTGGAAAGCTCCGTAAACAAACTTCCCAAACCCTCAGGTCCTGATTGAGTGTCTCGCCTCTCTCTAATAAATAGTTGGGGTACGAGCTGGCTTCGTTGGAGAGAGGCGCGCTCAGCATCTCTTATTTCTGAGTTATTGAGCCCCGGGAATGCCTCTGCTGGTGCCTCTTCTCAAGATCTTTGCAAACTGTTGCTCTCTCGGACCAACTTACTCTACTGCCCACGGCTCTGTGTCCGGGAACTGACACTTCGTTAAGACTGAGAAATAAACGAACTTCATTTTCAAAGAATAAAGATATCACATGGTGATAAAGAGGCATAGTACTTTGGCTCTGGGATAGGGACAGTTTCTCCATTTTCTTTTCAGTAAACAAATCTGAGGAAACTTCTGCCAGGCTGTGGGTACCCCTCCCCCGCCCCGCCCCTTGCAATGCCACTGATTAACTTAAAGCAAACTCTCGTTGGAGTTTGTGCGTCTTTGGGTAGCAGAGGGTTGAGCAAGGGGGCCCCAAGCCGGGTGCACAAAGGGTTTAAAGAGGGTGCGGGGAGTACCGGTGGTGGCTGGCTGTACAGACCTGCCCCTTGCCTGGATGCCGTCCCACCCCTGCTCTGCCTCCTGCTTGGGGGTAGGGGTGGGAGCTCGGCTGAAGTAGCTTCTCAATCTCATCTGAGAGTGCCTAGGGGTTGGTTGGCTATTCACCTTTACTGCACAGTTTATCTTTTTGACTGCAAAGAATAGGGCGTTAGTGTCCCTAGTCGTAGTGAGTCAGGATACCATGGTCTGATTTTTGTGCCACCAGCAATCTCGGAGGTGTTTAGACTTTGCAATGCTTCTCGACTGAAGCTTGTGAAGTTCATTCCAAAGCTCTAGAACTCTGCTAAACCCTCCTGTGTTTCTTTTCTTCGCCTGTTTCTGCCCCCCTTTCCGGGTGTCCTCTCCTCTTCCTTGTTTTTATTTTCACAGGCCATTTTCAAACGTGAGGAGATGAAAGTGGCCAGAACAGAACTACAGTCCGTGCGGAACTGAATGTTTTGATTAATCTAACAGACTTGAACCCGGGGAGCCACAGGCTGTTGTTAAAGTTGCTTCTGAGAGGCAGGTTTCTGCAGCTTCATTGCTCTGCAAAGCAGCATGTGCAAATTAGCATTGCTGAGCCTAGCAGAGGGAGGTGTACTTACTTATATACAGCAAGCCACTTCGAGAGTGTGCCAGTCACTTACAGCCCGATTTTGCTCCATTAGGCGGCGAAGGTGACATTTAGGAACATTAGAGATTTAAAGACATTTTAGGTTGTTAACTTTTGTATGGTTCATCTTTCTTTGCTGATCTGTTGAATTTTGGTCATCAGTGGTCACTTTTTTTGTTAACCAAAAAGAAAAGTTGGAATTGTTTTTAAACTGGAAAATAATGAAGTGCATGTTTATTGATGTGTGTGATGTTTTCCTTTGCTTGTTTAAAAGTAGTCCTCTTCAATATCAGTTGGGTAAACGTTATTTTATATTTTCCCTGATGATATCTGGCCACCAACAATGCTTTTCAGCACAGCATTAAAACCTATCTTGGGAAATTAATAGGGCACGTGTACACGTTTCTCTTTTTGTTTCAGTGTCTCAATTTAAAATGGTGAATTACTCCTATGATGAAGATCTTGAAGAACTATGTCCTGTGTGTGGCGATAAAGTATCTGGGTATCATTATGGTCTCCTCACCTGTGAAAGCTGCAAGGTTTGCTTTTCCTGTGCTACCTAGAAAGATAGACTGTTCTGACCAAAACCATGAAAACTCTTCAAAGCTAAACCTAAGCTGGTGGTTTCTTTTTTCAACTGAAAAGTGAGAGGTTAGGGGAGGGTGGTAGGGAGACTAGTATTTAAAATATGTCTGATTTAGTTCTAAAGGCAGATACCTGTGCTCTAAGAAGCTGTCAGACTCATGCTTCCCAACAGTTTATTGTGCTGCAGTGCTGTATCTATAGAAGCACTTTATTTCTGACAGTCCTAAATATCGATTTTGCTTGACTTATATATATTTAAAGCATCGTTCTTAAAAGGAAACATGACAGAGTATAACCCAAGTCCATTTTAACTTGAGAGGAATCTGGGCTGCAAGTTGGAACATTTTTCTTTAATCCAGAAGACTTGAAGGTCTGAATTCCCAATTGCATGATTTCATCCTGATGGATTCTGAAAATAATTTTAAAAGATTTTTTTTTTTGAATCAAGGTATCAAGAAAACAGATTTTAGTTTCTAATTGAACAATTTTTATAAGTGTATCATATGGCTTATTTAAATGCAAGGAATTTGAGTATGTTCAGTGTCTTTTATTGTTAATAATCTTGTCAAGACCTTAAGGATTTGTCATTTTTTTTTAAAAAAATAGCCCCCATAAATTCAATTTTCTCTAATTCCCCCCCCCCCATATCTTCTTTAAAGTAGAAACTCAATGCATTTATTTAAACCTTTGCTAGGACATCCCCCTTTGTTTTCCACAACAAATGAAGATTGTTTTTGTGTGTGCTAACTAAAATAAGCAAGGATACCACCTCAGTAGAGAGTAGAGGAGTTACTCATTCGAAAGCCATATACCATTTCTGATCAGTCCCCTTAAGTGTGAACAGGCACAGGCTATGCTGCAGTTCAGCCTCATGGCTTGTGCACACACACACACCCCTGCTTGTGTGCATGTCTTTTCCATTAGTTAGACTTTTAAAACACAGCTCCCACCCTTGAATGGGTTCCAGTGGCATTAGGAACATTTCCCCATTTTGTTCTTGAAGTCTTTTTCCTTTTAACTGTCAAGTGTTGACATTTGTAAAAGATCTGAGGTATTTGCTATTCAGTTCTTACAATGGTTTGTGACTGAAATTGTATGAGGCTACCTAAAAACAATGTCCCAGGGTTCTGTGACTTACCTCTGCTTGGAACATGGATGTTAATAGGAAACCAGATTTAAAAAAAAAAAAAATTGGTCAATATAGAGTATTTTTTTCTGACTGTTGGAACGAAATGGTACAAAATAGAAGTAATTCTTCAGGAATATAATTCTGAGGCCAGAAAAATCTTTACTGAGGCCTGGCACTGATGCTGAGGGTTGGTCTTGCTGAAATGTGAAATTAAACCACAGGACCACATAAGGGCTCAGTGGCACAATAAAAAGGTGATTTTCCTTAGAAAAAGAAAGAAGAAAAGCAAGTTAGACTTTATGTCTCACTATTTTCTCTGTCTCATAGGGTTTTTTTAAGCGAACTGTCCAAAACCAAAAAAGGTACACGTGCATAGAGAACCAGAATTGCCAAATTGACAAAACACAGAGAAAGAGATGTCCTTACTGTCGATTCAAAAAATGTATCGATGTTGGAATGAAGGTAGAAGGTAAGAGTCTGCCAGGAGTCCCCTGGGACGTGGACTTTAAAACATTGTGTGTGGAGCAGGGAGACATTGTTTCTCTAGCCCTCTAATACTGTTGACAGTGATGGAGAGTATCCTTGAGTTTCCTGTGTAGAAGAGCTCACCATTTAAACATGCTAATGTCTACCAGAGAAAAGAAAGAAAAGCGGGAAAATTGTCCCTCTCCCTATCTCTTTAGTTTGGGGTGCAATACATTTAATATTGAAAAGATCAACAGAACTGAAGCAGCTCTTCTGAGAACAAAGAAAATTCATTTGCAAAAATGTGAAAAATAAAATCACCTTTAATTTTTTTAAATCAAGATGACCTAGATTTTTTTTTTTTTTAAGACAATTGGCCTGGTTGTAACATTGTTTCATTTATATGCACTTTATAGTTAGTTCTTGGGAAAAGTTAGTTTTTCATTGTGAAAAGGAATTTCTTATACAGTTTTTAATAGTGTAAAGAGTATATATCTATTTCTTTAAAGAAAAAGGTAATAACTGAATCTGTACAATTTAATAACCAGAAAGCAGAAAGAATGCAAAGCAATGGGTTCTTGATCAGTAGTGATGGTGAACGGGCCTTCAAAAGTCACCCTCAGCTGCTGAACCAACAGTGCGGGGTTCAGCTTGGCAGCCAGTGAAGTTAATATGTGACTGCTGTAAATAATTTGTACTTCATGACTGTTATGGTGTGCTGCTATTTTCCAGCCTCTGACCTGCTGGCCTTCTACAGATTAAACAGACTGCAAATAACACAATATGGCGGGGTACCCAGCACCGTGCTAGAGTGTGCTTCATTTGATCAAGGAAACGCATGCTACTTTTATTTGGAGGGTTTCTGCTGTAAGAACTCATTCTTGGGAGAGTTATAGGGGGAAAAAATTAAAGAATTTGTTTTTGCATAAATCTGCCAAATTGCTAACAGTTTTTTTTTTTTTTTTTTTTTCAAATAGAAGTGGCCACTTTGGTTAGCCTAAGGACTTCTTTTATGAGGAGATTGAGAAAGGAAGTAATCCTTTGATGTTTATTAATCAGTCCTTTTAGTTCCAAAATAGTGGCAGAGCCTAAGTACAAGTTGAGTTTTAATATTGCAGAAGATGTGATATTAAAGTATAAATGAGATTTTCTACAACATGTCAATTGATTTTTTTTTTTTTTATGAAAGAAAAAAGATTGCGTTTTTAACCTCAACATTGTGCTGTGCTAATCGTGTGTGAGTGGCCCATAGCTGTAACCATACTTTTAACAATGGTCATGGAACAATGGAATATTTGATAAATTATCTAAATTTAAAACTCTTTTATGATCCAGCATAGAATTTTGGATACTTAGAATGTATAGTAAATTTTTAATGTGAATATTAATCCAAAGATTAAAAAGCTCAAAAAACTTGACCTCCAGCCATCTCAAAGTCCCAAGTTGTCAGAGGTTGCTGGGTTCTCTCTAATTACCAGTGGCCACTGTGGGTGGCCCCGGAGGGCACTGCTGACTAACTTATTAGGCTTGGCCCCCGATTCCACAGGACTGTGGCACCGAAGAGCCTCTGGACGACTTTGGAGAGGACTTTGTTTTAATTGTGTCTAATCCCACTTCAATTCAAAGCCTGGCTGGTGCTTTTCTGATGTGTACTCATGAAGTACAGGTGAAAAGGGGTTTTTCAAGAAGAGCCTGCACCTAACCTTTGGAACAAAGTAGCCCCAAATAACTAGGATTGAGGAAGACAGTTATGAGAAAAAGCATTTCATCCAGCAGTGGGGTTGATTTTCATTTTCTTTAAAATTTAGAGAAAGAAAGGGAGGAAGGAAGAACCCTAGTGCAGATATACACATGCAGATACACAGTAGGGTATATGGTGTTGTTATCCATGAGAATCATGACAGAGTTTGTATATTAGAAGCTGGCACACTCAGAAAGAAAATCTCACTGTACCCCCAAGTATTAAATATCTGCTTTGAAATGTCTCTAGTTCACAAAGGGCTAATGCTATCCTGGGAATCCAAAATACGTTTTTGATGAACAACTCTCTTGAAGGAAAGAATTCATAAGGAAGATATTTCTCTTCTTGGGATATCTGTGGATTATTGTACACACACACACACACACACACACACCCATCATACACAGATGCACGCGCGTGGGCACAGGCACACACACACACACACACACACACACACACGTCAGTTGTCAACATTTTCAAATGCCTCAAGATCTTTCAGAGTGCTGCTAACTCCCTTCTTATATGTTATATATCCCTTCTTTCTCTTATCAACAGCCGTAAGAGCTGACCGAATGCGAGGAGGCAGAAATAAGTTTGGGCCAATGTACAAGAGAGACAGGGCCTTGAAGCAACAGAAAAAAGCCCTCATTCGAGCCAATGGACTTAAGCTGGAAGCCATGTCTCAAGTGATCCAAGCAATGCCCTCAGACCTGACCTCTGCAATTCAGAACATTCATTCTGCTTCCAAAGGCCTACCTCTGAACCATGTAGCCTTGCCTCAGACAGACTATGACAGAAGTCCCTTTGTCACATCTCCCATTAGCATGACAATGCCACCTCATGGCAGCCTGCATGGTTACCAACCATATGGTCACTTTCCTAGCCGGCCCATCAAGTCTGAGTACCCAGACCCTTACTCCAGCTCTCCTGAGTCGATGATGGGCTACCCCTACGTGGATGGTTACCAGACAAGCTCCCCAGCAGGTATCCCACACCTGATACTGGAACTTTTGAAGTGTGAGCCAGATGAGCCTCAAGTTCAAGCGAAGATCATGGCTTACCTACAGCAAGAGCAGAGTAACCGAAACAGGCAGGAAAAGCTGAGCGCTTTTGGGCTTTTGTGCAAAATGGCGGACCAGACCCTGTTCTCCATTGTTGAGTGGGCCAGGAGTAGTATCTTCTTCAGGGATCTGAAGGTATGTCATATTCTGACTAACCCTCTTCTCAAGAAAAGTATGGCTAGGTTTCTGCCTGTTAGTTATGCTGTTGGTGCTTGAGAATAGGTTTTTCTTTTGTTTGTGTGATTTAAAGAAAAAAATGGGTGTGTGACCATTCCTGTGTAGGGCTTTCGTTCCACGTAGCTCCTAATTGGGAGATGGTGTTGAACATGACATTAGGTATTGTTTTGTTTATAGTATGGCACATTTATCCCTTTTAATTCAGAGATGGTTCTAAAATATGTTGCATCAAACAGGTCCTAAACTATTTGTAAAGTCACCAAGTCAGAAACTATACTATATCTTGAAGGTTTCTTTTCAAAGCAGGTGTGGGGAGCCAGTATTTAACTGTTCAGGTCCAAGAAAATGCAAATAATATCATTGGCTAGAAGTATGAACTGGGCGTTTACTGTTTGTTTGCACTGGCATTAGGGGTGGTAAACCATTGTTTTCTGAGCAGATTGAAATAAGATGCTCACTGCTATTGTCGGCCAATGGTGAGTGCTTGTCTACTCATATATCTGTGGTTTAAGCAAATGGATTGGTACATTGTAAATACAGCACTTGTTTGCATAAGGATCTATGTTTAACTACATAATTATTTTATTTCCTGAAACTTAAGACCAAATTAATACAGGAAAGTTATTTAGGAGTTTGGATTCTGAGGGAAGACCGAGCCACATTTGGCAACTAGTCATTCCATTTCTGATGTAAGCAAACCCTGAATTTGACTTCTAAGTCTTTTCTCGTTATAAAAATCAATATTATGCTTTTGCTATCATAGTGGGAGAGGTGACAATAAGTATCTGTGGCTTCTGCAAACCTAGCATGCTTATTAAAATATGTTGTACATACAGAGAGAGTAGAGAAGGGGTTTGTGAAGGGAAAATAATCTTTTTCACAAAAGTCTTAAAGCAACAATGTGTGTGGAATTACCTGACTGAAGAGGTCAATAAAGCGCCACCAGCATGCAGTTACAATGCATCCTCCCGGTTTTTCTCCTGGCCTTTATTGCTATATAGAAATGTGGCCGAAGCTGAGGACCAGGCTGCAGAAGCTAAGCAGAATGCATTGAGTTAGCATGCTAAGACCAGGTGCTTTCAAAGTAGAGACACACTCTGTGATAGAGCATTCATTCTTTAAAATGCCAAACCAAAACACTCTTAATGTTCTGGGTGCTTTTACATTCATAGCTATGTTCCTAAGGGGACACATCAGGTCTTTAAAAATGAAAGTGTTTTTAGCTGTTGCTGAGAGCTGAATGATGGCTAAATGAGCAGTGGACTCTGTAGCTGGGGGACGTCTTCTGGGGCTGTAGCTGCATCTTGCCAAGTCTTGTTCTCGTCTGTGAAACTTTGCATGTGCTACCAAGAGGGCTGAAGGAGCTGATGCTTGTGTTGAGGTTGGCTATGTAAGGAAAGAACATATGAGAACACACTGCAGGCACAGTAAAGAAGTATTTTCTTTAAGTTATTTTAGTTGTTTGAAAGACTCCGACTTTATGTAACACAGTCTTGTATTTAGTCTTACATTATTCTCTTTGTTTGGCACCAGAAAACAGTATTAACCAAGTGTTACAGGATGGATGGTTTGATTGTATTGGAATGAATGAATAGTCAAAGCAACACCTAACATAGCCAAGTAACAACTTAGTTGCATAAGATGAATATAAAATTTAATGAGAAAAAATATTTCTCCTAAAGTTTCTAATAAGATGGTTTTGTCTATAATTCCTTAAAAAGCAAAATAAAACAAAGCACCGGGTGTGGAGGCATATGCTTGTAATCCCAACACTCAGAAGATTAAGAAAAGAGGCTTGTTCTGAGTTCAAGGCCAGCCAGTTTACACAGTGAGTTTTAGGCTAGTCTGGGTTACAGAGTGAAACCCTGTCTCAAAAATAAAATAACAAAAGAAAATTTCTTTTAGAAAGACAGCTGAAGAGATGGATGTTTTAAAAACCAACAACAAAATATTGATTGTTTATATGCACAAAAGAAAACATTACAAGGTATATGAATGCGCTGGTCACAGGTTAGACTTCAGGAGCGCCAGGAAAGTAGACATTCTTTCCAATGGCACGGGCTGAAATGTGCCTGAAATGTTAATGTCTTGGTTTGCAGTAGGGCACTGACATCTTTACCTTGTTTAATGTGTGCTTGGGAGGCTGTCATTGTAAACTGAAAAGTAAAAACCCCAGGGTACCTAGGAGTTATAAGGAGTTAGTTCTCCTAGGGAACAGACAATCTGGACCCTTTCAGCTTTTTAGGAGAACCAACAGTAGCGCTCAGAGTAACTTCAGGATCGCTTAAGTATTACTGTGAAAGGAGAATTTCTTCTCAGTTTGTGTATAAAGTTACTTTGTCAAAAAACAGAGCAAGTCCTCTAAAATCAGCACAGGACACCTCCAGGGGGGATACAGTTTGCAGAGCTTAAAGTGTGACTCATAGTAGGAAATACTCTTTACATTGGGGCATGGTATAACAAACACATCTCATACATTCACGCACACGCACGCACACACACGTAAAGCCAGGTTTCCCATGGTTGTCTGCAATCTATCTGTACTTTATTTCTTCGCTTTAGTCTCCTCTATTTCATGCTGTGATTTGCTTTTGATTCTGGTCATGACCCACTAATCACACATGACCCGCAGTTCAAGAAGTATTACTCCAGGGAAGGTTTTGTGGTCTGTCCACTTGGCTGCCACCTACCTGTCACCACACACTGTCCCTTCTGGTTGGGCTAGAGACATGCCTGCAGCCTACAGTCTTCATTCCTTTTGTTGAAGTTGTGACTTTTAAGTCTCATTTGGGAAGATGAGTGGTCATCTTTAAGCACTTGTCTTTTTCTTGTTAGTATCCCAGAAAATTGTCCATCAAGTGACACATTTAGGGGACAGAAAGCTTCTGGGAGATAATAGGATAATAAGTCAATTATTCAAACAACCCCTTGATCACACCATGGGACAAGTTACACTTCCTCCCATGTCAAAAGGGAGGGGGGAAACACAGATTTTCTTTACTAGTTACAGGAACCTGTGGGCAGTTTTGACTTTGCTTCCTATCTGTGAGAGGTGTGTGTGTGTGTGTGTGTGTGTGTGTGTGTGTGTGTGTGTGTGCGCGCGCGCGTATGAAAAGGGAATTATGGCTATCAAAGCATCATGTTGAGATCAAAAGTTGAGTTATAGAAAACACAATTGGAAGGTGAAAGGGGAAGTGCCCCCCCCCCATACCTCAGCTGGTTTGTCTCATTCTCATAAACAACTTTGGCCTCAGTCCTAACCAATGGCATTATTAGAAAAATTAATATCCTGCCACTTGTCACTTTTGAAAAAAGTACAAATGCAGTCCATGGTCCCTATTGCCAAGCTAGGTTTTGTCTGCCAAGATTTTGCCTAATTTTTCAGAGACAAAGGTGGAAAGAATCATGGAACACCCACCACCTCTTTCTCTTTCTTAATGTGTGCATGGTTGTGTGTGTGTGTGTGTGTGTGTATGTGTATTCATCTTTGCATGTGTTAAAATGCATGTACACATGTCCTTGTATGTGTGTGGGCCAGTGTTTATGGTCCTGTGTTTTCTTCCATGCCTCTCCACTTGTATATCTAGGCACAGTTTCTCCAGAATTCAGTGCAAACAGTGAGGCTGGCCAGCCAGCTTGCTCGGGATTCTCTGTCTCTTCCTCGTGCACTGCAACGGCAGGCTGTCTGTATTACCCAAGCAGCTTTTTACATGGGTTCTGGGGGATCAGAAGCAGCACACTTTCTCTCTGGGCAGTCTCTAGACTCTTTACATATGGAGGAAGTGAGGTGTGGAAGAGTGTGGTGTGCCCCTAGTGAAGGCAGAACTGAGGCTCAGAGTCAGGGGCAGAGAATCAGACTTAATGTGTATCTCTCCTTAGTATGTGTTCATCCACACCCTCCCCCCTATACCCATACCCACACAGACACAGACACAGACACAGACAGAGAGAGATGGACAACTGGCACATGCACACAAGCACTATGACCTTTGACTCCCAGAGCACAGACCTTTGCCAGGAAAGCTGAAGTGGATCTCTAAGTTCTCAGAAGTCCATCACCACTACCATTAAATCACTAATAATCAGCAAGACAGGTTTTCCCTGAGCCCAGACGACCCTGGGGAGGGAATGACTCACTGTAGAAAGCCTCAATAATTCTTCTCAGCCACTAGGGAACCATTTCATGGAGATCTACTAGCTAGTGCTTCTGGGCCTTGCAAAGACTCAGGAGCACTCAGGCCCTGTGAATCCACATGTCCATGCCTAGGGCAGATGGCCAGACCTGATTCTGTTCTGTCCTCTCAGCTTGGGGGCAAGGTATGTGCAGCATATATCCCTTCTCCCAGAGAAGATGGGCAGAAGAGAAAAGAGGATTAGAATCCAGTTCACATGTCAGCCACAGATAGGAGACATAACTCTCTTAATGGCTCATGCTCAGGACGTCCCCAGCGTGTTGTCCTCCCAAGGGAAGGAAAGTGCTCCATTTCCCTTGTTACCTACATCACCTGTGACTTGAATATCTATCTCATAAACATGAGTACAGTGAGAAAATAATTCCCACTTTGTTTAACAACTAACGGATCTGGAGTATCTATTTGATCTTTTAATGAGACCAGAAGTCCTCGGAGGATTCTGGGAAATGGATATAGAAGTACTTCCCCTCCATGAATGATTCTGATACATGTAGGAAGAAAAAAGTCTAAATTAATCCTGACTGAAACTCGTAACTAGCATTTCTGTGGAAAATAGGTCTCAGAGACTTGGGGAGTTTGTGTCAAAGGAATTCAGTCATGTCAAAGGCAGGTTTTTAGTGTGGTTTTCTCTAAATCAAAACAGCAAAGGCTGGGGCTAAGATTTCTTTCTCTTTTTTTCTGATCCATTACAGAATTTCTAAGCAGGATTGCATTTATTTTTAACATCCCCCAGTTCCCCCCCTTCTTTTTTGAGATGGGTGGAGGGGCCTCACTATGTAGCCCTGGCTGGCCTGGAACTCTATGTAGACCAGGCTGGCCTCAGCCTCACAGAGATTCACCTACCTCTGCCTCCCAGGTGCTGAGATTACCACTGTATGCCACCACACCAGACTACCAGACCACAGTTCGTAGTTCTCCTTTGCTAACCAATACACTTGTATTAGAGCTGCCCCAATTTTAGAAACGTTTTAAAAAGATCATTTTATGCATATCCATGTGTGTGTCTGTGTGAGGAGGAGACCATTTGAATACAGTTGCACTCAGGCCAGAAGGGGTCTAGAGGTAGTTATGAGCCACCTGAGGTAAGTGCTCTCAACCAGGGAGCCATCTCTCCAGCCCCAATTTTTCCTCCCCTTCCTCCCTGCCTCTCTTTCATATATATGTGGGGGTGGGGAGGTTGGGGGTGGTGGTGGTGAAGATGGATGGATGGATGAATGGATGGATGGATGGATGTGTATGGGGGTGGGGGTAAGGATGGATGGATAGATGGATGGATGGATACATACGAGCCTGCCTAGCATCTTCCCATATTCCACCTCCCACTTGGCTTTCTGCCTTTGCCTGGCAGTTGGAGTCAGGAATGGTACAGTCCCTACTGGAAATCATCCAGGTTCCAGGACCTTAGGCACACAGTTCACCTACCTACCTTTGCTTTCACTTTTGGGTGCAGCACAATCAAGCTGAGAAAGAGATTAATGAAGGTGGCAAAGGAAGAAACTTTCCATCTTACTTTCCTATCAGATTTCTCAAAGCCACTTAAATGAAAACTTCTACCGCCAGTTGCTCATCAAAACAAAACAAAAGCCAATAAAATAAACACATTATATCCAGATTCACAATGGCAGGGCAGTCTCTGAAGCAGAGGGAGACTGGTTTCCCTTCCTAAAGTTGGACAGGGACATCTTTATCTTTGTGAAGCTGGAGAGTTGATAAGCCAGCAGGTATGGCATCCTGCATTCTGCCTTTCAGATCCATCTGTTTCGGGTTTTCAGCTTCCAGAATGATCTGAAACAAGCCTGTGATGGTGGGGCGTGTGAATACCTGTGTTTGCTTCTCACTGTAGACCTGAGGGGTCAGCACTTAGTACTGCTTTGTGCTGTGTAAAGGCTGTGTTCTGGTGAGTTGATTGGTGGGACAACTGAACACACCCATCTGGCAGTGGCAAGGGATAGTCTTCATCTGTGTGTGTTTCTGAATCTTTAAAGTTTATTTGTGTGTGCACATGTGTGGGTACATAGCAACTTGTGGGGGTCATTTCTACTTCTATCATGTGGGTCCCATACTGCTCTGGTAGGCTGTTTTGATGACAGGTACCTGTTACCTGTTGAGCCATCTCCAGCTTCTAACACTTGTGTTCTTCAGTGATGCCATGACAGTGCCACAGTCTGATGGTGCACATCTATAATCCCAGTACTAAGGAGTCTGAGGCAAGAGGATTCTGAGTTCGAGGCCAGCTTGCTTACATAGTAAGACCTTGTCTCACAAAACAGAAACAAAACAAGGCACACTGAAGCTTCCATACGCTAGTAACTTATTTTCATTAAAATACAACTTAACATTCCTTCTTTCGGATTTATCATTCTTAGGATGCAGACACATGAGCAATTCTTTTACCACACACAGTTCCTGTAACCCACTTTTAGCAAACTCCCTTCTCCACCCAACCCTGATCTGATTTTCTTTTTTTTTTGTTTTGTTTTGTTTTGTTTTTTGTTTTTTGTTTTTAGAGACAGGGTTTCTCTGTGTAGTTCTGGCTGTCCTGGAACTCACTCTGTAGACCAGGCTGGCCTCAAACTCAGAAATCCACCTGCCTCTGCCTCCCAAGTGCTGGGATTAAAGGCGTGCGCCACCACTGCCTGGCCTGATCTGATTTTCTTATGATACTCAGAGACTTTAAAATAGAATTAAGGCCAGATGTCTGTTGATTCAGGTAGAACTCTGTGAGTTCAAGGCCAGCCTGGTGTACATAGTGAGTTCCAGAACAGCCAGGGCTACACAGAGACCTTGTCTCAAAAAACCAAAATAGCTCGCGCGCACACACACACACACACACACACACACACACACACACACACACACACACACACACAGAGAGAGAGAGAAAGAGAGAGAGAGAGAGAGAGAGAGAGAGAGAGAGAGAAAGAGAGACACAGATTAAATTGCTTTGATTTGCAAGCTGCAAGCTCCACTTAACCTCCCAAGCTTGTTGAATTTGGGAGACTGCACAGCTCATCCTACTAGCCATAACCGCGGGCACACACACAGCCTTCCTGGAAAGCCAGCGATTGTCTAAGAAAAAAGACCTTGTTCTGAAGTCAGCATCTTAACTTCTCAATGGCTTTGTTTACGAAACCAACAAATTCTCATCTTAGTCTATATGTAATCTACTTGAGCATGGGGAGGGCATCTGTGTGGAAGTCACAGCTGAGAAATCAGAGTAACAGGGCAGGCTGTTGTCAGGTGTGTGCGCCTCTGGCTGATGAGACCAGGATGGTTTTCCTGAGGCCAGGTGGGAAAGAACACTGTTTTTTTGGGTTCACATAGACAGCACAGGGCTGACAGCTCACAAACCTTTTCCCATGGTGAAGTATAACATACCATATCTGCCTTTTTTTTTTTTTTTTAGTTTCTTGATAGAAGGACTCTCCAGAGTAGCTCTGGTTGGCCTCAACCTTGAATACCAGCTTAAGCCAGGCTTAACTCCTCCTCCTCTTGCCCCAGCCTCTCAAGTGTTGGCATCTCAGCCTGGTCTACCACTCCAGGCTCCTACCATGCCCATCGCCTGGAGTCTCTTTTTGTTCAAAGAGAAATAGAACTAAGTTTAGGTCACAGTTCACACATAAGATATTAATTTTAGAGGACACATTTCCCCCTCTCCCTCAACACATTTCTAAGTCTATAGGGGTAGGAGTTAATTGTTTAGTAAAAAGATATTACAAGCTGTAGCACATGCAAGGAATGCCAGCCCTGAGAGCCTGAGGCAGGAGACCAGGAGTTTGTTTATAAACCAGGGCTCATAAGGACAGCCCTCTCTTGACCAGTGTCTTCTTTTCAGGCCCAAATCTGTTTGTTTGTTTGCTTGTTTGTTTGTTTTAAAGATCAGTTCTTTTAGTCAAAGAATGTGTTTGTAAAGTTGACATAGCTAGCTAAATCAGCTTGGAGGTACCCGGGAGCAATGGGGGACAGAAGGAATGGACTAGAGAAACTCTCAGGGGTCCACCCAGTGTCAAGGCCTGGTGTGGGAATAACAGTTATGATATGTCAACAAAATAATGTTATGGTTTGGGGTCACCACAACATTAGGAACTGTAAGAAAGGCTCAAAGCCTTAGGAAGGTTGAGAATCACTGATTTAGACAATGACATTAAGACCCCAGGCGTTTACTGAGGCAAATACCACAGTTTAAACTGTAGACTATATATATCCTGACTGTTACCATTGTCACGTGGGCTTTAGACTTGGTGCTTTTCACAACAGAGGAACCCTTTCCTAAGTTGACTCAATGATATGGAAATCCATTGCTCTTTTAATTTTTTTCTTTCAGGTAAGGGGAGCTCTTAGGCAATTGAGCTTAGAGCCACACTTGAAGCTTGCATTAGAACAGACAGGTGCCTGCATGGGGAACAGGGGCCTGTTCTGGAAACAGCTTTTCTTGTAAACTAGCCCACTCCTGCGGGCACAGAGAGGGTACCAGGTGTGCGGGTAGCAGGGTGGCAGTCTTTAAATTAATGACTACCTGGGTGGGATTTCTCTTTTCTCTCCAGCCTCCAAGGGCCAGTACTGTTTCCTTACAGAATAGGCAGTAGAAAAGGTTTTGTCAGTTTGTCTACTTAGAAGCAGTTCCATCCTTGTCTGCAGTTCATTAGTGTCTCTGCTTACTCTAAGGCTTGCCCTTGCCCAGCAGGGCACATACTTAACTTGCCTGCCTGCTAGTATGAGTTCCTCAGGGGGTAGAGGCTGGGAGAGGGGTGAGATTCCCTGTGTTTCCCTGGGTCCTTGTGTGTACCATGCATCCATGGATAGCAGACCTGTGAAACCAGCAAACATGACTCACACGTGACACCCCTTTATGCACTGTTGGAGGACTTTGCCCCCTGAACCTGTGAAGTGCAATAGATCCTTTTATTTCCTGGGATAACTAAAAAATGACTTTGCTCTGGCTTGTTCTTGGGAAGTAGATCACACCAGAGCCCAACATCCATTTACAGAATGGCTGCATGGAAATTGGGCATTTAAAGTACTCTTCAAGTTAGGGGCATCCATCTCTAACCTAAGAACACCACCCCCAATCAAACACAAGGACAGACAGTCAGTCCATCACTTCCGCCATCGTTTTGGCTGCTTCTCCGATGTCTGATACTAAAACTTGATTCTAGGTTGTCTCATGCCAGACTGAGCTTGGGCAGCCAGGAGGTTGGGAACCCTGCTGGCTGCCTGGGCTTCTACCCTAGTCTGGATTACTGGCCTTACCATTCAGACTCTCTCTTCTTCCTCCTCAGCTTCCTTTATTCTTTATCCCAAGCCCTGAGGGTTTCCCCGCAGTGTAGGATAGGGGACCTAGTGGTCTCTGATCTCACCTTTTGTGTGGAGAGTGGAAGAGGGCAGTCTCCTGAGGTTGACAGAGGACATGAGAGACACAATTGAGTAGATAGTCCCAGAGACCTGCTATGCCTTGTAATAGGTAGAACTTCCTCCAAATCTTCCACTGGGTCATTGTCCATAGAGGGTGCAGTGGACTCATGGTTTGTAGCATTTGCATTGATGGGCCAGAATGAGAGAGGAGTGGGCATCAGGCCTGGCAGGGTGGTTACAGATGGGGTCTGTGCCACTCATAGAAAAGTGACTTTGAAATTCCTGTCTTCTAGGGGGATGGATGAGTGCTAGCAAAGTAGAATGATGTGTCCTTGAAAGCCCATTACTTTGTGAGCCAACAGCACAGTTTTCACACAGCAGCAGGTTTCCATTATGTGCCCGGCAGTGGGTTCTCATGCAGTTCTCTTAGCCACGTTCTTTTGTCCACCCAGTCCTACAGGTGACTGCCTGTGCTCGCTTACTTCCATCTTCCTTCGGGATCATTGTCACATGCTATATATGAATTACCTACCATGGTCAAATCTCTGATTGTTTTTTAAATGATGGCAGTGTTGGGGTTTGAGGCCAGAGTCTCTTAAGAGCTAAGTGAGAGTACTCTTAACACGGTACTACTTCCCAGCTTCAGTTTTTAACATATAGTCTAGACTAAAGGAATAGCTAAAAAGTTTGGGAGAGAAATTTAGAAGTCTAAAGTTCATGGGCTGTTGAGGTCTGTTGTTTGCTCATCTCAGGGCACATTGCCCTGGAGACTGAGAGATGTCCCTTGGGCTGTACGTCACTGAGGATTAACTTTGCACCTAATTTTGATCCAGCTCTGATGTTGTACAAAGCTTTTCCTTTCTATGAATAATTTACCTAAAGCAGTGGTTCTCCACCTGTGGGTTGTGATGCCCTGAGGTCCAAATATCAGATATCCTGCAGATCAGATACCTACATTGCTGATGACATGCACACGTAGGTTGGAGTCTCGGCTAATTCTACCATGTTTTGAGTGCACATTCTGTTTTCAGGCTTGCTCTTTGCAGTTGGGTGTCTAAGGCACATAGTTTTATTTTGACCACTGTGGACTCTGAAATCTATCTGAGCTTCCTGGCCCCACATATCTTTTCTCGGTCTTGCATGTTTGATCTAAAGTTGTGATGAATAAGAGGCTTTGCTTATTGCCTAATTAAAAAAAAAACTTACTAAATATTACATTTCCCTTGTAAAAAAATAATGATATAGATTAGTGTTTATGCAGAAGTGTTGGCAACAGAATTCTTCAAAAGTTTTCCTTTGGGTGATGAAAAGCTGTTACATTATTTTGACTCGCTAATCAAATGTAATTGGGTAGCTTGAAGTGCCTTAGATTCTCCTTGTACAGTTATCAAAGCAGGAAATGTAACGCGCGGAGCTGATGAAAGGCATCTCTCACGGTATTCTTTCAATTATAGATCTTACAGAGCAAATGAAAGAACAGCTCTGCTGCTGAAAACGCCGAGGTTTGAGATGCCCCTTAATGTTAACTGCTGTATTAGCTAGTTAACACATTATTATGTTCTCTAATTGATTCTTACTCCAGCTTCGAGGGCGGGGAAAAAAAAAAAAAAAACCTCTGAATCTATTTGGCATGGAATTAAGGATGGGAAGACGCCGGAAAATAATATTGCTGTTTATACTAGATTCAAATCATATTAGCTATTTGCAGTGAAAACAATAGTCCTGGCGAGATGATGATATGCCTTTGAAAATGTTCATATTTAGTTGGAGCTGAGAGCTAACTAGAAATAGAAAAACAATTTTTTTTTTTCACTGTATGTTTGCTTCGGCCTAGACTGGCCTGAGAGATATCATTCAAAATGGATGCTAAGATAAAATTTTACGCTCGCGCACACACACCACAATAAATAAGGATTAAAACCACACACTTAATCTCACGGGGGTGGGGGTGTGTGTGCAGGGGGGGGCACTTTCTTAAAGTTGGCTAGCACTCAAATTATCCCTGAAAGTCTGCTAGAAGTGAGTAGGTGTGACCTACGCTTGATCCATGTATCAGTTCCTTTATCCAGTCATTCACCACATGGATAGAGTTACTGTGTGGTAATCCCTATGCTAAGTTTTTGAAGACAACAGCAAGAGCAGTCTTGACTGAACACCTGCTAAATCCCCTGGGGCTCCATTTTTTTCCCTTATGTGCCCTTCCTGATAGAGGCAGCATTTGAGCACAGACCCCTAAGTCTTAGTCTTATGTTTGGTTGTGTGCAAACGATCCTGTGCTCACAGGGAGGTTCCCAACCACATCACCACCAGGCAGTGCAATTCCCAAAGACAGCAAGCCAGCCCCTGAACAACACTGCATTAGTCTAACCAAGATTAAAACAGAGAGAGGGCGGCTTGTCCAGATGTAGTGCAAACCCTTTGGAGGGTGCTTAAGGCAGCACAGGAGGGGCAAAAAGTGGTCAGGGAGAGGGTCTGGAGAGTAGGAGTGTAGAACCAGATGGGAAGGCAGAGACACAGAGGTACTGCCTGCAGAGAGCAGGTGGTTCAGAACTGTGGTTGCCCCGGCTGCATGTAGCTTACTTAGTTCCTGTACTGGAAGGTGAACTGTCAGAGAGCAAGCAAGGGGAAGCTGGGCAGTAATCTATCGGGCATTAACGTAAGGTGGTTGTTGTTGTTGTCAGTTGTTTCTCTACACATCCATGGCTGTCCCTGGAACTTACTGTGCAGAAAGGACTGACCCGCGTCTCAAGCACTGAGACTAATTGTTCACCACTATGCCGTTTCTAACATACAGGATTTTTTATTGGAATTGTTACGCAGGGGACATCAAAAGGACTGACAATACAGTAAAAATTCCTACTAGACAGAGATGTGCTTTCCTAATATAATTTCACAGCTTTGTTCGTTCAGGTCATTTTTAGTTTGGGTTTTGGTTGTTTTGAGGCAAGGTCTCAGTCTGGAGCTCAGGTGGGTCTTGAAAATACCGTCTTCTTACCTCGGTCTCCAGAGTGCCGAGTTTCAGGTATGGGCCGCCGGTTCATTATCATGCCAGCACTTTTAGTTGAAAGTGCATTCGACCCTCACATTTACCAAACTGCTTAGATTTTGTTGTTGTTATACAGAAGGTATGCATGCAAATAGCATCTTTTAAGTGCTAAAATTACTTTTGATATTTTTTCCCCCAAGAGTCTGATTCCTTCCAGGCAAATTTTAGTTATTGGTGGTACGTAGGTATTTGATTGATGTCTTAGTCACTGTATCATGTTTAATTTAAACAATATATTAGCAGTTTTTTTTCAGCACAACCTTCTTTTTGACCAGAAAACTTTCTTTTAACCCTCAAGCTGATTAATTGATTTTTATTTCATAGTCAAACTATTTAATGGCCTGAAATTAGCTTTTCAAGTATTGGTACATTGGGGGGGGGGAGCTGTCTAGCCCAGTAGACCTAAAGTGACCACATTGGCTTTTTAGAAATTGCTTAATTCTGGGTCTGACCCCAGACCCGATGAATTACGCATTCATTCAAAACGTGTCAATGAAATTCCCACTAAGTCCTGCTCTGGACCTGGACATACTGTAGTTAACGAGATCAACAAGGGCACTGTCTTTTTTCATTGGTGCTTCCCGTGTCAGAGGGAGGGAAGCTGATGATAGACAAGCTAACAAGGGAACTGTTTACTGCCAGAGCAAATCAGCGCACAGAGCAAACAGTAGGAGGCTGGTCAGCCAGCCCCACTTCTGAGATGGCGGGGAAGAAATGACCCTTGAGCTAAGGTCTGAACAGCAAGAACAAATTAGTGTGAACAAAGACATGTTGTCCAGGCATAGAACAGACAGAGGGGAAAAAACCCGAAAACTAACTCAGCACTTCCAAGAGATACACTGGAGGCCAGTGGCTATCAAAGGACAGGGGAGAAGGGCTCTCTGTAGATCAAAAGCATCTGAAAAGGTCCAGCTCATGGGTGGATTATGGTTTATCCTTCTGGAACAAGAAATCTTGACATTTAAGCAATGCTGTGATATCAGCAGATTGTCCTAAAATATTATTGCTCAGGTGGAAAGTAGGCCGAACAGACAGCAAACCCAGATGTTTATACAGTGGCTTAGCCCAAGAACAGAGAACAGGAGCTGACCGGTAGGTGGACCCAGGATGCAGGTTGAGGTAAAGCTGTCAGAATGCCAGAAATGAGAGACAGGTAAGACTCAGTTTCTGGCTGAAAGCATGGGCAGCCATTTGTAAAGGGAATCGGAGTCTCAAGGGCCAGCCCATAATATTGTCCAAACACCCTGGACAGCCAGACTCAGGTCTACTTTCTAGGAGCCATTGATTTAGTCCAGAATCTTTCTTCCCAGTCTAGAGAACGAGTGTCACTAAGTAAACCCACCTGCAGCCGGGCCCATCCATGTCTCAAGCTTTCCACAAAGACCTTAAGAGGTGGCCTCCTGCAGATGTTCCTTGATGTAGTTCAGAGGCAAAAAGCAGCGGAGATGCATGCAACTGGGACCCTCCCTTTGACAGTATATATCAGTCCCTTGGAGACTTGTCACTAGATGAACATGACCTATTGTTTGATCATCACAGCGGACAACATTCCTTACGGAATTGAAGCTGTGGGAAAACCAAAAACAGAACTCAGTCATTGAAATGTCAGTGATTGGCCTCTCTGGTCTAGTCAACACTGCCTCCAGCAACACAACACTGTATATAAGATACAAACTAACCAGGCTTCAAAGTTAACAGGGAAAAGGCTAAGGATAAAGTCCTCTGCCATGTGCTCTCCTGGCTCTCAGATTGGCTTTGAGCTCAAGAGAGCAAGAGGCTTAGACATCTTGTGTTGAAATGACTAAATATTTTTTAAGCACACCCTACCCTAGTGCTATCCGTTTAGTTCGGCACCATCCAGATTAGTTTTTTGTTTTTTGGGGGTTTTTGTTTGTTTGTTTGTTTGTTTGTCTCAGCTTGACACACGATTCGGTCATTTGCCCAGAGGAAACCTCAGCTGAGAAAATGTAACCTCTAGATTGGCTTATAGGCAAGCCTGTGAAGCATTTTCTGTCTTGTTGGTTGGTTGGTTGGTTTTTTCGAAACAAGGTCTCTCTAGAAGTTCTAGCCTGTCCTAAGACTATGTATGCCAGCCTGCCTTCCAAACTTAGATCCATCTTCCTCTGCTGATGCTGTCACTGTGCTGGAATTAAAGGCATGCACGTTCACATCAAGCCAGTGGGGACATTTTCTTGATTAATGATTGATACGGAAGGGCCTAGCACACTGTAGGCACACTGTAGGGCAGCACCACCCTTAGGCCCGTGGGCCTATATGGGTCAGCCTCGAGGAGCAAGTTAGTAAGAGTGATTGTGCTTCAGTTCCTGCCTTCAGGTTCCTGACGTACCAGAGTTCCTTTCCTAATTTCCCTCAGTAATAGAGTGTTACCTGGAAGTGTAAGATGTAATAAACCCTTTCCTCTCTAACTTGTTTATGGTCATGATATATTATCATAGGAATAAAACCCCTGCCTGAGACAGTGCTGACAAGGGCCCACTCCTGAGCTACGTACAGGTCTAGCCTAAAATGTGTGTTTCGTCCATCTGGGTCCTGTAGCAAAATTAGACAGTTTGTGCCTACGCCACGGCATAGACTTTTTCTCTCGGTGTCTCTGGTTGTTCTAAACCTTCATTCTAAGCTTTACCTGCGATCCTTCACCATTCGGCATGATTTGGAAAAGTCATTTCCTTTCCTTCCTTCACTAATACAAGATATGTAAGATACAACATTTTACGTCTTCTCTCCTCTCAGGCCAGAACAGCAGTTAGTACTCCCCTTTGATCCTAGCACTCAGAGGCAGAGACAGGCTGATCCTTGAGTTTGAGGATAACCTTGTCTACACAACCAGATTCAGAACAGCCAGGGCTACTTAGAGAAACCCTGTCTGTAAACAAATAAAACAAATCTAGGGAGTTATCTTCAAAAATAGAGGACCATAAAAATATCATGCATGCCAAAGTCAATTACCCTGTAGTAACAGTGAGTATTTACTATCTTACTCTTCTTAGGTCTCCCAGCATTCCAACAGGACCAATGCTTAGTTTAGTCCTTCATCTACTTCTAAGCATTTGGGTGCAAAAGAACAGACTGGTGTGTTGTTTACATTAGAAGAAAGTTCTTGCCCGCCCACCTAATGCAAGTCCCAAAGCCCACGAAGTGCAGATTGACTGCAGCCATGTGACCCTGAAGCAGACACAATTTAGGAAGCTTGTGGGAAGGATGTGGGCAGAATCTTCTAACCTGGCATGTTTTCTAAGACTATTAGACCTTGTCTTTGCCACTGTCCTGGTCTCTCAAAGTGCCTGTGAATTTGTGATGGGTTCTGAAACTGAAATCATAAGTAATAACCTTGCTTCTGAGTTGCAGGTCTGCTGACATGTCTTATGTATAGGAATAAAGATAGAAATCCACTCTTTGGTTTTTTTGGTTTTTCGAGACAGGGTTTCTCTGTATAGCCCTGGCTGACCTGGAACTCACTCTGTAGACCAGGCTGGCCTCGAACTCAGAAATCCGCCTGCCTCTGCCTCCCAAGTACTGGGATTAAAGGCGTGTGCCACCACCGGCAACATTGTACATTGTAATCTAATGGGATTTAAATAGAGATCACAACACTGACTGGCAACCTCATATACCTTTACCAAGTTTTTCTTCATTAATTTTTTTTTTACTATGTATGGTGGAATACACATCTAAATACATGTTCAATTCCAATGTTTACACAGGAGAAGTATGAGTTCTAGGCCAGCCTAGGATGGATGGCAACAACAACAACAACAAAAAGCAAACATTCCCATTGACTTGAGGCTTATCAAGACCACTGTGCCTGTGGACTGAAGAGATTTTCCATGTAGTACCTGCAATATTGACAGCATCATCAAACCGATTCCAGCTTCTCAGCCTTAATTCCCCACAGTCTCCGTTTCACCTAAACTGGCCGATTCTGGGCAGTTAGGCTTTCTGTCCTTACTCTGGACTGATAAACAAGCTGGGGGCTGGAAGTAGTGTACATACCTTGATTCCAATATTCAGGAGGCGAAGGCAGGTAGACCTCAGTCTGAGGCAGCTTGTTCTTAAAGTTTCTAGCCAGTCAAGGCCGCACGATAAAACCTTCTCACAACACAAATAACACCAAAAATAATAGGCTGTGGTTGTCTAGTGGGTGTGAGGTAACTGGCTTGAATTTCCAGTACTGCAAACAAACAAACAAACAAAAAAACCCAAAGAATTCATACTCTGTCATAACATAGACACAGCTTCCATAGTGATCTGAGAAAAAGTGTTGGGGTTTCCCTATGTTATTATTAAGCAGGCTATAAACATTTTAGGGGTGTTTCTATTTCTGTGCTTAAGAAGAATCACTGGTAGGTTGCCTTGTCTAAACTGCTTTAGCATTAAAAAGCTTCAAACTTTTTTGAGTTGGGGATATTTGTACTTGCATAGTGAAAGACTTTAGGGATAGAATCCAAGTGTAACCATGAATTCAGTTTTGGAGCATTTCAGATTTTTAGGGCTATGAATCAGGGACACTCAGCCTGCATCAGGTAGTCTCACTTTTGTTTGGTTTTCTTTTGCCTGTTCTTGCCATCTCTGTCTAAGACTAAAATTGTCAAGTAACGGATTTGAAAGTACACTGGAAAACATTTTTAATGGTGTAAGAGCATCCACGAACACTTACCTCTGAGAGGGACTGTAGCTGACTTTAAAGTGGGCTTTAAAAACCATCTGGGTGAAGCATTTGGTCTTCATAACTCAGTTCAGCAAAACTAAAAGGGCAGGAAGCCCATGCAAACCAGGCATGGTAGAACATACAGCTGAATAGGCTGGAGAATCAGATGGTCTAGTCATTCTTGGCTATATAAAGAATTTGAGAATGTGAGTTGTTCAAGTTCCTTTTATTTCTGAGGCAGTGTGACTGATGTATGTGTAGAAGTGACCAAAGGAGTAATTTGTACCCATCTTAAGAAAGGTTTTCCTTTTCTTAATATGGTGGGTACACTTCGAGAGTTGTAAAACAAGATGGCGGAAGAAGCCTTCTGCATTTTGTTGTGTGGCCGTGGTCTATTTTGATCTTTGGTGTTGAGTTAATTCAGCAAAGAGAGACAACAGCCATTGAGCATTCATGGTGCATGCTTTTAACTGGGGAGGCAAAGGCAGGCAGATCTCTGAATTTGAGGCCAGCCTGGTCTATAGAGCAAGCTACAGAATAGAAAGGGCTACACAGAGAGACCCTGTCTGAAATCCATAAAATTCTATGAGCTGGTGTGTGTGTGCCTGTGTGTGTGTGTTTCTTTTTGAGGCAGTCTTACCGTGTAGCCCTAGCAGGCCAGAAACTTACTATGTAAACCAGGCTGGCCTTGAAACGACAGAAGTTTGCCCACCCCAAGTGCTGAGTTGTCATACTTGGCCTAAGCCAGTCATGTTGAAGGATCTGATGATTTTGATTTTTAAATAGTCCCCTTGTTAAGAACTTGCTTTTAAAAAAATTGCCATCAGGAGGCTTCACCAGCTACTTAGTGTAACTACACTGAATCAAGACTCTGCTCAGAAATTGAATGTGTGTGTAAGCCTGACAGGGCAGTTACTGTGGCATTATCTCCACCTATGTATGTGAAAGAGCATAGATACCTGGAAGATTATCAGTTTGTGTGAGACGCTCTGGTAAATGGGAATTCTGAAAGAATTGAAAAGTCATGGTCAAAATGTGCTGGCAAACTTAGAGGGGGCAATGGTAAGAAATAAGAAGACATGGTGCACACCTGTTACTGTAGACAAGAGAATCTAGAGTTGGAGACCAGTCTATACAAACCAAGACTCTCTCCCCAAGCATCAAAAGCCATGAATAAATCATCAAACCTATCCACATTTCGTCCTACACATCCTTTGGCGAAATTGTTGACTTTCTTTGGTAATGTACTCTTTATCTTTACCCAGATTGTAAAACTAGTGAGAATTCCCGATTAGTCAATTAATTTGTGTTTAGACTACTTCGTTTAATGTTCTGTGATTTGTAAGTCAAATGCACCAGACAGATCACCTTCAGAGACGGGAATATCCACAAAACATCTCATGAGTTTTTGCTGTAGATTTCCCCCAGAGCTTTGAGTGTGATCCCACTTCGGGCTAAATTTGGAGAAGCTCTAACCTCTGTAATGAGCCGAGAGCTGAAAGGACTTGGTGCACAGATGTGCTGGTTCACAGAACTCTCCAAGCTGGGGAGTATTTATTTCCCTTTAACTTTATCAAAATAAAACATCAGGTAAAAACATACTAAAATGGTCCTTAAAACAATAGTTCCCCCAATTCATTATTTTCGAGTGAGGGCAAATCCAACGTTAAATTACCCTGTATTGAGAATTGAGAATTATTGCAGAGCTGCTCCCGTTTTGACTGAGGCTCTCGATCAGTATTAGAGCAGAGAAACTGAAAATTTTGTTCAGCCTTTGATGCTGAGTGCTCTAATTAACTGCTGACTATTACTCCGAGAGACCATTTTAAATAGAAGCCCTCATTGTGTGCATTCTAGTGGATTTTGAGGTAGTGAAAAGCGGGGCTGATGCTCTGTCAGGACCGTGGCTTCAGCACCACCTGTGCCCTTCATCCCCCTCCCCTTCACCCCCACTCCCAGCTGCAGAGCAGTCAAAGTATTAACAGTAGTTTTCTTTCCCCTGGAGGTCTTAAAAGCTGTTCAAAGTTGAAGGTGCAAACTGTCTGATGTCAGACTGAGGCAGCCTACAATGTAGAGCCTGGCACAGTGGCCATCGAGTCCTGGTTCAGGCTGGTGAAATGTACAATTCTTGAGTTTTAGATAAGACATTGAACATGATGAGGGACAGGGAGATGGTGCCACTCACCAGAAAGCAGTCGGTGGGCAGTGTCAGTGGGGCTGGGAAATCTGTGTTTTTCTGATTCTGGGGGCTCCAGTGAGTCTGTGATCCCTCTGGTTTCGAAGGAAGTCCCAGGTCCCACCATTGTGAGAAGACTTGTAGTATTTTAACTGTGTCTTGTAACAATAGGATACATTTCAGTGTTCTACCCTGATTATAAATGCTACCCTGATTATAAATGCACAGCCTGCTGGACAGCAGGACGCAATGGCAGTCTAAGATTTATGACAGAGATCAGGGAGAGTTGAGAAAAGTAGGCTTTACCACCTCAAGTGGGACTCTGAATCAACACACCAAATGACCGAATCATTACACTTCCTGCAAAATTAGGAAAGAAAAACAGCCTGTTACCACGCCCCCTACCCCCCCCCCCAAACTGTTTTTTAGTTAATACGGACGTGGGGGTGGAGCATTTTATTTTTTTCTAAATATAGGCTTTCATATATTAAAAGAAAAGCTATTTACAACTGATTTGTTACTAAATAAAATCTTGGATGAACACTTTTAATTACCAAAAAGGTAAGGGAACAATAAACACGGGAAATATACGTGAATAAAGTGTTCGGAGTCAAGCTGCTTTCAAGGCTATAAATAGCACCTTGAGCTGTGCCACTATTCTTAGCGAGAATGAACAAAAGAAGGTGTCCCAAAATAGAAAGGCAAGCACACCTCCCGAGCCTTGGATTCCAGGGAATAAGAAGCTCTTCGAACAAGTTCATGGATTCAGGGGCTTACTTGATCTTTGAAAAGGACATTTCCCAGCTGTCACCTTGCCAAGGAAATTCTTTTCCTGGCATGTTTGTAAAATTGGCGGGCTGATGTTTCCTTTGGGTGACACAAGGTGTGATGAAGAATTTTATCTTTACTTCCTTACTAAAATCAGCCCTTGGTGGCTTGCTTTTCTCTTAACTTGGTTATTATCAGATGTTGGACAGTGTTAGTACACATAATAGACAGGCCTAGTTCCTACAGTTCATCTGACCGGCTCCTGGCCTTGGTTAAAACATTTATAAATACAGGCAACGTGTGCTTAGGCACACCTTTCATCCCAAGACTCCTGAGCAGAACCAGGTGGAACTTTGTTGAGGCTAGCCTGCTCCTTACAGCCAATTAGAGGATATAGCCAGCTAGACATAGCCAGTCAGAGGATAACCAGCCAGCCTGCTCTACATAGCCAGTCAGAAGATAGCCAGGGCTATATAGTAAGACCCTGTCTCAAGATAAAAGCAAACAAAACAAAACAAAAATTTATACACACATACATGGATATGTGCACACTTCCTTAATTTTCCTCTGAGCTGCTTTTTTTTTTTTTAAATGAACTAGTATAGCTCACAATACAACCCTCCCTGATATGTCAGGTACAAAGCTGAGCTGTAAGGATACAGTGTAAATAAAAACACCTAGTCTTTTATTTCAGGTGGAGCAGGGAAAAACAGACTTGTAAACAATATCTCAAAAACAGTGCTACCCTTAGTTTATAAGGGTCTTTTGAGAGCCAGTGATGTTTGAAACCATAAACAGTAGAAGCTTATGCTAGTATTGTCCCATGGACCACACATACCACTTTTATCATTTTCAACAGAGACTCTGTTTTTAATTATATGTCCACATATGTCTGAGTATGGTTATGGTTAGGTGAAACTGGTAGATTTGGAGGCCAGAGGTGTTGGATTCCTGGAACTGGAGTTACAGTCAGTCGTGTGCTGTGTGAGATGCTCTTAGCAGCTGAGCCATCTTTCCAGCCCCTCCCCCACCTTATTTTTCTTCACATAAAACATTAAAATTCTCATCCCAATTTCTGATTTTTAAAAAAATTAACTAATTATGACTATGATTATTTGAGAATTGATTCTTGAACTGTAAAAAGGGAAAGTAATACAAATTTCAAATAATTTGATTGAAAAAAATCAGTATGAAAAATAATTAAATAATTAAAATTAATCTCCAAGAACATTTTTCGTGAGTAGCAGTGAAAAAACGGTGTGTTTCAGCATTGAAACTGTATTCTATAATATTATATTCTACAATAGTTATAGAAATCTATCACTTATTTATAAACCGTGTGTACCCTGGTAAAGATAATTTTTAAATATTTAAGATTTATTTTAAATTTTATTATAGAATATTGTGGCATTTATGTGGGCTCTGAGGTTCTGAACTCTATCTTCCGGCTTGGACAACAAACGGGTATACGTTTTTTGTTTTTTTCTGTTTGCTTGTTTGGTTGGTTGTAAGCCTATCTTTCTTTTGTTTTTGAGACAAGTCTTTGCCCTGGAACTCACTTTGTAGATAGGGCTATCCTGGAACTCAGAGATCCTCCTACTGCTGCCTCCCAATTACTGGGATCAAAGGCATGTATGCCACCAAGCCTGGTTGGCTTCACAACAATTTATGTATAGTATTTGCAGTTTTTAATTTACTTGTTTATTATTTGGGTTTTTTGTTTTGTTTTATTTTGTTTTTTTGAGACAGTGTTTCTCTGTGTAGCCTTGGCTGTCCTAAAGGCTGTAGACCAGGCTGGCCTTGAACTTACAGAAAATCTACCTGCCTCTGCCTCCCAAGTTCTGGGATTGATGGCATGCACCACTACTACTGCCTGGCTAACTGTAAATGCTTTAACCACTGATCTAAAAAAACAAAACAAACAAACAAAACCCCACCAACTTTTGAGTGTCTGTTGACAGTCATGCCAAAGAGAAAAATGGAATTTGCTCCAACATGGCTTTGTAGAATAAAACATTTAAAAAGGTATATGAAAGCATACCCTGTTTGACATCTCTGTTAAGATGAGAACCCATTTTTAGCCAAGAAAAGAGACAAGGTTGGAGCTGCAGATTACCTTGGAATACACAAATAGTTTAAGTGTGTTCAGTAGAATTTCCATTGTGAACAAGTTTGATTTCCAGTGTATTTTTGTTAACAGTTGAATACCACATTTGGAAAAGATACACTACCATAGCAGTGTGCCTCCTGGAGGTAGCTAATGACAGGCTAGCCCAGAATCACCACGCAACACCACTGCTGCTGCTACAGAACCCCAGTGGATCTTTGCCCTGCTCCTTTGGGCTGAGGAGGAGAGAGTATTGTGGCCATGAGTCTTTATGAGTCTTTTGTTACCACCTTTCTAGAAAATGTAAGCATAAATTTAAGGAGAAAAATAATAAAAGAGGCTAAAAGGTCTAATTTCCATCCTCCTCTTTTGTTAAGAAAAACAGCATTTATATATCATATTGGCTTAGAAATTATTCAGTATTCCATCTTCTCAATTTTAACAAAACACTAAAGTTTAGTAACTAAACAGCAAACCAATTTTAAGTTGAGCTTGGGTGAGAACGTTTTATGAAGATTGAATGGGGACCTCAATTCAAGGACATAAGAGACAAGAAACATTTTTTTCCTCTCCTTTCTCTTCAGAAGTAGTCTTCCGCATGGTTAAATGTGCTAACATCACCCCCTGTTCCAATATTTCAAAAGATACAGAACTTCCCAGCATGATGATAAAGTTTTCCTGTGTTCCAATAATAAAACCTCGTCGGACCCAGCGATTTCCAGTTCCTTTGTGGCTCAGCGATTTGTAGAGACCAACTAAGTCCGAAGTGCCCTGCCACAGTATCAGTGTGGGAGTCGGAAACAGATGTTCGCGGGACAATGCCATTTGTTGTCACTGTCGATACTATGTGGCAGCTTTCCCAAATGAAATTGTTTGTGGGTGGAATGGAATGTAAGCAATGATTCATGCCCAGCTCTTTTTTTTCTTCTTTTTCTGCTGGAGTCTAACCATATTTGTTTAAATCATAGATCAGACGACATTGGTGAATTTTTTTTTTTTTAAAGTCTTACACTAAAGTTACACTAAAGTATCTTTTTTTTTTTTTAAAGGACTATTTCAAGAGTTTTACTGAAAATACTAAATGCCTTTCTCTTCCTGGAGAAGTCTGATAAGAGTTGACATTTCCTCAGATTCACCATTTTAGATTAGACATTTTACTATTACATTTGGTAGGCACAGTTTCCATGAAATGATTCTTACTTAACGTTTTATCAAAACAATCGAACATGAAATGGAAACTCTTCATGAGCTCAGGTCTAAACTCTCAGTAGAATCATACAGGCACATCCAGTAATTTACTTTCAAAGAAAAAAAATGCATTTTATCTGTGACATTTTGATATTTACTTACAAAGACATTTAAAATGTGCCTGCAATGAAATTGGCCCCCCCAAAAGACCCCCCAAATTAGGTACACCCTGCCACAGGGTGCACAGAAACAGTCTTTCGTGGGAAGAAAACCTAATGAGATTTTCAGGCTTCTCTATGAGAAAATCAATGTTATCCAAACTAATTTTAATCCACAGACAGAGGACAATGAGCATTTCTTCATACCTATAGTTGTCTGGGGCTGAAATTGTTTAAATGCTTGTATTAATCATCATTAGGTTTCTGTATCACAGAAATTATTTTAAGGAACATAAAACAAAGTCTAACCTTTACACATTAGCCAAAGGGAATATTGGCCACCACACCACTTGTAGTGGAAGGCTGTAGATGACAATGGGAACCCACCAACAGTTTTACTAGCTACTGTTTGAAAGAGTGCTCACCAGGTTTCTTCTCTAATTGGCCAGATGCCAGTTTGCTGATATCCTGGGCAGCCTTTTTTGTTCTCCCAGTTTTTCGTATTCTACCTTGATAATTTAAAAACATTTTTAAGGCAGAGGCAGGCAGATCTCTGTGGCTTTTTAAGGCTAGCCTGGTGTACATAGTTCTAGGACAGCCATGGTTACATAATGAGACCCTGTCTTGAACACAGAAACAACATCTCTTAAGGCTTAAAATCCTTCTCTGTATAAATAATTATTAATATTCCTTAGGATCACAGATGCCTCTGAGTGTCAGGTGGAAGTTATTGAGCTTTCTAGGAAAAATGCATATTCCACTAATTTCTCATGCTACTGTAGAACGTCACTGGCCTGAAACCCAGTGGCAGTCACAGGGAAGGGATCCTGTGGCTGACTAAAGAATACTGGTGCTTTCCTGTTTCCTGAAGATTTAAGTAGGCATTTCAAATTACTATAAACTTTTCCAGACTTTCTTTCTTGGGGCATTGCTGTGGATCAGATCTTGGGCCTCATGAATGCTTTGCAAGTACACACCCACTGAGCTATGGAGTCAACCCTAGTTACCATTTTAATAGTAAGTTGTTGTTATTATTATTTACATGTCGTCGCCATCGGGAGCAATTCTCACCTTCACCCTTCAGATCCAGGGTTGCATTCATGTTCTTAGGTGTCTCCTACCTACCATTTATATGTATTTTAAAATATTGAGTTGATAAGTAATAGCACACATTTAAGGACCACACTAAGATTATTGCATACATGTATGTGATGTTTGAGGACAAGACAGGGAGCTTTCTAGTTATTAAAAACTGACACTTAAGCCTGGCTATGGTAGTTCATAAGGATGATCTTCTCAGGAGGGTGAGACAGGAGGATACTTCACTTCCCCCTTGTAATCCTTTACATCCACTGACATTTCCGCATTAGCGATTTGCCAGTGGTATCAGCATGCTCTAAGAAGGCACTCTGCAGCGGTGGGTGCCTTATAAAAAACACACCAGGGATGCGCAGTCCTTGTGGTAGGGTAGGAAAGAGTAAACTGAGGCAGGCTTGCCTCATGACATGTGAGGGAAGACTTGGTATCATAACCAGTTTCTGGTTTTATAACAAGACTTTTTTTTAAACAAACAAACAAAAAAAACTTAATGTGTATATGCCTTTGTGTGAATTCAGCAAGCGTGCGTGTTTCCCCATAGCACCCAGTAGGAGGTTTGAGTCCCTTGAAGCTGGAGTTTCAGTCAGTTGTAAGCTGTCCTGCGCATCTGCTGTGATCTAAACTTCTGTTGTTGGGATGAATGGTTAGTACGTGCTTAACTCTTAACCCATCAAACCGTCTCTCTAACCTATATTATATTCATTTTTAATGTAGAAAGGAATAAAAAGAGCCCCACCCCACCCCGAGTGGCCCTAGGGAGGACTATTTTAAAGGCTTTTTCTTTTCTGGACCCCATCAGACAAAGCTTTAGCACCAAATGACATGGAAACTTATGATCTAAGTAATAACTACAAGCTGGAAGTTAATATTCATATCTAAAATATTTACACTGATGCTTTCTTTCTTATATCTGTTTTTTTTTAAGCCAGTGGATTTTCCTAAAGTTTAATCTCCTTTGGAGAGTATTTCAGACTTGTAAAAGTGGATTCACACACGATTTAATTACATCCTTTAGTTACTATCATTTTTAATACTTCAATAAAATTTTATTTTTAAATGAATATCTGGTTATGTAACCCAGGCTAGCCTAGAAATAACAGTCCTTCTGAGTGCTGAGATCGCCCACATATGCTGCAGCCTGGTTTTGTGACTCATTTCAGTGAACACTGAGTCTCAAAATACCCAAATCAGTTCTTTGACCTTTTTAAAAAAAAAAAGAAGAAGAAGAAGAAGAAGAAGATGCTATACTAGAACTTTCTCTTGACAGTCTAACTGTGGGTTTAAGTACTCAAGCTACGGAAGTCTTTAAGAACATATCATTTTTCAGTGTCTCAGTTTCTCTCTAAGGACGAATGGATGGATTCATGTTGCCTAAGACCATCTCTGCAGCTACTGCCAGGAGCAATCAAGAGGGCAGAAATTCTAATCCTGACATGGCAGGAAAGGCCCAGTTCTACTTGACAGAAATGATTTCAATTAAGGGCTCCCTGGCCCACCTTTTCCAGTTTCCCTGGAGCAAATGTTGCTGGCACCGGGGGAAATCCTTGGACACCAGATAACCTGCTTAGCGTGTGGCACGCAGTTTCTTAGAACACGCCAAATCCCATCTTTGATCCCGGGCGATATTTTTCTCTGTTATGTCACAGAGGTCACCTGGCTCATGTGTGACAAACTGCCTCCATAAGTCACGGTGCCACTGGCAGAGATTTGTAACCGTGCCCCTGGTCCATTGCCTTTGAGTTATTTCACAGGCCCACTGCTTTACATTTACACTCTGTCGGAAGATGAACAGGGGACGGGAGTAAAATCAAGGGCAGGGGCTCATCCTGAAGGGCAAGGGGAAACAGGTGGAAGGTTAATGGCCCTGGAGCGATTCCACAAGCCTCTCAGGCTTGATATATGGGCCTCGGGCCTAAAACGGGCATTGGCTTTCAAAGATATATTATTTCATTTGAGGAGAGGCACTCTGGAGTTCCTGCATTTGTCTCCTGATAGATGATCCTCTGTCTACAATTGGTTATGGCGTGTGAGTTTTCCTCGGGCCTGCTCCCCTACATAAAAATTTTGCTGAGCCCTCCAACCTCTTCTTGCCTGTAGAACTGGACAAGTGCAAGCTCCTTGGCAGGCTGTTGGGATTTTGTTGTTAGTTTAGTAGTTGGTTTTTCTGAGGCGGGAGGCAAGCGCTGGGCAAAAGACAATTCTGTTCATTCATACACAACTTGATAAGGGTGGCCTTTCAGGGAGAGAGAGAGGCGAGCATGGAGATCCATGTCACAAGATGCGCTCTTTTAGCCTTTGAGATTCCAGAACTTGCTTGCTTAAACGTAGGTGCTAGTCAAAAGGCTTTTTGCTACATAACTTTGGCATCTCCCCTAAGCTCTGAACCAAAGGCTTACTCCTTTTAAAACAATAACAAGTCTTCAAAAAGTTCAAGGTGCTTTGGAGGAAGGACAGTTGGAAAAGGATCATTAATTTTCCCAGTAAAACAACCAAGTAGAGCTCTCGCCACATACGTCTGATGCTATACAAATGAATTAAGCTAGTCTCTAGAGGAATGGAGGAGGTCGCCCAAATTAGCCCGGTGTCTCTTAAAAGTGCTACAGAAGGGTGTAAGGCTATTTAAAAAAAAAAAAAATCAGTCTGTGCCTCCCTGGGTTCTTAGGGTTAATGTTCATGAAAATACTTGGAATTCTAATAGGCTTCAATTTATAGTATTTTGAAATTAATTATTAACCTGATTTGAGGTGTGTGCACATGAAGTCTTTGCCTTCATAATACCTGATAACTGCTATACTAGCCTTCTCTGAGATAGTGCTCATGTTTATGGCCAGCATTAGGGGGAAACGAAACAAGCCCAACAAACTCACTGTCTAAACATAAGCGAGTTTCCCTCTTCAGCTCTCTCTTTCTGTGCTGACTGCCCTTGTGTCTGGTACGTTCCCACATCGCTGTGTCAGGCGTCAAAAGTTTATTCAAAATTTTTATTGTCAAAAAACAAATCCTCAGTTCCAGACTCATCACTACTTAATCTTTTAAGAGATAACATTAGACAGGTCTGATATTGAACAGCATGTATGAATTGATCCATGAATGTGCAGTACTGCAGCGCACATAACGAACCTTTATCACAGTAATTATCTGTATAAAATCAAGATCAGGGCTATGGAAGCGAATTGGGAGAAGCTTGCCTGCATGTCCCAGGCTCTGGTTCCATCCTCAGCAATATGTGATGTAAGAAAAAAAAAACAAAACAAACAAACAAACAAACAAACAAACAAAAAAACAGGTTCAATTCTTAAAAGAATGAGGCAGCATCTGGCCATTGACTTCTTTTAATAGTGAGGGTTTTTTTTTTTTTTTCCTTTTTTTTCTCCCCTCTGGAATATTGCCAATTGGAATATTCTGAGGTTAGCTCAGAAGCAAGAAAGCTAGAAAGGCATGCTTAGTATCTAAGGGGCTGGGAGATGAGGCAGGTTGCGGGTATCAGAACATGTTTTAAGTGAAAGATTTCAAATGCCAGATTGTATAGAGTTGAACGAGGGATGTTGGTAGTCAAGTGTTTATATTTCCACTTGTTGCTTGGATATGTGCTGCTGAGGACACGGTCAGCCCGAGGTGCCACAGGTAACATTCTCCCAGCAAAGAGTGAGCTCCAAAGCTATGCTTTTCAATCATGGCCCATCCTGTGGTTACCTTTGTCTATTTTTGGCTAATGACCTAAAAGGCTTCTTTTGCTTGTTTGGAAAATGACTTTTATTTCAGCCACATCGACTGTCATGCGTGATTTTTTTCAGTCAGCAGAAAAGGCCCAGTCAGTGGGTTAAGTTGACTCCTCAGGCAGAGATCAAACATGAGAAACCCGATGTCCCTACATCTGTCAGTCTCCTAGCTCAGATGGACCCCTCCCTCCATAAGCCCATCGTAGGAAGCAAAACAGTTGCAAGCAGTCTCTTTAATTGCTCATTTGCAGTTGAGATAAATAATGTCACATGCAAAAGGACGTCAAAGCCAGTGGAATCTTCATTGAAAGAAAGATGAGATCTTAACACATAGGGCTGCTTATTATTGCAAAATTAGAATAACAAACGCACCCAGCGTGAAGCCAACATAAACTTGCCTGAGTTTTATTCAACCTGAGACCCACTCACCCTCCTTGTCTCTAACAGCAATAGAGTAGGCTTACTTCACACTCTGTTTGTTATTCTATACTGTTCATTTAATGATATATTTAGGTCTCCATCACACTTTGTATTTTTACACGTAATTACCCATATTAAAAAAACACTCATTAGCGTTCTGTTCCACTGACTTAATTATGCCCCTTAATTAAATCTTGACTAACTGGGGGTCACCGCAGTGTCAGTGGGATTTGTCACTGTTTGTCAGCAGGTGTCTGGTTGCATCTATTACTGGTTTTCCTATGGCTTGAATCTATTGAAGAATTGTCTGGTTTTTTTTTTTTTTTTTTTTTTTTTTTTTTTTTTCTTTCTGCCAGAGTTCTTATTGGAGGTAAGGAACAGCAACATATAGACAGGCTCCCCCAGAGCGTTTGTTTGTAGAAGGAAATTTTTGTTTTCATTTGTCTGGAAATTTTCTTGGGTTAGGAGAAAGATGCCGAATATAGCACATGCTCTTTTCTTTCCCTTGCTTTTTCTTTTCTCTTCTTTCCTTTCTTCCTTCCTCCCCTCTTCCCTTCCTTTAAGGTAGGGTCTCACTGTGTAATCCTGGCTGACTTGGAACTTGTCTATACCAAGTAGTTTAAACATAGATATGTGCTGGGATTAAAGGCTGACACAAACTCCCAGGCTGACACCACGCCTGGCTGACACGAATTTTTAAAAAGATCTGTATTTGCCTTCTATAAGTTGTGATCATATTTGTGGATACAACCTTGAAACTTCCTTGAAGGACAACAAGAAAGATTCCTAGTGGTGTTTAAGCCTCACATTGGGTATCTGGAAGTGTGGTACAGTGGTAGATTGCTTGCCTAGCAGGCAAGAGTCCCAGGTTCAAGCCACAGCCCTGGCTGGAGTGGTTAAAGGTGGCACACTCCTGTAAGCCAAACACTTGGGTTATGAGACAATCAAGTTCGAGGTCTCAGCTACACCACTCCGTGAATCTGAGGTACCTGGGCTATCTGAGACCCCCGTGTCCCTCCAACCCTTACTCCTTACATAACAAAAGGACTCAGATGGAATAGAACCTTTGTGTGTCTACTGTACACTCAAGTGACCTCATTATTTGGAGCTGCTTTGTCTTCCTGTTTTACAGTAGAGTGTTTTACACTCATGGTTTTAGCACATTACTTCAGGGAGACAGAATTCCCTTGTTTCTGTGTATAATAGGCATCTAATGTTGATCTGAATAATTGATTAGTTCAGTCAGGCTTTTGTCATTAGTTGTCATCTTCTTAACCTAACCCCTCCGAACACTGTCTGTGCACCTAAAAAGGACTTTATGTTTATTAATGGAATTTTTTTTTTTTTACATTTAAACATGTATTTTTCCAATTAGGCATTAAACATTATTATTATTATAATTGAAACTTTTTATTATTGTTGTACTAGTGATTGAACACAGGGCCTCATGTATGGTAGGTAAACACTCTACCATACCAATTAGCTATATTTCTAGGCTCAATTTTTTGTATAA
The DNA here is from genome assembly GCF_011762505.2 of Arvicanthis niloticus. Lineage (NCBI taxonomy): Eukaryota > Metazoa > Chordata > Mammalia > Rodentia > Muridae > Arvicanthis > Arvicanthis niloticus. The sequence goes on along the minus strand of NC_047667.1, from coordinate 25,993,657 downwards.
GTTTGCATGTGTTTTATTTATATAGAAGGTAGTGTAAAAAATCATTGCTGGGGCCTGCATGGTGGGAAAACCAATTTCGTCTGGCTATTTTCATGCTTTAAAGAACACATTTAATCTTTACCAGCAACTGTAAGTTTTTATTTTAGATACTTGTCCCAAATGAATTTAACCCTTTTCTAAGTTAGCAAGCAGTCGAACCCATGGGGTTCATATAGTGGATGTGGTTTGTCTGTCTGCTTCATGCTGAACCTTTGTGACACGTTGTGATGCCTCCACTGCAATCTATCTGGGGAGTTGAGGTATATATCTTCTGGGATTGTTTTAATAGTGTTCTATTATTGTTTAGTTGGTTGGTGTGTATTTTATTGTTAGAGACAGGGGCAGCGTCTTGCCATGTAGCCCAGGCTGGTCTCTAATTTGTAACCTTCCTGTCTCAGCCTTCGAATGGCTGGAATGTCAGGCATAGGCCATTGTGCCTGGTATTAGTGTTTTCTGAAGGTCGAGGAGGAAAAAACAGTAATGCTTCAAGAAGAAACAAATGTTTTCCAGTGTGCGTTCGTCCGTGTGTCTGTCTGTGCATGTGTGCGTCCCTGTGTCCACCCGTCCATCTGTCCATCTGTGCTTACTTTGGTGTGAAAGACAGAGAACAGCTTTCAAGAGTTGGTTCTCCTTATACCTGGTAGAGGCAGGATCTCTCTAGTTAGCTAGCTGGTCTGGTCCATCTTGCTTTGGGAAACAGATTGCAAATGTTCATAACTGTATCTAGTTCTTTTTATTTTTATTTAAAAAAAAATGTTGGCTTCAGGGATCAAGTCCTCAGGCTTCAAAGCAAACATTTTACCCACTGAGTCATTTTAGTAACAACCCCAAAGAATTTGCCTCCCAAGTGCTGAGACTAAAGGTATGTGCCACCACCTCCCTGCTCTGAACATGTAATTTATAAACTTAAAGTGAACCGATCACACAGGATTAATTCCTTTGTAGTAGCATCTAGTTAGTTTAGTTCATAAACATTTTTGGTGTAAAAAATCCTGCAGTTATCTGTACAGTGCATGAGTTAGCCATGGCTGTGAGAGATGAGAAAAAAAGCAACCTTGCCTCCACTGGACAACTCAGTGGGTTTTCTAGACACAAAACAATGATGTGACTGAACCCTACCAAAGCTTAACCTATGTATAAAATGAAAGTTAGGTCATAGGACTCCGTTCAAGAAATAAGCTCAAACTTTAAGATACAAGTCCGCCAAAGGACCCAGCATGGCCCCCAAGAGGACCCAAGATAGTGTCCTGGACCCATAAGAAATGCCTCTGCCTACTTATAGTGGGAGGGGAAGCTTACGGTGGGAGTGGCCGTATGCATTCTTTTCTAGTTCCAGGTTATTAACTTAGCTGTTTGCAGATTGTTTCCTTGGCTGTAATACATGCTGTTAACTTCCTTCAGAGATCTTTCTGGGGATTAAACGACTTAACACAAATCAAGTTTCTCATAGATGGCATATACTCAAGAAACATCAATTTTATCCAAGCCCAAAAATCCTGTGTTTGATCTACTCAGCCAGTGCTTGACTGGCTCAAGGCACAGGGCACAGCCACAGCCGATTGTCTTCTGTCAGACCAAAGAGCACCTGATTTGGCAGTCATTTAAAGCCAAACATCCCACAAAGTCCTGCATGGCATCTATTAGTGTGCATAGTTCAGCAGAATTCCGAGACACCATGAAGATAAGATGCTCTCATTTCTCAAGGGTCCGGTGTAAGTCACTAGCCACCTCTGAGGGACGACAAGGACTGGAGGGGTGGGTAGGCATGGAGTATTTACTCAGGATCACTGTGCGAGTCTGTCTACCTGTACTACAATAAGGTTATCAAACTCCTGCTTGGACGTGAGGAGAAAATGCAAAAAGCCACCGGAGCACAGAGTGATTCATTTATTGTTACGAGTAGTTTAGCCTTTCTTTTATTAGTATGCCAAACACGTCTTATTTATGCCAAATAATTAAGTCTATTATTAATGGAAAGGTATGAGGGCAGGGGGGAGAATGAGTTCCGGAAACTTTTTTAGAACTCAAAAGCAAGCTAATTACCTTACAATATGGCAGATGTATTTAATAATAGATGTCCCGTAAAGGAGGGCTCCATCTCAGCAAACCCGAGCCTTTATTTGTGTATATGTCTATAACTATGACCTAAGTTAAAACTGGGTACACACAAACAAAGAAAATTTTTATTCTGAGGTAGCTGAAGGGACATTACCGTGTGGCCTCTATCTTTAGTTCCTGGGGTAACCTTTGGAATTTTTGGCTAGACCCTCTTTTAGCCATCAGAAATCTCTCTTCCCAAGCAACACATTCTTTCCAGAGGTTAGCGCTGCTATTGTGATGGGATCGTGCAATTCACAACAATCCACAACGTTCCGTTGCACATACAGAAAAACCTAAGACACGCATCCAGGCAGCACACTGTCCATACCTTCCAGCCCTGACCCGAGCTGATTTGACTGATTAAAATGAAGCCACAGAACCTGGGCCTGGCATAAAGACTACCATTACATCTTTTCCCCCAGATACACACACTCTTGCTCGCGTCACCACTTGTCCCATAACCCAAGCACAGAGTTTTGAACCCAGTGGTTTCCAGAACTCACTTGTGGTGATACAAATATGATTGTGATAGATTTTAAAAAGGGATCCTCAAAGTTTTTCATCTCAGCATGTCTGGCACTCTTGAAAGCAAGAACAACCCTACCCCCAGCCCCCAATTTGGTAGTTTAGGGGTAGAACTCAGAGGTCTTCCACCTGATGAATACTTGCTTTACAACTGTACACCTCGGAGCTGTGTCAGTTAGGACTATCAAAATGAATGTATGAAGGGTTAAAACAGAGAATCCCCAAAGTACACATTCCATTTGCCACCAGAGTGATGATGTCATTACATCCGCAGCTTCCAGGTTCCCGAGAGGTGGAGGGTCAGGAAAGTTGAGAGGACAGATGACCTCTCAGTGGGAAAATCATTTTAACTTCTTGTGCTCTCCGACCAGACATAGAGAAATGGTGCCATAAATAGTGACGGCATTCTCGTGATGCCATTGCTCTTCCATGTTCATTAAAGTCTGAGGAGGTTTGAGGCCAACTGAATGTTTGTTCTGTGTCAGGTTTTCTTATTGTGAAGGTGGGATGGAACCTTGAACCTTGTTCATACACTACTCTGAGCTTTTTTGTTTGTTTTGTTTTGTTTTTCCAGACAGGGTTTCTCTGTGTAGCCCTGGCTGTCCTGGAACTCACTCTGTAGACCAGGCTGGCCTCGAACTCAGAAATCCGCCTGCCTCTGCCTCCCAAGTGCTGGGATTAAAGGCGTGTGCCACCACTGCCTGGCTTCACACTGGCATTTTATTTGACTTCTGGTTTCATTCAACTTCAGGTTTCTGAGGTGAGATTATAAGTATGTCTCACCAGGCCTAGCTTCAACTTGGGAAGTTTTCAAGTCAGTAAGTGGAATAATGGGACGGGGCACTGAAGGGAACAGAAATCCAGTAATGTCTTAGTAATTCAGCCATCATTACCATCCTAGTGTGGGCTTATTTTTAACGAGAGAGAGTGAGAGAGAGTGAGAGAGAGAGAGTGAGAGAGAGAGAGAGAGAGTGGGAGGGGGAGGAAAGAAGAGGAGGGGGAGGAGGGGGAGGGAGAGGGGAGAGTGAGATTGAGACTGACAGACAAACACAGGGACAGAAGGAGGGAGAGAGAATAAGATTCCAATAAGAGGCCAACAGGCATCACTATTAGCTTGAACTTAGCAGAAGTGGGAATAAACTAAGGCTATGTTGTCTGCCCAACTTTACACTGATTTTCTTGGTCCCTGGAGGTTTATGAACACGACATTTTGAGCTGATGCTCACGTGCACATGGGGGTTGTCACAGCTTCTTGGAGTTTTTTTTTTTTTTTCTTTTGCAAAGTGTGGCTCTTCACCTGTCAACACTGCTGGGCAGATTACTTTGTTAGATATGCAGGGTCCCACTGAGTCAGAAGATGGACTGTAGGTGTGTTGGGGTCTGAGAACACAGACACGAAGCATAGCTGGATCTCCCTGGAGTTTTAAGATAGAATTGAGTCAAGCAGCTTTTTAATTTCCAAGAAATGTATAGAACCTATAATAACAAAATCCAAGGTACCACTCTTAAGAGAATAACTTTATGTATTTTATGATATCATAATTACAGGCATATTCTTCAGGACATCCTCATCTCTAAAGACAGGCTATGCCTTTTCTGTAGTCATCTTTGAAGTAAGCCTGCAGTGTGCTTTATTAAAAGCAAACAAACACTAAAGGCCCCCATGCAAGGTTGTGGTTTGTGGGAGAATCTAATTTGTACCAGGGAGCAAAGGTCACGTGGAGGAGTTCATCAATGCACTCACTCCAGGATGAGATCAATCTCCATACTTCACCATATTGATCCGAGGGCTCACTGGTACTCCCCTCCTTGAACTGTGTAGATGGTGTGTGAATGGAGACAGATAGCTGAGGATTCTATCTGGGAGGATGTTCCCCTCCTCATTTAGGCTGTCTGTTTGTCTCCTACCATTAGGAGCTTCTCCTTGTTTAGCAAGTACTCAGAGAAAAGAGGTTGGCATAATAATAGGTTTGTTTTTCTACTGCAGACAGGATGTCTATGAAATGTCACTTTGAATATCAGATTATGAAAAGCAGCCTCTTAGTCCTCAGTCATCAGAACTTTGAGAAAAAATAGTGCAGTACTCATGAAGAGAAGCCTTATGGGTAAAAACTGACAGGCAGGAATATGTTGAACCCAGTTCAAAGATGGAGACTCTCTTAAGTATCTAAGATTCCAAGTCTTACTGCTTTTTCTGCACCACCTTTGTCAAGGCACATGGTCCCACTAAAGAAGAGGGTGATGCAGTTTGCTCCTTAGCCAGACTCTGCTTGAGTCGCTTTGAGCCACTGAAATGGTATTCAGATGTCAGAGGTCCTTAGTCTGTGTCGCCATCACAGGCCAGGTCTGGCTGACGTAGAACAATGTTGTCTTGCTATGGTTGGCCTTGGAATCATGGGTAGGATCTCTAACACATTATTAGCAACTCTCTCCTGTGAGGGGGACTGTGGGTATGACTGGCTATTCTATAAGGAAAGGTCCCAAGTCATCATAAAGAAACAGTTTAAAATACTTTGTGACCATAAAGAGTTCCAGTTGGTCATAAATAGCAAGTGCTGTGTACTAGAGCTGAGTACCCTTTGCTTTCTAAATTGTGTGTTAGGGCCCCTTGTTTCTGTAGGCAAGGACCCCTCACAGACTAACATGAAGAGCTTCTCATTGCAGTGATACGTGTTTGAAACTCCAGCGTTTAAAACCCTACCCATTCCACAAGTCTATTTAATCCTCCAGTTATAATAGAGTATTTATGAGCAGCTGTATGAAAATGTAGAAACCACTGGCTAAAGTCATGCAGCTTCATGGCTTCATTGAATTACTTTCCTGACATTCTTCGTGCATACAAACAGGCTCATTCAGGAGATGCCCTTGGGGAAACCACACAGCTCTTCCTTCCCCTGTCTCTGAAGAACACTATCCTTCCAGGAACTGTGTGTGCACATGGAAACTGTAAATAGTAAATACTTGTTTTTGTAAAACAAAACTGTAAATACTTGTTTTTGTAGAGCCGTATATACATGCAAGCAATTTTCTACTATACAAAATCTGGAGGAATACAGTTCTCTCGGTTTCCCCATATTTGAGTGGAAACAGGGACTCTATCTTTACCAATCTCTAAGAGAAAAATATTATTTGTTACAATCAGTATTCCTCCCACCTTTTACTTGGTAGTAAGTGGGAGAGTACGACTAGGTCTTAGTTACCTTTGTAGCAATGTGTTTTCTATATACCAAGCCAGGTGTTTTTTCCAGGCTGCTGGCAGAATGCTGCCCAGTCTACCTAACCATGAAATTCTCACTCACTGCGCTGGTCTTGAAAGCTACTAGTAGAACGACTCCAGGATCAAATTTAGCTCTTGCCTAAAAATATTGAGACAAGGATCAAGTACCACATAATTCAGTTTGGAGTTTTTGGAAATAGATAATGTAACCTTTCATCCAGTCTTTGAATTTTCATTCTTCCAGTGCAGAGACAACCCCATCCCTCCTTCCCTCTGATCATAAAGCCAGTATCCTGTGGGATTCAGCAAATACCAGCTCTCCATCCTTGGTCACTTTTTTTCACGGTCTTCCCCCAGGGAAGAACAAACCAAAGTTGGTTTTGGTTTTGAAAGGTCTTTTATTTGAAATAGAGAAATTATAACAGTGTTAAGAAGTAATTTGGGACTTTTGTAATCATTCTCTACCAACTGTGACAAAATACTTGATATAGTGGGCTTATTAGTCAGAAACAGTTATTTTGGGTCATGTGTCAGGTTATAATTGTGGTCAGCCTATTCAGTTTTAGGCCTGTGGTATGGTGATGGTATATAAAGCCCTAGGGGTTTACAGTGGAAGAGGCTGTTCAATTAGTAATGTGGGGGAGGGTGGGGATGGATTCGTATACACACACTCACACACTTATCCATCTGAAAAATCTATAAGACCTAAATTATAACAGTTATATTTTTAAGGCAAGACAAATCAAAGCAAAAGCCCAAGGGGGCTGCTCCTGACTTGTTTATAACAAGCATAGTGGAATAGTATGAGGAAGAGACTGGGGAGATTCTTAGATGATTCCTCCTCTGTTTCTGGCACCAACAGTACTGAAATTATAGCCCACATATCTTAAATTTCTTCATCTTTAAAAATGAAATCATTGGACTAAAGATACTTGAGCAAATCTGTCTTAAATACTAGTCAAGCACAGACTGTGAGCACAGGGCCAGCACCAGGCCGTGACTCAGCATAGAGGGTTATGGGTGAACACTCATTCTGAGCGGTAAGTGTTGGTGGTTGTGGGCGTTGACATCCACACGGCCAGTGACAGGGAGTTTTCATGTGAACCTTTTAGCATCAGTGTGCTATGTTTAGCTCTTCGGGATAAATAATTCCCGATATACACTGTTGCAAATGTTTTCACAAAGCAAAAACTGTTTTGGCTTACCCTAGAAATAACCTTTCTGCACCTTGAGATCTAACTTCTGACCCTGGAGCTCTTGGCCTCGTGCCAGCGTCTTCTGCGAACCCATTTCTGGGTGTCTCTGAAGACATAGAACCTACCCATACTTGGCACGGTGACCTAAAAGAGGAATTTGAATCATGTCAAGGAACAAGTCCTATTGTGTATCCCTGGGGAACTTAAAGAAAATGCTCCTAGGAACCATTCTGCCCAGAGAATTCCCATCACTGAATAGACCCAAGGGACTGTATGTAGCTTTACTTCGATCCTAATTTTAGATGTGTTTTTGGTGAGAGATATTTAGGCCACTGGGTTGTTTTTTTGTTTTTTTGTTTTTTTGTTTTTTTGGTTTTTTTGGGTTTTTTTTACTCCTTTGGCTAACTGCCTGCTGAAGCAGTCAGCTGAACACACAGGACCAAGGACGTGTTTTGCCTCTAAACACTTTTTTATAAATATAAAAAGACTTTGCAATGCATTCTGGAAAGGACAATTATTAAGTGGCCATAGAGGGCACAGAGCATGCTCTGTAAGAGCCCACCTTGTCTCTTCCTCCTCCCCGTGTCACCTCAAGGACCTCAACTGTAGTCTTCTATCTCATAGAGAATGAACAGCCAGTGGCTTCACATCTCACTCTAAGATAGTGGCTTCATCACACACCTGCAGTGCTCCCATGCCTGGGCATGCCTACTAGTAAGACAGTGGCCGCTGGAGCGGAGATCCAGAGACATAACTTCATTATAGATTTCTGTAGGTGTCACCGTATTCACAGATCCTTTCCTGACACTGAGTGTAAGCCAACAGAAAATACATTGTTGTGAGCTATAAATTCAGGAGATGACATAGATGTACCCCCTGGGACTATGTTCCACCTGATCTGTTGATCTCTGTATTGTACCTAGTGTAGTTTTGGAACAATGCCAAATACAAATGGACATGCTAACATGGAAGCAGGAATTTTTCACGGGATCCCACACCCAGACAAAGAGCTAGAAGCAACTAACTAGTAGCTTGCTTGGAGAATTAGCCTCTCCCAGGCATAAGTGAGCTCCCTTATTTGCTATCTAGTGCGTATGGTCAGCCCCAAGACCATATGCATACAAACCATAAGATGGATTAGGAGGTTGTTGGGTGGTGTGGGGAGTGTGTGTGTGTGTGTGTGTACACACACACACATTCATGTGCATGGGATCAAGTCAGTATAACTGAAAGTAGCTGTAGGAAGGAATAAGAAGGGGAAAGTGGGCTAATTTTATTTCAATTAAATATAATTTTTAAAGCAACTTGGAGAAGAGTTACAGTTCTTCATCCAAGGAACCTGGGACAGGAACCCGGAGGCAGGAGACCATGGAGTGCTACTCACCAGCCTGCTTCTCATGGCTTGCTCAGCCTTCCTCCCAACAGCACCCACAGCTGCCAGCCCAGGGGTGTCACTGCCCACTGTGAGGTGGACCTTCCCACGTTAATCATCAATCAAAAAAAAAAAAAAATGCACCACAGGCTTGCCCTCAGTGTATACATTTTCTTAACTGAGGCTCCTTTTTTCAAAATGACTCTACAAAATGACCTCAAACTAGCCAGCACACCTCCTTTAAAGGAGTTTATTTCCTGCTTGCATATCATCTTCTAGATCAAACAGGTGAGAACACTGCTTTAATTGCGCATAGTAGGTTTCTGAACTGAAGAACAGCAACTAGGTAGGTGTCCACCAATGCCTCTGTGTCCAACAAGGCAAAGCTCTAGGGAAGTATTTGACATCCATCTACTATAAAATATTTTCCTCATTCATCACCTGAGGCTTTTCTATTTATTTCACTTAACATTTCAGTTTCTTCTTTCTTCTATTGGTGTAGATGCTACTTGGCGTTTGCCTCTGATTTACATGCATCTCTTTTGAGGGTGTACAGTTGGAGTTTAGTCCTGTCGAGGTCTTTGTCCAAAGTCGCAGTCCCCCTTGGGAGCTCCTTGGTTATAAAATCACACATTATTTTGTGCACTAGTCTAGTTTCTTCTTGACTGGGAATGTGTTTATAATTAGACAAGATAGAAGTTTTAGGTTAACTAGTCCCTCTTTTTTTGTATTTTGTCTTTTTGTATTTTTCATTTAGTCCCTCTTTTATGTATATGGGTGTTTGTCTGCATATAAATCTTCATACCAGAAGAGGGGATCGAATCCCATACAGTTATAGACAGTTGTGAGCCACCATGTGGGTGCTGGGAACTGGACCAAGGCCTTCTGAAAGAGCAGTCAGTCTGCTCTCAACTACTGAAATACTTCAGCTCTCAGTATCGGCTTTTAGAATCTCGCAGTGCAGCCCAGGCTGAATTTGAGTCTGAGCCTCTGGAGTGCTGGGATTATAATCATCTTCTCAATAGCAATATTTAATATTTTGACATACACTGCAGCCTTATACTTTAAACTCAGAGGTACCTCTTAGTACATTTACTCCCTGGTGAAAGCATAACTTTCCTGAAAGTAGTGCTGCTGTGTTAACAGCCCTTGGAAGCAAGACATTAGGCACTCACAGACAGCATAATGATGCTTAAGTACTAGACCAAAAAAAGCTAACCGTTTCTGATAGAAGTTCACCGAGACACGTTCCAGACTCCCCCAGCTTCCTGTCTTTTCTAGATTCCATGTGAGCTTGCTGATTGTGAGTGGCCATTGTTGGGCAGTCACTGCCCTTCCCTTAGGGGAGCCTGAGATCCAGGGCTGTGGTGTCCCACATGATGCGGTTCTGTTTGTTCTTGAGCTTTCTGTCTACTGACTATGCCTTAGACATTGCATAGGGGTTGGTACATTCCTGTTATCCACCCCAGCACCACTGGTTGGGTCCATTGGAGAGGGTAAGGTAGCCACTGACAGCTCCTCTCCTCAGACTTCAGACTTCAGACTGCAGGTGAGGGAGTTTTGCTTTTTGACAGATCATTGTCAGTCAATTTTCAAGTCGATAGACCATCGACTTGCATGTATGCAATCCCCAGATTAAGAATTTGAAATGCACATAAATAGGTGACTCTGTTGCAAGAGAGGACTGTAGGCTTTATCAACACTGGATAGAACAGGTCAGTGACGACTTCAGGAGGCGGCAGCTTTTTGAATGGCTTCTTAGGGAACATGCAAGTATTCTTGGGAGAGATATTATATTAACATTCCTGGTCACTAAGTCCTGAGCTTTTCAAATCCTGCCTCTTTCATTTACCAGACCCCTGTGGCTAAAGTTACATAACCTTAGTGCCTCAGTTTCCCCATTAGCAAAACAGGAATCACCAAGTGTTGCATGGATTAAATGCTTTGTGGATGTAAAGCTTTGCTTTATTTGCTTTTTTCCCCCTTATGTGTATAAACATAGATGGGTCTCACAATACAGGTCTAATCTCAGCTTTCTGGGATTCTGAGACAGGGAACCTGATGTCCAGTAGCCAAAGTAAGTTGAAGGAAAACCTGGGAAGTTTAGTAGGCCCTGGGTCAATCAACCAGTCAATGGGAAAGATAGGGAATCCTGCTTGTATTGCATGCATGGGATTCTCCTTAGAGAGCTGCAAGATATGGGATAGCAAAGAGGTTTACAAGAAAGGTTTCTTATCAACCGAAGCCACACACAAGCTGGCACAGCAACAGAGAGGATTGCCACGATCAGAGGCAACTCACCTTAGCTGCTGGCTACTGTGGCCATCCTGCAGGAGAGGTAGGTCTTCTTGGTCTTGACCTGAATGGAAGGGATGATGGATGAAGATACTCCTATTCCACCATTAGAAAGAAGAGGCCTGTATGTAGGTCATTAAAGCTGTCTACCGCCTACTTCCCTCCTGGGAGAGTTCATCTCCATGGAGGCTTGATGGAGATCTTTTGTTACTCCATTGGAGAAGTTTAGAAAGGGCCAAGATAAGATGGCTTGGGTCCTGATGTGTTACCAAATAGGTTCTTGTATTATGAACAATAACAATACAATTGGAAGCCTTCTGGACTCCTCCAGTTATCTGGGAGCCAGGAAGGATTATAAATCTACCAGCATTCCGTCAAGGGAGCTTTCCTGCCTGTTAGTTCTCTTGTCTAGTTTTGTTTTCAGTGCTTGTTTAATCATTGTTCATGTGAAATCGTTGTCTTTTCTTGGGACTTTGTAACAGTTTATCGTACAGGTTTCAGATAATCATCTGTGTTCTTTATAAAACACTAAAGAAATAAGGTAGCCAGGGCCGGGTGTCTGTCTTGCCTGAAGCAGGTTTTGTTTTTTCTCATTGCTTTTGAGTAGACGAATATAAATGTCATTGTTAGAAAAAGAAATAGTGACCAGCCTTCAGAGATTTGTTTGTTTGCTTGCTCTTGCTAAGGGGAAAAAAATAGTGTGTGGGTATTCTTTGTAGTGATGCTGAAGAATGTTTAAATAGGATGTGGGGTGTGTGAATGTGTGTGTGTGTACATACATGTGTGCAATTATTCATTTATTTTGGAGGGAATGGTTTGTAGGTAAATGTCGGAGGACAACTGGTATCAAACCTCAGGTCATCAAGCTTGGCATCAAGTGCCACAACCCACACTGGGCCATTTCATCAACTGCATTTTTTCTACTTTTTTCCTTTTCTTTCACTTTTAAGCTATATTTGGATTCAGGAGTTATTCTTATAGTAGAGAATAATGGGGAGAGGGATTTATTAGAAAAGTCTACAAGGGTGGTCTACAAGTGGTGGAATGTACTTTTACTCAGGTGGCAGATCTCTTGAGTTTAAGGCTAGCCTGGTCTATACAGTGTTTTCTAGGACAGCCAGCAGTGCTACAAAGAGAGACCCATCACACAAAAATAAATAAATACAAATAAAAAGATTCTACAAGGTGAATTCTTGCTCCTTTCTATAGTTCTGTGAATTCCTGGGGCACCTGTAGACTTGGCCATCTGGCTCCCAGTCAGCTCCTGTCACTAGAGAGTGAGTTCCCTGTCACTAGAGAGTGAGTTCCCTGTCACTAGAGTGTGAGTTCCCTGTCCTTCACCACTTTCACCCCCATTTGAACATCAGTCCTGCAAACCAAATTGATGTTCCAAAACAAGTAGTAGTATCAGGTCTATCCCACCTACCTGTCCATTTCAATAGAATGTCTTCCTGGAAGGATCATTCTTATGAAGCAGCAACTTGTGGTTTATAAAAGTCACAGCAGCAGAGAAAAATGAAGGGGGACACAAAGTGCCACCCCTAAATAAGGTGCTGTTTTCAACTCATACCCACTTGGACAGGGAAATTTCTGTTCTCTCTAATTGATCGACTGGGCATATCAACCACATTTCAGGGCAGATTTCATGTTCAGTAGTTGGCCAAGTACTTGGTTGTTACGATGTGGTATCTTGGTTTCTTGGTGTGGTGTGGTGGTTTGGGAGTTTCGCTTTGGTTTTGGTTTAGTCTGGTCTTTTGAAAAAAAGAAGGTAGAAAAAATGTACATAAACTTGGCTGGAGAGGATGTGGGAAAGGATATGACCAAATTTAAAACAAACAAAAAAACTCTACAGGAGGATCAGTGACTTAACAATTGGGTTGGTTTCTCGGTTGTTCAAAGGGAGAGAGGCAGCAAGGCGCGATAGCTTGAATGTGGAGTCGAGAAAGATCTCTACATTTTTCTTGCTTAGCAAGTCCTCTCAGCATGAACGTGCACACACTAATGATTAACAGGCTAGGGTATGGGAAGCAGCGCTTCATAACAATACCAGGCTTGTGTCCCTTTACAGGCTTGTCCAAAATATCAATATAAATAGTTTTCTCTGATAAGCAGCTAGTTTCTGAGATAAGCCCTTCCTTTTATTATAGCAGATAACCCAGGCTTATGGGGGTGCTATTGCTCACCACTAGTGAGATGTTTTGCCCTCTAATGGGACTGATAACTAATGATCCTCTTTCTGGGCTCCCCAAATGCCACACTAAACATTACAGCATCAATGGCAGCGTGTGTGTGTGTGTGTGTGTGTGTGTGTGTGTGTGTGTGTGTGTGTATGTGTGTCTGTCTGTCTGTCTGTCTGTCTGTCTGTGTCTGTTTCTGTGTATGTGTATGTATATATACACAAACATAGATGTGTGTTACACATATATAAGCATTTATATATTATATAATTACATAGGCAGCAGATATATATTGCATGTCTCACATAGATAGATAGACAGACAGACATATAGATAATAGATTGCCAGCATTTGTTATCTAGAGATAGAGAAGAATCCATAATCTTTTCCCAGCCCCATTATTCACCATGCTCAGGAAGGTGATGTCATCGAGCAGTATGAAGCTCAACTCTCACCCATTTCTAGATCTCCTAAAACATCACAAGATAAGTGATAAACAATGCAACAGAGTATTGGTGTTAAAAACCTCTTTAGGGGTCTTCAAATGAAGGCTCAATTGCTCAGGGGGGTTTTTGAAATTAGAGTTAGTCCAGAAATCCTTACCAAGGGCCAACTTCAAGTGCGAGGGTATGAGTGACCAGAGACCACACAGTGCCTGGTGGTTTCACTGTATGAAGAATTATCATTTATTTCCTGAGGGTTAAAGGAGACACTAGCTTAGCCTGTGGGGATGGTTACCTGAGATACATGGGAAAATCCAACAACCACCGTGGAAGTGAGTCAGGCATTTGTTCCTTTATTAAAAAGCATCAGTCAGATTATAGGAGACTCTTCATTGGTCTCAGAGAAGAAACAAGACACATAAAACAGAATATAAAACAAAAGGAAAACCAAACGACACACTGATTGTAGAAGTCACCTATTGAAACAATTTCCAAAAAGGTGGTGGGTGCATGGGGAGCGGGGGCTGTTGGGACAGAACTGAGCAGATTTTGAAAGTCACCTTCAACATTCTAATCTAAGGGACTAGGGAAGGTGCTACAGTTTCACTGTGCTTGTCATTGTGACTAGCTCTGTTACAGTAACTCTTGTGTTCTATGTGAAATGGCCAGGACAAGCCCCTTTACTCTTTCTTTATTTAAAAGATGTATTTGTTATCACTTTAAATTATATATAGGCATGTCTCTGAGTTGCCATGTACACATGAGTACAGGTGTCCAGAGAAGCCAGAGGAGTTAGATCCTCCAAAGCTTGAGTTTTAGCCAGTTGAGCCACCCGAATTGGTTTCTGGGAATCCAGGAAGAACCGTACATGCTCTTAGCCACCTCTCCAGCCCCTCTTCACTCTTCCTTGGGGAGAGGGCAGGACCTTGTTATGTAGCTCTCTCTCACCTAGAAATCACTATGGAGACCAGGCTGCTATTGAACTCACAGATCTGTCTCCCAAGTCCCAGCATTAAAGGCATGCTCTCACACAGTAAATTTTCTTGCTGTATAAATGAGGTTCTTCAGCTGAAATCTTCATTCTCCACCCACACATGGACTCAGGAAGTCTGCCTGGCCTCGCCTCCTGGGAGTTCTGTGTAATGTTCTCCTGTGTAGTCGGTGTTGGAAACACGATCTCAAAGTACAGTTTTTGGGCTTCCCTGGAAAGAATGCCAAATAAATATCCAAAGGTTTATATCACATTAAGAAAATAATAAATGGAGCCAAATTACCGTTGTAGACTGATAAATTTGAAATACGAAGCTGTGATAGCATGTGAGGGTGCCGTAAAACCCCAAGGAGCAGCCTGCACTTTGCTCTGAAATCACCCTTAGCATCCGAGAGAGAACACTGGAGTCTGCTCCTGGGTGCAATGACATACCTGTTGCTGGGTCATCAGGACAGAGCTCTCCACCTGCAGTCAACCAAGACAAAGGATAAAGTACCTAACTACTGCCTCCACCCCTCCCTGCCCCTCCCTGCCCCTCCCTGCCCAGTCCCACCCCTCACAACATCATGTGGTACTCCAGAGACACGAATGTTACCACTGTCCACTAACCCACTGGTTACTAGGCCAACTGAGTGATTTCCACAAAGACAGGGATTGGTGTAGACCTGCTAATTCTTTTATCCCAGAGCCCCACACTTAGACACACCAAATGATTGACTCAAAACTAGCCACTTGGGCCCACTTAATAGTAAAGCATTTATTTGTCCTTGGTTCAAATCCTAATTCTGGAACTCTTAGCAGTGTACAGTTTTTTTGTTTGTTTGTTTGTTTGTTTGTTTTGTTTTTTCTGATGGAAGACTTCTGCCTGTTACCTTGTTTAGTGTTAGCTTCAGTCTGTGCAGCCCAGATTTTGAAGTTGGCTGAGGTGGGAGTGGGGGTGCTGAAGGCAGACCCCAGGGGCTTTTGTGTGGCAGGTGCTTTTCCAGTGAGCTTTATCCCCAACCCACTCATAAACAGAACTTTCTCATTGGATATCTGCCGGTTGTTGTTTCTTCATTTGCTTATTGCTTTACATCTCCCATCATGCACCACAGATGGCTCTGTTTAGCTCAGGTTACCTTGAGCTTGCTCTCTAGCCCAGCCTAGTCTGAAACTCAGTTTCTCCTGCCTTAGTGTTAGAATTTATAGTATTACTGGGCCCAGTTTAGAAGGGGCTTTCTTAGCAATGATGCCATCCTGTGCATGTTAATAAAACCCACCTCACATATTTTAGCTGAGAAAATAAGGCTCCATAGTGATTGGACCAGGCTCGCACAGATGGGAAGTACAGAAGTCATGGATTCCGTCCTTGTTCTTACCCACATCTAGTAATTTAGCCGTGTTCACTGTGTCCTGGCCCTGTGGAAATCAGAGGTGGTCACCAACTCGTATCTCTGTGTATCCGGAATCTCATTGAGTCACTTGGTAAACGGGTGAGATAGCACCCACATGGTTTTTTAAGCCTAGCACTTTAGATAACAGCCATGCTAGAAAGCATGACAGCCTGATGAGACACATGTGCAGTGTAGTCAAGACCAGTCCCTGTGCTTCAAATGCTGGAGTCAAAGGCAAGAGCAGCCTTGGTGATGTTTCTCTTATAAGACTCACATCATTAAGAACTGTCGTTAACGCTCATGATCAATAGGGCCAGTTCCTCTACCTTCAGAAATCCCCCAGGCTGCCCTGTTAGTTTTCCCTCTGTTTGGCAGCTTGCTAAGATGTGTATTGACCTTTTTGTATATGAGCTATTTGAGACTGTTCTAGCAGGAGCTGTTACGGACCGTTCAGACACCTGTACCTCCCACAGCTAAACTCTTAATAGCTCGTGTACTGCAGCTAGGACAATCTAATGGAGTGCCTTTTCCTGCAGCTTGCTGATTATAATAAATACTTAGTTTTTATTCTGAAGTACTTGTCTAAATAAAATTAGCATTTTCCGGGAGCAGCAGTGTGTCTGCTGAGCATCTGTGTCTGAGTGCTTGGCGAAGGGGACCTCTTTGCTTATTGGTCATCTTGTGTGGAAAATTATGCAAAACCAGAAAGAGAGCGAACAACAGACTCTTTATTTTTCAATTACAGGTTGATGACCAAATGAAGCTGCTTCAGAACTGCTGGAGCGAACTCTTGATCCTCGATCACATTTACCGGCAAGTGGCACATGGGAAGGAAGGGACAATCTTCCTGGTTACTGGAGAACATGTGAGTACTCCGACCAAAACAAAACAAACAAAACAAAAAGCTCATTACTAAGCTTGTTCAGAGTGGCAGGAATTTTACTAGGTCAGAAGCACTCTTGTGCTTTGAGAGGGAGAAAGGGAGAAATGATGACTTGAGTCCTCAGTTCCTGCTCTGATTATAAAGTTGGGAAAGCAAACAGCTTTCTGCTGCCAGTCTGCAGAAAGAGGAGTCTTGTACAAGGGTCAGATCTACATCTAAATGAAACTCAGCAATTAGGACTGGTGGCTTGTTTTTTGTTTTTTCCCCCCTTCAGCTTCTGCACGAACATACCATATTTGTGTGCTAGCTAGTTCTCCTTTATAAACTGGAGAGTCCTTACTGTTTTGCTGCTGCTGGTGGTGATGGTGGTGATGGTGGTGATGGTGATGGTGGTGATGGTGATGATTGTGCTAAAGAAAAGGTCAGGGTCTCTTATGTTAAACATATGCTCACCTCTCTTGAGCTACCCAAGCAGCTGCAGCATCTTTGGTATTTTGGGATGCTCTCAGCGTAATAGCTGGAAGAGACAAACTAATGAGAAGGGATATTTTCGAGAGCTAGTCAGTTATCTACAAAGAAAAATTGCTCTCAACTTGGGTTTGTTTCTGAATCGATAATTGTTGAACCTGTAAATATTTATTGGTTACCCCACAATGTGCTGGTCACTATTCAGAGGCACTGGCATATATATATTAGGGAGTAAAAAAACACAGTTTCCTGTCCTTTTGGATCTTAAGTTGTAGCAGGAGGCTGACGATAATAAACTAATTCACAAACCTTTGGTATATTGAAGCAAAGGGGAAAAAATAAACAAATATTGGCCAGCAAGCAGAGGAATGAGCACATATTCCTAAATACATGTTTTGGTGAGACCCGGGGACTATACAGTGTTTGGCCTTAGAGTTTGTATAAATTCTCCTGGTTTTGTTCTCTCTTCCCTATAAATAATGAATTGATTGGTAATATAAACTCGGGGTATACTGTGAGTTCTTTAGTCAGTCCTTTCGGTCATAGCTATGCAGGGCACCACTGCATTGTTCAGCCAGGGTGACTGGCACTGAGGCAATGTGATCTCTAACATCCAGCCATAAATGTTTATGTGCTGTGAAACCACAGCGGTGCATATTTGAAAATGAGAGGCTGTCTCCACACTGTTCGCTGGATTATTAATAAATCACACTTCCCAATCAAATTAAAGGCAAGCACCATTTCAGGCCTTTGCCGACGGGATCAATTCGACCGACTCTGTCACTATCTATCTGGTCCTTGCTCCCAGCAACTCTGAGGAGAATTTTCTAGATTAAAAAGTCTTTATATCTTTGATCTCATGTGCTTCCAAATTTTGGTGTTTGCATTCTGTAACCCAAGTCTTTGAAAGGGAACCTCCCCGTTTTTCAGTCTGATCACAGGGTATGTGTTACACCATCCCCACGCTTGCCCAGCTTGGAGTTCCATTGGAACTAAAAGACACAGCACAGGAATTAACTCAATCCCATTTGTTTAAATGAAACAGGTTTGTGCCATTTCAACCCAGATCTTTAGAAGTATTTCTTATTCTTAGTTTAGTTTGCCTTGAATACTCCCTTATTGTAACAGTGCTTACTGCTGACAAGCAGAGAAAGCACACCCCTGCCTCCCTGATTTTAAAAACCAAAACGGCA
Source organism: Arvicanthis niloticus (assembly GCF_011762505.2). Taxonomy (NCBI): domain Eukaryota; kingdom Metazoa; phylum Chordata; class Mammalia; order Rodentia; family Muridae; genus Arvicanthis; species Arvicanthis niloticus. The sequence goes on along the minus strand of NC_047667.1, from coordinate 25,975,385 downwards.
CGAACAGTGTTATTCTTGCTGTCAATCACTGTCCATCTGGATAGTGCACGAAGATGGAAGGCAGGAACTCCCCAGCCTCTGTCCTGAGTTGTTCCTGCAGTGCAGGTGCTCCCAGCTTCCCCCATGTGAATAGCAGTGGTGATGGCTCTTGTAACCAAGCTTTCTCATTTATGCTAACTATGGGAGAAGGCTTTTATCTTCTGTCTGTTGTGGAGCAATCGAGAAAAGCACAAACCCCAGACTCCTGGGACTACAGAGAAGGCAAGCGAAGAGCTACACAGGGAGACTTCTGGAGGTTATGGGCTTTCCAACAGCAAAAGAAAATGAGGGATTGGTTGGGGGGTGGGCACCCAGACACAGAGACAGAGACATACACACACAGAGAAGCGTGTGTGTGTGTGTGTGTGTGTGTGTGTGTGTGTGTAAACAAATTTATTAAAATAACTGGGGATGGAGAGGGGAGCTTCTTCATTATGTCAACAGCCGAGTAGTATATAGGGATATAGGGATAGCTTGTAGAAACGGCATACGTTTTTCTCTAGGGACAGAAGGATTTTTGAGACAGAGTTTTGACTATGTATCCCTTACTGCCTTAAAGCCATGATCCTCCTATTTCAACCTCCTTACTGTCCAGATTACAAGCATGTGCCTACTCATTAATACAAACTTCATGACTTTGGTTTGGAAATTTTGAAGAGTGCATATGTATATTTGTGCCTGTGTTTATGAATGTATTTGTGTGTGTATATATGTATATATGTGTGTCTGTGTGTGTTAGAACAGACTGTGTACCCTTTTTAGAATTTACTGGCTATATCATCTCGAGAAAGACATCCTCCCTTTGGAGCATCAGTTTCTTTGCTTTCTTTGTGGTACCCATGTGCCCACATGAGAAAATTGCAGTAGTAACGACAGGAAATAGTTGTGTGGCATTGGACTAAAGAGTGAGTCTTCTAAACAAGGTTGACACAGAAACATAGCATAGTGACCTATGTCCCCTAGATTCTCTACAGTGTGAACTTTCACGCCCAGATGGAAGTCTGCTTCCATGTTACATTGTAGCAAGGTCATTCGGACATCCTGGGGAAGAATTAAACCGCACTGTACCAATAAAGCATGCAGAACTCTCCTGTGGCTCCATGGTTGGCACTCACCCTGAAGTGAGGAAGATGCTTTTACTTTTGGGTAAAAGGTATTTCTGGTAGTGGAGGCAATCAGAGATTGGAAGAGGAGAATTCTTAGGCACTGCCTGCAGTGAATAGCAATAAGGGAGGCCCCTCCTCCATCTGCTCTGTAATGGTAGGTAGCAACTATCCTCTGATGGGCTTTGTAGCAAGCAGTGCTACAGGCAAGCCCCAGAGCACAGTCAGGTGCTCTGCAGGTTCTTCAAGAAGAGGAAGTGTATTCAGAACAAGCTGAAACCGGCCTTATCCACCCAAGTTGCTTTTGGCCATGGTATTTTATCAGTGCAATAGAATGAATACCAAATAAATACCCAAGGCAACCTTTCAACACAAAGAGAACCCTGGATAGTAATTTCCTATTCCCTTGAAGGGTTCAGTTGCCATGCATACCTCTGGGGCAGCCCTGTGGCCAACCACAGGCTGTAAGGTCTCAGCTGCTCCACAACCCAGGGTTCTTCCTTTCTTCCCCACCATGTGTGGAATGTTGTGATAAAGTGGCAAAAGCATTACAGTAGAGGAGGAAGAAAGGACCACACTGAGAAGTTTTTAAAATGAGTAATGGTCTCTGGATGCAGCTGGCGGGCATTTGACTGACAGTGTATGAGGCCCTGGGCTCAATCAGCAGCACCACAGAGAAAACAAAAGGAGGGAAAGTGGGAAGGGAGAAGGAACCGGAAGAAGCTGGAAAGAGGCAAAAGTAAAGTACAGTGTCCCCAGGAACAGATAAGAACACAGCTTCCTACTCAGACATGGGGCAGCCAGCTGGTCCAGGCACCAGTGATGCAGCTCAGGACTCCCGCTTCCAGGCTGCTAGTAGTAGTTCCACAACAAGGGACTGTTGTTGTGCGCTCTCTTGCAAGTGCTCTCTCTCCCTCCCTCCCTCCCTCTCTCTCTTCTCCCTCCTTCCATCCCTCCCTCCCTCCCTCCCTCTTCTCCCTCCCCCTCATCTCCCTACCTTCCTCCTCCTTTTAATTAATTTCTTGATTTTTATTTTATCTGCATTGGTGTTTGCTCTTTTTTACTTGCACACATGTCTGTGTGAGGGTGTCAGATCCTCTAGAACTGCAGTTACAGTCAGTTGTGAGCCACTATGTGGGTGCTGGGGATTGATCCTGGGTCCCCTGGAAGAACAGCCAGTGCTCTTAAGAGTTGAACCATATCTCAAGCCTCCTTACACCAAGGTTTTAAAATTTACAGAGTTTGGTCTCACATTTTAAACTTATGTTTTAGCTGGGCAGTGATGGTGCATGCCTTTAATCCCAGCACTTGGGAGGCAGAGAGGCAGGCAGATTTCTGAGTTCAAGGCCAGCCTGGTCTACAGAGTGAGTTCCAGGACAGCCAGGACTACACAGAGAAACCCTGTCTCGAAAAACAAAATAATAATAATAATAATAATAATAATAATAATAATAATAATAATAATAAAAAAAAAACTTATGTTTTATTGTATGTTGGTTTTTTTTTTTTTCTAATTTATATATAGACTCTCACTATGTAATCCTGGCTGGTTTGGTATTTGTTGTGTAGACCAGACTAATCTGCTTATTGAGTGCTGAGATCAAAGGAATGCAACACCATGCCCAGCTACTTGTGAGTTTTCACCCAGCACTGAAATAATAATTATCATTAATTTTCATTAATATTCAGTAGTGTCAAAGCAATGTCTTTAGTATATTTGTGGCAGCAAATTCTTTTTTATCTAGTATTTTAAAAGCTATACATGCACACATGCATGTATATACCTGTGTGTGTCAAGTAACAAAAGAGTACTTCACATGAGGGCAGATTCTAGTATTTGCATATCATACCTAATTAACAACCACTATAACAGTGCCAAAAGTGTACTGTCAACTTATTACCTTTTATTATTGTGCACTGTGTTAAATAAATGGCATTATTCAAACCATCAAAATTTTGGCCATTAGAACTAAAAACAATTTAGCTTAAATTATCTCTGTCTCTCATGGTGAATGAAATTTATCTAAAGGGGACACTGGCTTAGATGATCTCTTCAGGCCCCCCCCCCCCCCCCCCAGAATTTAATGACATAAAGATTACATGTAAGAGCAATCAATTAATTTTACTAAGTACATAAAAGACAAGGCCAGCTGCTCCTGAAATGAGTACAAACTCTGCATCCAACAATGAAAATATAATTATGTTCGCAATAAAATGTAAGGAAGTTGCTGGTCTGTGATTTATCAGAAGTGAGTCATCCGTCCTCCTTCAGAACTATACAATTTGATAAATTATCCTTGGAGGAAATGTTGCCAGAGCCGCCCCTCCCCCGCCTAAGAAGCACGGTTGAGCTTTCAAATTAGAATATTAATAAATGTGGCTATAAAGGTATTGGGATGCCAGTTGATTCCTTGAGGTCTATCTCACTACAGGTGTCTCACTAAATAGAAAAGTCTGGGAAGCAATTCCTTCAGTATAGAGTCTTAGGTTATGAGAATGAGCCTCGACTATCAAAAGTTACTCTCAATGACCTGTTGAAAGTTCACACACCTCTAATGTAACTAGCCTCACCTTAATAGTAAGTGTACTTACGTGTATCGCGCAGCACACACAGTGTATATTCAGTTGGCAACAATCTTGAATTGTAGTATCATTCTCACTATGATTATCTCTTCATAACCACGGATAGAAGAGGGACCGTTTCTACCTTGCAGTCCTTATTGAGAGATGAGGACACTCTAAAAGTGTTTGACTTTCCCGACTGTCTTTGTAAGGGTCAGTATTTAACCCATGTCATCCGTTAGTCCCAATCGTTGTTGCCTCACTGGGTCTTCTGCTGTCATTCACCACCGAGCCCATTTGCCCTTTAGAATTTCTCTCAAATGTCAAACACTCCTTATCTGAAAATGCTTGAGATCAGAGTGCTTCAGATTTTGGACATTAGAGAGTTACATACACAGAGCAATATTGGTTAGAGACAGAGCCAATTCTAAATATGTGAATAATTTAAGCTCTCTCTCTCTCTCTTTCTTTCTCTCTCTCTCTCTCTCTCTCTCTCTCTCTCTCTCTCTCTCTCTCTCTCTCTCCCCCCCCCCCCCTCAAAAAATTTTTGTCCAGGACGTTTCAATGAGCCCATGTACACAAAACTTGTCCGTTGGTGTGTTTAGACTGAAGGCATTTCAGGTCTCCGGGTTTGGTTTGGTTCTGCCCAGACAGGTCCTAACTTTACTAAGTATCCAAGGCTGCCCTTGAACTACTATTGTTTCTTCTACCTCAGGCATCAAATGATCACCGAGCTTTAAGGGTCTGACCCACCAGACTTGAGTGCCCATCAGAGTTTTGTATTTACTGTGTTCAATCTTTGTTGTTCCAGTAGCAAAGGTACTGATACTTATTTTTGTTTGACTGTTGAGATTTCCAGTCATACTAAGTTTGCTTGGTTGGTCTAGAACTCACTGTTTAGTTCAGGCTGTGACCCCAAGCTTGTAGCAATCCTCCTGTCTCTTTGACCCTAGTTGTGCAGGCTAGTTTGACACTAACTAGACCCACCACTAAGAAAGGTCAATTGAGAAATTGCTTCCATCAGATTGGCCTGTGGATGAGTCTGTGGGGGCATTTTCTTGATTACTGGTTGATGTGGAAAAGCACAGTCCACTGTGGGCGGTGCCACCCCTTACTAGGTGGTCCTATATTGTACAATCAAGCTGAGTAAGCTGGTTCTAGTTTTGCAGTGAAGCTCCATGATCTCTGCTTCTGTTCCTACCTTGGCTTCTCTCCATGATGGACCACAACTAACGTGTATGCTAAATAACCCCTTTCCTAGGGTTTTATTGGTGGGGTTTCAGTGTCTGTGCTATCACACTTAACCTTTGAAGTGAGAACTTTCTTGACATAAGAACCTCCCCATTCTAGAACAGTGACAAAATACTGTGTGAATGTCACTCTGCAAGTCTGAAGTGCCCATGCTGTGCTCGGAATCATCCCCATGGTGATCCCCTGCCCCAGGGTTCAAGCTGCCTTCAGACTGACCTTTCCAGACATTCTTGAAACAGAGTCTGGCAATGCTCATAGCCCATCTGACTATTAAATTACATGGGATAGTGCGCACTCGGGTGGGTACAGAACAGTAGGTTAGCACAGGGCTTGAAGCAAGCACACATCAGTGGTGGCTTTTTCCTGTGTAGTTGACTCTCTCTGTAAGTTGATTGACACCTCTGGGGGGCTCTCTTTCCACTGATTCATAATTTTCCCACCCTTGAAAATGGTTTCGTTACACCCAGTATTCTCTAGTTAAAGCTGAAAACTCAACTCATCATATTTACACAATATAAGAGGGAGAAAAAAAAAGATCTATTCCGCCTTGTTTTTAATTGCAGATTCTACTCAAGGGACTAGTTCTCATGCATAGGAGGCAGCCCTGTGCCTTCTCCTAGCGAAACAAGTGCAGTCAATTATGGTAATGAAATGTCAATAAATATAAAAATTTAATACAGTCTGCTCTGGGTGAGTGGCAGATGAGGACTTGCCTCCCAGACAAATTTGCTGCTCATGCGAAAATTAAATGCACCTAAAAGAGCATCTGGTTGCCTGAGAATTCTCCAGAAAAACAAAGCCAGGAGTGCCAGGTACCGAGTGGTTCTTCACAGGCTGTGAATTCAGGGGCTAAGCCAGTACTATCGTCTGTTGGGGTGGGACGGCCACCCCAACATCTTAACTTGTTATTATAAATTGAATGTCCTATGTCCTCATGAATAATAAAGATGAGTGCCTCTCGGTGCATTTTACAAAATGAAAATAGAACTGAGACTTTTGGGGCTTGTTTTCCAGAGCAAGAAATATATTCTGCATAAAAATTAGGACATGTGCCAAGGGGGTGGTGGGGTGATGGTAATCAATGCGATAGCATCTAATGTAATCATCTCAAACTAACGGCCTCATGTCAGTCTCTAAGGAAGGGGAAGTGCTACAAAATAGCTTTAGAGTCAAGCATGTTGACACCTGGGAAGTTGAAATGGGAGGGGGTGATGAGTTTGAGGCCAGCTTGGGCTACATAGTGTGACTGTTTCTAAAAAGGAATCCTTAATCGACACACTGAGATACTTTAGTCGTCTGCAAGCAAGCGGTCGTGATCCATGAGTATATTAAGATGTCTCACAATGCCAGTTAAGATGTATCATAGTCATTATTTCCTCATATTGGTTTATGTTATTGTGTCCATGTAGAATTATTGTGTGACTCATTTCTTGTGGGTAGCATATTTTTGTCTCCACTTAACATATTCAGAATATAAATGATTACCTTGCATGAAGATATTTTTACTGCAGAAAAGCAGGTCTAGGTACTTGTAAAATAAAGGCAACAAAAACTAGTTGCTATGAAAGTCATGATTGGATTTTTATCCCCATCATTGGGATACCCTTTACAGGAGGTGTCTCAAACTGACTTCAAGAACAAAGCTCTCCCTAGTTGGCCTGGTAAGCTGATGTCAACTTGAGTCACTTGTAAGAAACGGAGCCTCAATTGAGGAACTGGCTCTGTCAGACTGGCCTGTGGCCTCTGTGTTTGAAATCTACACTACAACCTTATTCTACCCACAATTCATAGTGAGTCCCAGGGAGCTTCGTACTGCTGGTCCTTTTGGTTGTCACAGCTGTGATTCTGTGTTGCAGGTGGACTACTCCACCATCATCTCAAACACCACCGAAGAAGTCACATTCAACAACCTTCTGAGCGTCGCTCAGGAGCTCGTGGTGAGACTCCGTTCCTTGCAGTTTGATCAGCGAGAGTTTGTGTGTCTAAAGTTCCTGGTGCTGTTCAGCTCAGGTGAGTGGAGTTATTTTTCTCATAGTCCATTTCACAAAAATTATTTTCAAATACCCAACACTGAGTGGGTGTCTTGGTGTTACAAGGATAACAGACTTCCTTCCAAGTATCTTTAGACTTGAACATGCTTTTACCATATTTCTTTCTTTCTTGAATCTTAGTCCTTTAGCAGGTGGGTCGAGGCATAGAACAGGAGTTGTTCATTTGGAGTGCTGTTTTTTTTTCCCTGGTGGGCAAGGGACAGAAAGCACAGTAGAGACGTAGGAGAGAGTCACTGCATCATGGTGGAGTCATCTTTCTGCCATTCATATTTGAATGAATCTTTTCTGTTCTGTGGTCTAGCTTCTGCTTTTTGTTCTTCTATGATGGGGCCAGTAATTTTTGTGTTTTAAAACTCTATTAGGATTAGCTGGAGAATCCACTCTGCACGTTTAAACAATGGTGATTGTCAAGAGGAAAGATGCTCCTTTAGCAAAGGTTCAGAGTAGGAAGATAACTAAGCAAGATAGATTAGCTAAATCAAGGTTCTCAGTGAGCCAGTTGAGAAAAATCACCTCTGCTTGGAATAAAAAAGGGATTAAGGAGATGGATTTTTATCGACTTCAAAGGAACAGATTTTTCTGCCTGTCCCTTAGTTGATTTCTTTATTTTGTTGGCTTAGCAAAGCCAACTTAAATAAACTTTTTGCCAAGTCTATCCATTCCTCATTGGAAGAAGGGGTGAGGGAGGCAACTTCCCTTGAACAAAAATAATGGAAGAAACCAGACTTACCAGCATATGTTTTTCCTTTAGTCTTCAGATATAAGATAGTTGTGAATTCATATCCAAAGAAATAAAACAAGAAAACAATCCGCACAGTGAAACAGATGTGTCTGCTTTCCAAATTAGGCACTGTGGTTCCAGAATTCCTCTTGATAGCGCCACACAACTGTTGGTGATACAGGGATGGCTTTGAGTCTCAGGAGGAGACTTAGTTTTTTTTTCTCATGCAGTCAATGTTGAAAGGGAAATGGTTTGCCTGTTTTGCAAAGGGTGATATACACAACAGTTAGAAATATTAGTGTGAGTGGAAAAAGACAACTGTTTCATAGACAGGAGTGTTCAGTGGTTTCCAGTGCCAGGATTCGGCCCTGAGTGCTTTCTCTATTAACCACAACAAGCAAAAAAGTTCCATTCAAGGAAGCCTGTATCTATTATGCAAGAACAGTGTGTGGATCGCCAAGCATATGACTTGCTGTGACCCCACAGATTATTCTGGCTTATGGCAAGGTCTTGGTTTTTTTCAGCTGGTGGGAAATATGGGCACAGGAGTAACTTAACCACCTCTTGCTGAGGGAATATGGAGCTCATACCCCGTTGGTTATTTTAGAGAGAAACTACATATAAAAGTGTGCATACAAGACATGATATGATCCTTTATATGTTTTATCTTATGTGTATGAGTATTTTGCCTACATGTATGTATGTATGTATGTACGTATGTATGTATATATGTGTACCACACGCATGCGCAGGGAGTTCAGAGGATAGCATCTAATTGCCTGGAACTAAAGTTACAGATGGTTGTGAGCTGCCATGTAGGTGCTGGGAATTGAACCTTGGTTCTGTAACAGAGAAACAGTGCTGTTAGCCATTGAGCTACCTCTGTAGCCCTGATCTTCATTACTTTTATCTTCATTGTTCTCCAAATTATTATATTCTCTGCCAGTCCAGAAGAGACAGGTGTATCTTAACCTTCGACCTTTGAACCTTTCAAAGGCTCTTCAGAGGGACTGCATTCATCAGAGCTTCCAGCACACACTTCCTTGTTCCATGGCTTCTGGGGAGGCACAGAGAGCTGGGGAAGAGCCAGCCTAAGTTATCTGTTGCAAACCTGTCTACTTACTGGTTGAGCAGGAAAGAGAAATAAGGCCTTCTGATCACAGGTAAAATAAGTACAGGTCAAAAGTTCATTTTTAAAGAAGTAGTAAAAATGTAATTAGCAGTAAAATTCAGGTGGTTTCCAATTTATGAGTGGAAAACTTTCTTCATTAATTCTCTCCACGGAAACAATGGATAATTGATTTTTTTTTCAGGCCTGTTAAGTAGCTAGTATACTTTAGATCCCAAATAACTGTTTCACTGTGAAATCATACAGGGCCACTTTAAAACCCCAGGCTGTTGCCTACACGAGGTGTTCTTTCCTCAAACCCCCAGGAACTTTGAGCCATCCACACTTGAACCAAATGTATTCAGATCCCAGCTCTGCTCAGCATTACCCTTCTGTCATCCTGACAAATGGATGCAGAAGTAGAGTTGATGAAGGCCAGAAGCTGTGTTGAAGAGGTACTTGTGGCCTCATTCTCACGTGAGAGATGGTATTGCCCTTCCCTCATAGGTTCTGAGAGAAGATGCAATAATGATCCTTTGCACATATACCATTTTGAGCAGAAGTGTAAAGGAAAGGTAGGGCAAGATGAGTTGTAGGGACAGGAAGGGGTGAAGCAGAAGACAGGTTGAAAGTAGGGAAGAGCCTAGCCTCGGAAGGGTTAGCCTTGGACCATCCATCAACTCCAAGGTAGCACTGGGGATACACTGTAAGAGAAGGATGTGCCCTGACTCATTCTGTAAGCATGAAAGCCCTCCAGCCCCTTATGTTCATGTGGCTTTGTTGTGGTAACATGGACAGCAGCAATTTTGTACAATGGGGATCTAAAGGAGAGGAAATGGAGCCATGGGTCCCTCCCTATGTGCTCCCAGACTGGTGGTTTAGACCTTGGGGAGCTCTGGTTGGTTGGTATTGTTGCTCTCCTCATGGGGCCACAAACCCTTTCAGCTCCTTCAATCTTCTCTCTAGCTTCTCCATTGGGAGACCCTTGATCATATCAGTGGTTAGCTGTGAGCGTCGTTCTCTGAATGTGTCACCCTTTGGCAGACCTCTAAGGAGACAGCTATATCAGGCTCTTGTCAGCATGTACTTCCTGACATCCACATCAGTGTCTACCTTTGGTGACTGCACATGGGATGGATAACCCAGGTGGAATGGTCTCCAGATGGCCCCTCCTTCAGTTTCTGTCCCACACTTTGTTTTCATATTTGCTCCCTTGAGTATTTTTGTTACTCCTTCTAAGTAGGACCGAGGCATCCACATTTGGTCTTCCTTCTTCATGAGCTTCATGTGGTCTATGAGTTGAGTCTTGGCTATTCCAAGCTTTTGGGCTAATATCTGCATATCAGTGAGTAATTATCATGTGTGTTCTTTTGTGATTGGGTTACCTCACTCAGGATATTTTCTAGTTCCATCCATTTACCTAAGAATTTCTCAAATTCTTTTTTTTTGTTTGTTTGTTTGTTTGTTTGTTTTTCGAGACGGGGTTTCTCTGTGTAGCCCTGGCTGTCCTGGAACTCACTCTGTAGACCAGGCTGGCCTCGAACTCAGAAATCTGCCTGCCTCTGCCTCCCAAGCGCTGGGATTAAAGGCATGCACCACCACCGCCCGGCAAATTCATTATTTTTAATAGCTGAGTAATACTCCATTGTGTAAATGTACCACATTTTTTTTGTATCCATTCCTTTGTTGAAGGACATCTGGGTTCTTTCCAGCTTCTGGCTATTATAAATAAGGCCGCTATGAACATAGTGGAGCATGTGTCCTTGTTATGTGTTGGAGCATCTTCCAGGTATATGCTCAGGAGTGGTATAGCTAGATCCACAGTTAATGGCATGTCCAGTTTTCTGAGGAACCGCCAGACTGATTTCCAGAGTGGTTGTACCAGCTTGCAGTCCCACCAGCAATGGAGGACTGTTCCTCTTTCTCCACATCCTCGCCAGCATCTACTGTCACCTGAGTTTTTGATCTTAGCCATTCTGACTGGTGTGAGGTGGTATCTTAGGGTTGTTTTGATTTGCATTTCCCTGATGACTAAGGATGTTGAGCATTTCTTAAGGTGCTTCTTGGCCATTTGAGTTTCCTCAGTTGAGAATTCTTTGTTTAGCTCTGTATCCCATTTTTAATAGGATGTAACTAAAATAAAAAACTAATCCAATCAATGAATATAGATTGGCTTAACTGGTCAAGAAATGAAGTTAAAATGAAAACTCCCAAGTCTTTTGGTATCTTCGTAACCTAAAAAATAGACCCTAAGGATCACTCTCTGTAATGTGTTCCTTAAATTCTGCTAAATTGGGGGCTGGGAGTGTAATTTAAGTAAGTGTTGACTTTGCATTGCCCAAGACCCATTGATATTCTGACAGAAAAGAGATGTCCTGAGTTGGCTACATGTCTTAATGTTTATGTGTTGGTTTATTTGTGCTCCCACTTTTCTTCCTTACTGTGAGCAGTGTAGAATTAATTTTACAGAGGAACAAGTGTAGGTGCTAATGTCCGCACCATCGTTGCAGACCCGGTGTGTATGAGTAAACTTTCCACAAACTATATGTGAGGAATATTAATATGGGTTGAGCGCTCAGTGCAGTAGTAAGTTCCTAAATTGTTCCAGCTAAGATGCTACTCCGGCTCATAGATTCTCTTAGCCTGAAGACTGGGTAGCTGGATGCTGCTACAACATTGTTTTATCATCTCTCCCTGAATGAGTACCACTAGTTTGCTGTAAACTGCCCTCTTTTCCAATCATATAGTAGTTCTGGAGGTCAGTCATTGTAACAGTTATTTACCTCATTCATTGCAGTTGAGCAATTCATTCATTTCACCTTGAGCAGAAATAGCCAAATCTAAGCAGTAGCTAACTCTTAGCTCGGGTCTCTTTAAATGGTAAGTAGCCTACAAAAGGCATGGCCTCCTTTTTTTTCAGTTGCTTCTGTGCTATGGGTCTGGCTGTGTAAGTGGAGCCTCCATTGAGGTTAAAATTTTGCTTTGTTTCTTCTTACATACAGGCTTCAGGCACATAGTTATGTACATAGTCGGGATCCACAAAATATTTTATTTATTGGTAAAAATATATGAAAAAAATAGGCATACTTTTTTTTTTTTTTGCATACTTTGTTTTAAACTCAAAGTCTTTGGCAAAGGAATTGTAATGAGGAGTTGGAAGCTAATTTAGCCAAAAGGTGCTTTTCAAACAAACCTCTAAGATCGACTTTTTCTTCTGACAGTTTCTGTTCTCCAAGTTTTATTAGACATGTTAATGATAAGCTCTCCGAGGTTATCTCTCTAACTTGCAAAGATTCAAAGGAATATTAGTGATTTAAAAACGTATATGTACTTCTGTTACAAGTATATGAATGAGTAGTGACTTTCAGGCCAGGTTAGGAAACAGTAGTAAAGGCAACTCTGGCAGCTCTTCCCTGGAATACTACATTTCATAAAACACATGGAGAAGATCCTGTCTTCAGTCAGCCCTCTCCAGCTCTTCACTTCATCCCAAATTTCTAATGTTGACTCTGCTACCCCATTATACAGCAAGCAACCTAAGTGACATTCTAAGGGAGGCAGCAACCCTAGGCAAGATGGGTCTGGTTGTCACTGGGAACAATGCAGATGGTTGATGCAGAAAAGCTACTGTGCATTTGTTACCTTCTCCTGTCGGGCTGCCAGAGTCCTCTCTGGAGCATCATTAGAGGTGCAGCGGGCACAAGGAAAGAACCTTGTTTACTGTAGAGTGGTTTGCTTTAGCCCCAGGTCTGGCCCTCGGCTTCTGAACACTGCTCCTTTATCCTGAAGTCATCCTCATAGGATCCAGACAATCTCTGAAGGGTCTGAGAGTAAATGATATTATTGGTATGACTTTTCATAAGTGAACCTTGTGATGCTGAAGGATCTGTAGAGTCGTAAAGCGGCATTGTAGGGCCGAGCAGAGAGCATTTTTCACCTTGTCTGCTGTGGCTCCTTCACACTGCCCCCTGTCTAGAGCAGACAAAGACGGCTGTATGGTGGAGCTGGACTTTTTATCTACCCAGTCTGTGTGTTGTAAAGTCACATACAATATATATTTTGCTTCTTGCATTCTACCTGACAGATATGGGTTTTTAATAAATATTTATTGCCTTTCCTCCCAATTTCTGCATTTGAAAAAATGTAATAGGATATGAGATAATAGTTTAAAATAATAATTTTAAAAACACAAGCATAAGATTTGGAGAAAGATAGCCTAAAAGGTCGACCCTGTGGCATGTTCTGTTTTTAGAAAATAAGGTCATATCTTTACATTATGAACAGAGTTATTCTAAGGAAAATGGAGGCTGAAGAGGCTTCTTTTCCTTTAAGAAGAAAACCCTATGTGGATTCCATTAGCATTAGGGAGACAGAAACCACAAGCAGCAACAGAAGATATTGTCACACTCCCCTTCAGTGATGGTCAAGAAACATTTCATGGGAGTCTCTAATTTAATAGTTTTTGTTTTAGTATTGTGGAGTTTGTTTTTGTTGGTGGTGGTTTGTTGTTGTTCTGTTTTGTTTTGTTTTTGAGTCAGGGTTTCTCCATGTAACAACAGGACCCACTTTGGCTGTTCTGGGCTCACTTTGTAGACTCCGCTGTTCTCAAACTCACAGAGATCCACTGCCTCTGCTGGGATTAAAGGCATGAGCCACCACATCCAGCCTAGTTTTCAGGTTTTTTAAAGAATGTCTTGCTATGTAGCTCTGACTATTCTGGAACATGCTATATAGACCAGGCTGGCCTCGAACTAAGAGATCTGCCTGCCCTTGCTTCCCAGGTACTGGGATTAAAGGTATATCTAGCTAATTAACATCTTATTTACAACGTGGAAGCCAGATCTTGAGCCAACAGCTCCCAGGACCGGTGAGTGCCCCTCTGTTCCAGGCACTGGCCTCCGTAGAGATCCATCATCACTGCCTGCCTGCAATGATGGGATTTATATGGGCATGCAAAATAGAAACAGACAAGTAATTGAAGAAGATGCTCTAGACCAATAGGCACCTGCTTGGTAGAAGTCTGCCATAGCGATCACAGATCCTAAATAGCAGTTGCTGAGTATTATGGGTAGGGATTGGTTCCATTCCACCCACCTCCACTTCAGATTCTACAACCTGAAGCCTCCTAGGTCTCTGTGTGAAACAGCAGAGTGTTCATACACCTTTATATAGCTGCTCTTAGACCTCAAGTAATCTGGAGATGAATTAAACCTTATGCAGTATAAATTCTATATAAATAAGTATGACAACAATCAATAATATATAATATATAATAATATATAAATAAGAATGACAACAATCAATGGGTTCCTGAGGATGTAGGTGAACTGAATTTAGATAGTGTGGATTTCTCTTTGTTTCTAAATTATAAGTGTCATTGCTATCTCTCAAACTTTGGGATTCAGAGCTTCAGTGCACTTGCAGATAGCACTGGGCGCAAAGCTTTGAATTTCCTATTCCAAAAACATCCTTCTTATAGCTTACTCTCACTTTCTTGAAGCCTTTGGCAGCCATCTGGAAGCTAAATGGTCTTAATTATGTGTGTGATTTAGCATCTGTTTTAAGAGTGTGTGTGTGTGTGTGTGTGTGTGTGTGTGTGTGTGCACTCGAGAGTATGTAGTTTTTCAAGACAGAGTTTCTTTGTGTAGCCCTGGCTGTCCTGAACTCACTCTGTAGACCAGGCTGGCATTGAACTCCGAGATCCACCTGCCTCAGCCTCCCGAGTGCTGGCACTAAGGTATGCATCACCACTGCCCAGATGATTGTTTTAAGGAAACCAATTTAATGGTCATTCTCTGCTTCTGCTTGTAACTAGTTATAAAAATCCCAGTCAGTCAGGTATGGTTTTGCAAGTCCATAAGCCCAGCTAGCTGCTTAGGAGACTCAAGTTCACGGTGTTCCTGGCAGCCTGAGACAGTTAGTGAGATTCTGTCTCAATTCTTTTTGAAGGGCCGGGAACATGGCAGAGTCGTAGCATGCATAACCCAGGAAGGTGGATGTCATGTATTTGAGTCCCAGAACAGCATAAACTGAGCAGGGTAACATATGTTTATAATCCCAAGGCTATGAAAGTAGAGGCAGGAGAATCAGAAGCTCAAGGCCATCCCGTGTTACAGAGAATTCCAGAACAGCTTTGAGATACACAAGACTGTATTTCAAACAGCAATAGCAGCAGCAGCAGCAATAATAGTAAAACACAATAAAGTATTGGGAATGAAGCTTCATGACACATGACTTACCCAGCATTCCTGAAATCCTGAGTTTAATTTCCAGTAGGCCACAAAGGAAAACAAGGTGCCCCAGCATGGTGGAGAACACCTTTAATCTCAGCTCTTGGAAGGTGGAAGCAGGTGAATGACTGTGAGTGATCCTGCCTGGTCTACAGAGTGAATTCCAGGACAGCCAGGCCTCACTTACCCCCACCCCCATCCCAGCACAGCCCTTGTTTTACTTACATATGCACACAGGTGCACATGCACACTCACGAACATGCACCCCTAAGATTCAGATGGATGAAGTCCTTTGGGAAAAAGAATGAGGTGACTGAATCTATGGATTCTGACTTCATGCAGCATGCTGTTGACTTTGTATTAGTAAATACAATCACACGTGTTTTCTATCTGAACAGTGTATATGATTTAGCCTTTGGTTAGTTTCCAATAGTCTTCAGTTTCTGATGTGTATGGGTTTTTTTTCCTTGTTTGAGTTTCAGCTGCTGATGCTTCCACTTTGATAAAGACCTTGCACTTGGCTCACTTTCCCTTTGTCTGCAGTATGTATCCTTGATAGCAGGGCACTGTGAGAGCTAGCTTTCTGTAGGTAGTGAATCACAGTGTCAATCAGGTGCTGGCCTTGTGAGCCCAAGCCAGTCAGGGATTTTGTGCAATAGTCAAAGAATCCCATACAACCTTCCTAGACAGGAGTGTGTGTGTCACTGCTGAGGGATGTACATGTCACTTTAATCTATTAATTATTAACCATTAATCTACCATCTCAATCAAGCACAGCAGGGACTTATCGAAGAGGAAACCTCTGACCATTAAATGTGGTTTAAAAAGGTTCCTGTCATTTCACACACAAGAAACCCTAGCCTATTAATCGGAACTCCTTTCTGCTTGCCTGTGGTACTTGTCTTTAAGCCAGGCCCCTTCTTTATCACCAGTAGGGAAACTTATTTATGAACACTTCCAAGGCTGGCAACAGCTCTTGTGTGGGAAGAGAGACTTCACCATCCACAGGGTCTCATCTTGTCTGCTCAGTGGCTGGCTTCTTGGATAGGGTTCCTCTTGGGCCATGTCGGATACACACCGGTGGCCTCAGCTGCAATTCCATGTGCTAATTCAATTCCAGATGTCAGCAAGACATAGGAGTCTAAATCTGGAGGAGGGTTTTCTCCTGCAGAGAGGAAAGAGCTTGGCAGGCTGCCTGGTGACTGGCCAGTCATGGGTTGTCTGGTTACGAGGGGAAGCATTGTTCTGGCCTGGGCTGTGCTCAGGACCAGCTCATGCCTGTTCTTCCTGTGTTGCAAGGACCCAGGAGAGATGTGTAGGGTCCACAGTGGAGTCTTGGTTCCCCCTCGCTTAGCATTGGGAGCAGGTTCTTGGCATCTTTGACACAATAGAAGAAAGGGTAGTAAACCTCTCCAGAAGAGGTCCCACATTGTTGAGTTCATTGTCATGAAGCTAAGTACCCTTGTCACGTGTGTGTACGTAAGAAGAGCAACCAAAACAACAAATCTCCCGAGTTTGCTCTTTTTGCAACACTAAATTCAGGTGGTGAAAGAGGCTTCCAAATCCCACTGAGGAATTTGACCCCATTGACTAATCTCTGTGTTTACAGTCCTAACGCAAAAATGATTCCTTTTCTTTATAAATCTGAGGAAGGGACCATTTGCTGGAAAGGTGGATCTTGAAAGGGCAAGCTTAGTCCTGTTCTCATTCTTCGTTGAGGTTTTGCCCCAGAAGTGGTATAAGACTGTTCAAAGGGTGGCCAGCATGATGGCTAAGCAGTATCTGCCACCAAGTCTGATGACCCAGGACCCCAGGTCCCCAGGATCCACGTAGTGGAAAGAGAGAACTGAATCTCACACACATATATTTTGAAAGGGATTGAAAACTCTAGGAAGATGACTACTTATACAGATTATGGCTGAGTGTCAAGAGAGGCTCCATGTTTTGTGAAGCCTGTCAGCAGGTATTTTAATCGTGCCATTCTGTGGTTGGTTGCTGCCCTTTCTGAGGCCCTTTCTGAAAGTCTTCTGCTAAATCCTACCACACAGTCCAAAACACCCACCATTAATGGCTGGCCCACCGAGTCCAAGGATACTGTATATTCATCTCACATCTCTCCCTGCGTGCATTGCTTAAATTGTTGCTCATGAAGTCAAAGAAGCCAAGGAACTCTCCCAAGGTTCACTGTGCACTTAGCATGCAGGCTCAGCTTTTACCCTTTCAATTCGTGACATTCTCATTTAGGAAAACACTCACTAGACACTTGTCAAATGGCCGTGTGTATCTTCATACTATCGCCCTGCTGAGGTGTCTGCAGCTAGGGGGGAAGGCCAGCAAATAAGCACTTGCCAAAATTTATGTAATAATCATTTGAAATTCAGAACAGATTGATTAGCATTCAGGAGATGCCACGGTTCAATATTTATACCATAGAGATTTGGCAGAGGCAAATAATGGTACGTAAAGCTGATGCTTGCCTTAATTAAATGCAGTGTAATAGGTGTTGTGTGCACGCAATTTGTGTGTGTGTGTGTGTGTGGTGTGTGTGGTCTCCCCCCACCTCAGTGAGCAAAGCAGTTTAGCCATGACCAAATATAATTCATTTTGGAGTTCTCAGTTTGAAGTTAATCAATATGTATTCACCACCACTAAAGAAATGATTATCATTTGTTATCTGTTGGCACAAGAATATAATTGCCCAGATAGCATTCATTTCAGCATATTTCTGAGTAGATTACGCTTAAGATATTTATTATATGTTAGTTGCTAATGCAATGCTATCGTCTTGCTAACTACTGCTGTTTAGTGAGATGGTAGTTTTTTTTTTTCAGAGACTTGGCATAGCAGATTGGGACTAACTAGCAAGGCAAATAAAGAGAGAAGGCACTTTGCTCAGCTGGCATCCATCCCTGCTTCATCATGCCAACTGCTCTGTTCACATCCAACAGGAAGTGACTAGTGGGAATCAGGGTCAGACCAGATCCAGCACAACAGTGAGCTCAGGGCCAAAGCTCCTTGAGTCTAGAATGGGCCAAACCAATGGGTCACACTACAAGCCATTTATTGAAGTGTCTCCTTGGTTTACTGATAAGAGTCCAAACTTATGTCCCAACAGTGTTAGGACAGAAGGGTTAAGTTCCAGACAGACCCACATAATCTAGGAGGCAAGGATGAACTAGGAAAGGAACACATTTCATCATTTCCGAACACTGAAATCCAAACAATATAGTAAACACCCACAGATGTAGCAACATATGGCCTTTCTAGAGACAGCTGCTTCACACGATACAGACCTACTCTTTAGATCTTGGGGACACCCTTCCAAATAAGGTGTGACAGACCAAGCAAATAGTTCAGAGTCCATGCCTGTGTTATCAGCTCTGCCTGCTCTCCTTTGCCCTTTTCCAGTCACTTTTCCTCTGAACTGAGGCATGCCCTACCCCACCACACACCTTAGGTCCAGTCATCCTTTGTTAGTGACAGGGTCCTTATCAACATTCCTGTTGAGAAAACTAAGAAGCGGCCACTCACCGTGGCCAAGTTCACCAAAAGGTTCCTAATACCAACCTCTGAGCCATTTAGATTTTGCACATCTGCCCTGGCTCTGGAGAGGCGGAATTCTAGAACATCATGTTAGAACCTCTAACATAACAAACTGTGATGCTGCCAAGTCATATCAGGACAAGAAAATGGAGGCTAACGGGTAAGCGACCTGAACCCATGCAGAGTCAGGATTGGCGGCGAACGCCACCGTTAGGAAGATGCATAGAGAAGGTGCACAGAATGGAATGCAGTTAGGGAAATGATGCTCTTGTGTAGAGATTGCATTTTATTTACTAAGTGGAAGGTAGTCACGTATCAGGGCTTGCTGCCTATCTAAAAATGCCATCATTGTGATGGGTAAACCTCAGAAGAAGACAGAAGGCATGCCCTAGCACCCACTCATGACACAGAGCTATTGCTTGTGACTGTGGGTTCTGTGTAGTCTGGGGACTTGGTCTTTGTAAGACATCAGTTAGTTCACCTGTGTTCATTTGCACTTGGATTGCCCTAGCTTGGCTCAGACTATGAGGAATCGTATGCCTTCTGTAGTCCAGTGCTACCTGAGTGACAGCGCTGAGTTCAGATCTGGGCAGTTCTGCCTGGCCAGGAATTGAATAGCTGTAGTTCAACTGTCATTTGCCCTATGTTGTTTATATGTAGAAGCATAGACCATCTGAAATAATCCTTTCTTTCTGATATTTATCCTAAGAGAAATAATTCTTATGTTAATGTCACTAAGACGAATATATTTTAAGTATTTCTTTCCCCTGTGGTTTGTGTGCACACAGGCTCTTTTTATCTTAATTTAACCCTTTTGGAAGTTTTTTAGTTTTATTCAAGGCAAGGTCTTAAGTATCTCAGAACCTGATCTTCCAGCCTCTACCCGAGGAGTCTGAGAATCCTATATAACTGCTTTGGGAGATGCATTGCTGGCTTTGGCATGACTCCATTACAGGACAAGGACGGTTGCTTGTCAGAGAGCTAACTAGACACCTCCTCTCCCATATGCTACCACGTCTCTGAGAAGACAGAACAGTAGGCCCAGCACACTGTCTCTGACCTACAACCTACCAGGCTTATGTCCATTTTTAACTTGTGGTGAAATTTATACAACATCAAAATTCCCGTTTTATGTATTTCTTAGCATACAGGTTAAATACATATACATTGTTACATAACCATCTGGCCCTCTCATTCCAAAATGGAAACTTTGTCCCCATTAATATGTGATTCCCATTTCCCCTTCCCTCCAGCCTCTGGAGCCACTTTTCTGTATAGAAAGTGTCCTCAACATTTAACATTGAGCTTTGCCTATCACAAAACATATAGACTGTGCCAGAAGCCACATGTCCAGGAGACTAAGGTCCAGGCTGGGTCCTTGACTCCATGCCCGCTATCATATTCTATCACATGTAGAAATGCCCTGAGATTTGTCCATGGAAGAACAGTGCTCAAAGGAAGCAGTCAGAAAGGGAGTCATCCGTAACTACTTCTCACTAGTAGGATGGTGCGGTCTGGTGGTATGATCTGCATGCTTGAATTTGGACTCTTTATCTGGTGTATTTTGGGAGAATTAACTCTATGTCCATATCTGTAAATTCAAAACAATCAAGATCTACATAGAGCATCAAGAAGGTTAAATAGCAGTTATGCAGAACTTAACAAAATGTTTGGGAATTGTGTCAATACATCTGGACTCTTTCTAGTGAATAGTCTGTGTGTGAAGGCCACTATGGTGAAAAGCCTCCTGCGAGATATAACCTTCTGTATACAGGGGAGAAGGCTCTCTTGTGCCCACATAACTGGTTCTTTTCAACTCAATTCCAAGCCCCCATTTTAACCAATTCCATTCACTAACTAGAGATTTTATTCTAACTTCTTAACTTTTTTATTTGTTCATTGCTGTTTTGCCTGCATGCAAGTCAGTGTGAGGGTGTCAGAAGCCCAGGAACTGGAGTTACGCACAGGTGTGAACTGCCATGCGGGTGCTGGGAATTGGTCCTCTGGAAGAGTTGCAGTGCTCTTAACCTCTGAGCCATCTTTTCAGCCCCTATTCTAACTTTGATGTTCTGAAATTTGTCAGAAGATTCAAGGGACTGAGCAGAGTGACAGAGTGAAGAGTAGAATATGAATTTGTGAGCCAGGCAGGGTAGTGCATCCTACCATCTAGAAGCCAAGCTCCTGGGGCACACTGAGGTGCGTCTGATCATCCTCCCTGTGACACTGATTCATCCTGAGTGACAGCTTCCTTAGCTACCTAACTTCAGACTCCAGAACCTTGCTGTGGGCACTGTGGGTGTAAGCATCATCATCCATTCACTTTTCCCTCTGATACTGTGTTGTTTCTTTGACAGCTCCCCGTTTATCACTTTCTGTTGTAATTGTTTCGAGTGCCCCGCAGCTGGAGTACCAGCTCGGTTTTTACTCCGTATTTTGAGCATCCAGCATCATTCCTGGAATGCCATTCATATTAGAGAGCAATGCTTGCTTAGTGGGCAAGCTCATTTGTGATTGCCCATCTTACCATGGACTGTGAACAGTGCAGTTTGCATGCATTGTTTCTGAGCATCACTGCAAGTTGAGATATGGGGAAGTCCAACCACAGAAAGATCACCCAGGTAGTAAGTAGCAGAACTGAGCCGTGCACACTTTAGACTCCAAGGGCCAGATTTCTGCATAACTAACTCCCGTCTGTTTTCCCAGCTAATTAATTATGGAAACTATAAGGGCAATCTCCACATTTGTCAATTATGACAATGGCAATTCATTCTAAAGTAGACCAGTCAGGAGCCTGAAGGAAATCAAATCTTTCTAGACCCTTCTCAAAAGACAAATCTGAGTACAGGCCCTACCTTGTTAAATAACCAGCTACTTCCCTTTACCCTTACTCTGCTGCAACCCGCCCTGCAGCTTTCAGACTGTTATTCTCTGTTTCCCAGTCTGGAGGATGGGCTTGCCAGTTTGATCACTGCAAAGTTGGAAGCACTGTAGATATCAGAGTAAGGATGTTTTATGTTGGCCACCTGCCTCCACTCCCATCTTGACAAATCTTTATGATGAACAGAAGGGTCGGTGGTCACAGTCCGGGCTGCTCTTGATCAAAAACTTGAAGAACCGGAAAATAAAAGAAAGCCAGGAAAGAGTTTTGGTAATTAGCAATTTCTCCTAAAATTAAGAGAAAATAAGCTGTTGTTGTTGGCCACAAAGAATTCCAAGATAAATGGAATACACACATGTGCTGGCACTGGTCCAGGGCAGTGCATATCAGCAGACCTGGGGCCCCTGGATACTGTAACAGTATCGTTTCTAATTATAACTTCAAGGAAATTCCTCTCTCAATGAGGTAGCTGCAACAGCTTACTCTTCTCTTACAAAAGAAGACTGCATTTAGAATTTAAAAACATCTTTCCAGATTTCTGTTTGATTTGAGAGTCTCTGGAATTCTAGGGAAACCCGGGGCACCACCATTACCACCTTGCACATTATGTGGTAAATGCCATGATTTGGTGATTTTTTTTTTTCTCCAATTCATGGCTATTTACAAAATTTAAGAAACCATTCCTCTCCATATCTTATTCTGATATATTATCGGAATATATTATTTTCATTTCTATAGACATTTTTAATGTATTTTCCTATTCAACTTGGCTATACCAAATTATAATGCAGAGTAAATAAGACCTCCTATTACCTCTTATCAAAATCAATACTCTTATTTATTATATTTTATTCGTATAAGTTGTCATTGAGAATTTGTACCTGTGGTTATCAATGGCTTTGAACATCTTTCTCTTGTTTTTCTGAAGTGTCTGCGCATACCAATAGCATGTCAATGGGAAATGCTCTCCTTACTAAGTCATAGGCCCTCCCCTCTTCTAAGGATAGATGGATGGGTGGATTCTATTTCTTTCTCAAAAGTAGCCATAGTCATCAAGATTTTCCTGTGTGTGATTCTTGCTGTTTGTTTTTTCTTTAGGAAATCCTTCTCAACCTTTAAGGTACCTGTATGTGTGTATATGTATTTGTTTATTACAATACAATCCTTTCCCGTGATATCTTCCAATTAGTTAATGACCACATAGCTAAGTATTTTTAAGTAAATGAATTTACCAATCATTTGGAGTAGATTTCCTGTAATTTACTTTGGACAGATAGGAACACTACAGTCAAAATGCAGATGTACATTTTCATATTTAGACCATTCCAGTGCTCAGACTAGCGTGTGTGTTTGTGCGTGTGCGTGTGTTTGCATGCAATGGATCTCTTCTTGAATTTTATCTTATGTTGTTGATCTTTTTGGTTATTTCAAAGTAAATGTCAATGTGTTTTAATCCTTCTTATAGAAACCTTTCTGTTTCTCTCTGTCTAGCTTTAGCTGTCCTAGAACTTACTCTGTAGTCCAGTCTGGGCTCAGACTCACAGAGACCCATCTGGCTCTGCTTCCTCTGTGCTGTGATTAAAGGTGTGCACCAGTATGCCCAGCTCCTTAGAGTGGATCTTGAAAACTGGTTAATTGGTCTCATTTCAAAACTGGTCTTAATTGTTGACTTTTCCTTGTTCCATATAAATTGTAGGTTTCGGTTTGTTATTCCACAAACAACTGTGGTGGGGTTTTGGTTGAAATTGAGTTGTGTTTAGGAATTGATTTTGGGAAAGTGATTTACTTCCCTGAACTGAGATCCTGCCATTCATGAACATGGTTTCTCTTCAGTGGGTGGGAGTTTGCTGACAGCCTTTTGGGGAAGCTACATCATGTTCTCCACAGACATGGTCTGTTGGTCACGCTTTTCTAGTTTGTTCTTACACTGCAACACCTTTCCTTGACATCTTATTAGTTAATATCCATATACTTAGGAGAATAAATGTCTAATTGTTCACCCAATTTCCTTGTTCCTGAAATGACTTTTCTGTAGTTTAATTTGGACTTATATTACATCGTTGACTAGATAACGTTAACTTGGAATTGTGAAAATTGTTGTACCTCTTATAAGAAGAATTCCAAAGTCTCAAGAATTAGTATGAGATTTGTTTGCATAGAAAGGAAAGAAGAAAATACGATGTTGTCTTTGAAGATATGCAGCTATTTTTTGTCTTCTGTTTCAATGGATTCCCTTCTTTATTTGTTCTCATTCTAGCTAGATTCTTGAGTTGAGCATTCTCTGTTCTGAATATATATATTTCCATATATATATGGAAAGAATTGGGGTTTGAAAGTTGCCTCTTGGCATAGCCATAATTGTATCTGCAGAGACCATGGCATTCAGGAGTCTAGAAGGGCATGTGTGTCACTCTTCAGAACCCTAGGGGGCACCACTTACACAAGCCTCTATGCCAGAGCCTGTGTGGCACATAACCCAAGTAACCCTCTTTCATGGGCCTATATTCACCTCCAAATATTTTATATTTCTATTCTGTTCTTTGGGGCTTTTAAAAATTTATGGTTTCTCAAGCAATGGGCTTTCAATTTTTAAGCAAATACCAGTTTGGCCATGCTTTCATTTCTGGAATGTAAATTATGAGCCACAGGTCATGACAACGACTCCTTTTTCTAAGTGGTATTTAGTTAATTTTTGGAAGTTTGGCTTGTGTAAAACAATGTATTTGTCAAGTGTTGAGTTTTATTCATTTCCGCCATTCTCATCATTTTAATGCATTTTTGTGGTAGACTCTTACTGTTATTGAATAATGGTTCTACATTTTTTTTAAATGTGTGTGTCTATGGTGGGGGAGGGTCAGTGCATCTAAATGCAGGACCAGTGGAGGACGGGTTTAGGCTCCCTAGGCATCCGGATTTGTAGGTGATTAAAAGACAGATGGTGTATGTTCTTATAGGCTTCTGTCAGCTCTGTCCCATGACATTTCCCATCCAAACTTCATCTCACCTGTGCAGTTCCTACAGAGAAAGGTTGATCTGTGCTTTGGCGAGCCATCTTCCTGTCCGATCTGTGAAATGGACTATAGTTTGTCTTTCCGAATTCACATGCTGCTGTCCTCTGTCTCAACACACCAACCCTAACCATCCAGACGATCTGAGGAAGTTCTGCCAGTCTTCAAACCTTGGAGTTGGTTTCTCTTCTGTCTTCTAGAAATGCCATACCTTTCATATTCCAAGGCCTTGATTAATTCCTGTTGCCACAACTAGCATGATAGTCCCTCGGACCACTGTCCAAGGACCTGCCCACGTTGGCCAGAATGTGCCGAGTATAATGTCCATAGTTTCAGGAGCTTCTTAAGGGAGCCCTAAGCCAATGGTTCACTCTTTTCTATATACTACTAAATTACAAAAATGTCTTTAACTTCATATTCTGACACACAAACCCAAGAATCTACAGAAAATGTGAATTTGCGGATCCTTTTCAAAAATAGGGCACCTGACTACGTAAGTCCTCATCTGTTGCTTTCTGAGTGCTTTATTGTCCCAGATAGCAAAGGCACTGTGGTCTCACACCACAACGCAGATGTCTTCTTTGCTTTCAAACACTAGGCGCCCAAGAGGCTTAACCTTCAAAACAGATAATAGGAGAATTATACTAAATAAGCTGCAATAATAATAAATAAATTATCTGTAGTTACCAGAGATTCATTGCCAAATATAACTTTAGTTTAATTATAAAAAATTAGCAGTAACTGAGTTGGCTCAGCCAGTAAAGATGCTTACTGCCAAGCCTGATGACATGAATTCAAACCCTGGGACACTTATGATGGAGAGAAAAATTCTTATAAATTGTCCTCTGATTTCCATATCATGCAAGCCCACGCACGCACGCACATGCACACACTGCTAAACATGAAAAAGCACTACATGCAAGATACCAGATTATTAAATATTGACAAGTTCACTAAGTGCTAGCTAAGAGATTCATACAATTTTAACATACACATACACACGCACACTGGTAGAGTCCAGGCAAGGGCCTTGTGCATGCAATCCCTGCATTTTATCCACAGCCAGTAGACTGTTGCTCTGGTTCCTTAGCTGTGACCACTGTAGGAGTCTGGCTGAGAAGGCAGCTACAGGGCAGTTTTTCACTGAAATAACAGCTGTGATTTTTTTTTTTAATAGCCTTCACAGAAAGCCATCCATAGGTACCAGTCAAACCATTCTTTACCTGTAGTCATTTCTCAGGAAACCTAAGGCATGTTTTAAAAATCTTCTCAACTATTTGTGGTCATTAAACGTAAAATAAAATTAAGTAGGAAGTAAATTTTAGATGATCATGTGCAAATAACAAGGGTGGCCACTCTTCTGGTTTCTGGGGTTCTTAGTTTCTAGACTAGCGGGCCAGCTTGGGCTGGATCTCAAAATTAGTCAACAGATCTCTCAGCATTCTCAGCCCTTGGCAAATTTGGCCATAGATGGCCTCAGTGGAGGATCTACCGCTCTTGCTGGGAGCCTGAGTTCTGCCCAGCATCCACATGGTACAGCTCATATCATCCGTAGTAACCCCAGCAATACATCTGCTTCCGGTGCCTGTGTTCATATGCACACACTCATAGACAATCACACACAGACACACACAGACAGACACACACACACACACACAATTACCAATAAAATCTTTCTAAAATTTATTTTAAGAGAATTGCTTATTCTAAAAACAAGCTCATAATGACTACACAACACATAGTAACTAGTCAGTAAAGCAGCTATTGAATATTCAGTAAGTGTCCAATATACAATTAAATATGGATTTGATTGACTACTAAAACAAAGTTGGGTGACTAAGTAGTTAATGGTCAAAACAAATCATCCAAATGAAAAGAAACAGAGGAGAGAGAGAGAGAGAGAGAGAGAGAGAGAGAGAGAGAGAGAGAGAGAGAGGTTTTTATTGAGTAGGGAATGTATAGAGATTTCCAGGGAGTGGGAGGGGGTCTGAATCAGGGTGATAGGAGAATTGCAAGATGAAAGAGGATGTGTTTTTTAAAAAGCACAAGTCCAGCATCGTGGCTTTTGTAGCCCTGGGATTGCACAGCTCAGAAGGCTGAGGTGAGAGGATTCTGAGCTCCAGGTCATCCTGGGTTATGTGCTGGGACCCTGTTCAAAAATAAAACAGTCTAGTTTGTTATCTCCTTGTGAATGACCTTCCCTTTGTATCCTCCAGTGACTCAGTAATTATGACAACTGATCTCTGGGCACTTTCTATCCATCATGTCCATTTCCTTCTTGTCTCTAGCTACACTAGTGTTGTGTGTTTCCAGCCCATCTCAGGAGGGATTATGGAAGAACAGGGTCAGATGCAGCCATGGATGGGATACTCAGGGCTTCTTCCCCAACCCTACCCATGATGTCCCAAAGATCAGTGATGAGCTGTGTCTTTTGCATCTGGGGTCCTCTGACTGGTGGAACTCGTATATTAGATGAAATATATATGTAAATATATAACACAAAAATATATTTTAAAAAAGAAGCCTCTTTCCATTGTTCTTGTGACCCAGAAGAATGTCTGTCAGACACCAACTCATGGCTACTTGAAGGCACTCAACAGCTGTTGTCACACCTGTGTGTTCACACTTAACACACACCAAAAGTAGAGAAGGCCCTGCATGCCATGGCAAACCATAGCTCAGTTACTCAGGTCACACGCCAAGAGTGCACATCCTGAGTGCCTCGGTGACAGAGCTGCCCCGCTTGGAGCAGCTCAGCACCCACCACGGTACTGATGGCCGTGGAGCCTCAG
The DNA here is from genome assembly GCF_011762505.2 of Arvicanthis niloticus. Taxonomy (NCBI): domain Eukaryota; kingdom Metazoa; phylum Chordata; class Mammalia; order Rodentia; family Muridae; genus Arvicanthis; species Arvicanthis niloticus. The sequence continues at coordinate 25,948,099 of NC_047667.1, read as the reverse complement.
CCTGCGTTTCCACATGTGAGCTCCTGGCTATCACTTAGGGCCTAAGTGTTAAGTTCTTCACAGCCATCTGCTTGATTTCCTTGAAGCTCCCCCCTCCCACCCCTCATTGAGCACCATGTAGGGATCACTGTATCAAAGCTATTCTATGAATGTGTCTGCCACTTGTCTGAAGTCCGTAATGCTCAAAATGAACCCATAGTAGGACTTCATACAGCCTATAGATGGTAAATGAATGGGTAGGTGAATAAATGAGTGGGGATTGAGTAGATCCATAACAGAAAGATGCTTTGTCATCCTCTGTTCCCCCTCCTCCCCCCACCCCCACCTCTTCACCGAACTTTTCCATTCAGTCTTGAGGCTAACTTGAAACCTCTAAACAAACATCTGTGCTGTCCATAGAGGAGTTAATGGGGAGACCATCCCTGTTCAGTTTTTACGGCATCAACCTGGTGTAGAGACGGGCAACTCTTAGACTCCAGTGAGTGTCATCCATATTTAATGCTCCGTGCTATCACAGTCAGGCATCTCAGATGGTTATCAGCACCACTTAAAAATATGACTCCTTGTTAAATAATTAATACAGGGGATGGGGAAGCTTCAGGCAATGCTCAGAGCTCAAGTAATTAATGGGCTGGTTACAAGATACAAGTAAGATGGCTTAACCACTAAAGCCACTACATAGGGCTGGGTGTTTTAACATTAAGCTGTGTCTATATGAATGGCGACAAAGATTTGGTAGTAGTGCATGGGTGGTAGGGGAGAGAGGATCACAAGCTCTCGCCAATTTAAAGATTGTCAGCAAACACAGGCCTTCCTCATGCCCCGAGCATTCCCCCTGCCCTGTCTCCAGTTACATGAAGAGCCGCAGTACTTGGTACCTTGTTTGAAGGCAGAAGCTGGGAGTGCACATCTTTTCTGTTCTGGAATCTCTTTTATCCCTGAAGCATTAGGGTTGAGCCGAACCTGTTTGTTTGTTTTCTTGCTTGTTCTCAGAAATTAACCACAAAGCTTTCTTGGAGGAATTAGTCCACAGCATCTCAGTTCTAGGAATTGAGGGAGGAAAATGGCCACATAACTGCTCACCAATCGGTAGATTCCCACTCAGCCCACCCCACCCGCCCTGAGGAAAAGAAAAGGCTTTGTCAGATGAAACATTGTCTTGCGTCTTTTTGTGCCATTCTAGACAGTCAGTCTGGTAGGAGGTATCGGACGATAATAGGACAGTCTTTTCAGAGAAAGCCCTGGGTTTTGAGTTAGCAGGAACCATCTATCAATTCTTAGGATTATGCCATGATTTACTGTCAGAGCACCATGTAGTCTGTGATTTTCTGCCTCCTGTGAAACATTGTGCTTTCCTTTTCTATTGATGTATCAACTATAATAGTTACAAGCAGCTACAGGAAAATCAATAGCTAGCTTTCATTACTGTGTACATCAAGTCAAGAGTCCCACGCTTCAAGAGTGTATGTACCTTGTTATATACTCAACAATGGAAGAAGGTTGGGCACTACTATTTTTTTTCCAGCTTGAATGAGAAAGATCAACTTAAGAGAATTATAAGTATTCGGATTTGTATAAATATGACTGTCTTGCAGGTGTGTGTTTATTTGTGTTTAATCTTTTTATCAAAGGAAAACAAGCATTCACAAATAAGCATGAAGGTCAGTTGCCATGTGTTCTGTTCTGTAGTTTTCTCAGGTCATTCAGGCAGCAGGAATAAGTACTAGCATAGGGACAGTAGGCTATTAACACCCAGGCAAGTACTGGGTGGGCATCAGAACTGCAGAGCTGAGATGCCCAAGTCTTAAGCAGAGTCTCATCTCTTCGAGAATGCCTGTTGGAAAAAGAAAAGTGTATGGGCTTTAAACACAACAGAGAATAAAATGCACGTGCAGGTCCTCTGGGGGCTACCAAAGGCCCTTGCGTTCTCCAAAACCCCATCCTTAGTTTAGGCCACACTCATAGGAGACTAGCAAAGCAATTCTAAGGAGTCCTGGCTTTGATCCTTGTGAAATCACAAAACCCGTAAAGTCCCCATCTTAAAACATGTGCAGTGGATGCATCCAAGCCTGTATAGGTTTGCAGGATTCACCCATCACTTCCTTAGAGTAACAGTCCACGTAAATGACTTTCATAGCCATGGTTACTATCCAATTCCAAACCCCAGTGTATGTTCATCTTGAGGATATATATATGTGTGTGTGTGTGTGTGTGTGTGTACATACATATATATATATATACACGTATATGTATGTGTGTGTGTGTGTATATATATATATATATATATATATATATATATATTGTGTATGTATGTATTTAGATAGAATGCAAAACTCTGTGCTTTAAGAATTAAGGTGGTGGTGGCACAGACCTTTAATCCCAGCACTTGGGAGACAGAGGCAGGCAGATCTCTGAGTTCGAGGCCAGGCTGGTGAGTTCCAGGACTGCCAGGGCTACAGAGAGAAACCCTGTCTCAGAAAAACAAAACAACAAAAAAGAATCTTTAGAAACTATAAAATATTTTTTGAAATATCTCAGCAGCACTTAAAGATAACCTAATACACAAACTTAGACCTTGAGGTCTAGATCAATCTCCCCCAAAGGGCCATTTTGAAATATTGATGAATCTAAACAAATGGTTTGATTTCTCTCTGTTTGTTTTGTTCTTGAGGGGGTGAGGAATCATGTCAGCAATGGACTATTCCTAGAGCCTGTTTTCTTTCATAGTCTTCCCAACTTTTAGGGAGCCCTCCCTCCCTCCCTTCTTCCCTTCCTCTGTGTGTGTGTGTCTCTCTGTCTGTGTCTGTCTGTCCCCCCCCCCTCACTTTTTTCCCTTTAGGATTGCAGCCACAGGCCACTCTACCATTATTTTTGTTTCTGTGTCTCTGTATATACATGTCATATGTGTCAGAGTTCCTGTGGAGGCTAAAAGAAGGCATCAGAGTCCCTGAAGTTGGAGTAGCAGGTATCCCTAAGCCATTGGTCTGGATGCTGGGGAACACTAAAGAGCCACAAATGCCATCTCTGAGCCCTGTCTCCAGCAACTCCCTCCCCCCAGCTTACAAAACCTGCTTTTAATATGCTCATCCTAACTACAATCCAAGAGGTGTAAGCACCAATCAGACGCTTAACGACTTTCTGACTGCACCTCCACGGACACTTCCCCTAGATAGCACCTACCCTACATACAGCCTCAGGGATCCAGCCTCCTCTGGGTTAAAGGGAAAGATCTCTCCACAGCCACCTAGGAGAGTGTTTGCTCTGGCTTCACCCAGTTCTGTGCCCAAGGTCAGAGGGTGCAGAATCCAACAGGAAAGGAGCAGGATGTTATAGACAGCAGGGGCTTTCCAAGCTCTGCAGGGTCACACTGGTGGGAAAATCCAGAATGACAGCAGCTGTGCCACCGGCCCACCTGGCTCCCTGACAAGAGACGCTGCTGGTGACAGACAGACAGACAGACAGACATGCATATATGAATACACATATATGTATACATACACACATACACACGTATGAAGTAGGTATTTAGCAGGTCTTAAACAAAGTAGTAAAGATAGGTTTGTAGCTGACCAAACATGCACATGAAGCAATGGCAGCTGTGCTTATGGTTTCTTTAGGTGGTCATAAAAGATTTGAATCTTCTTCCCAATTAGAGAAAAAATAAGAGACTCGGGTCAAATCAACATTTCCTTAGTTGCATCCACATAAATGTTATTCTACGATCAAATTCTTAAATATGTGATATTTTAGTTAAATTATCTAAGAAATGACCTTGGTTCTTTTCCTGTCTGAGAAATGTTCTTTTAGCTTTTGAGCCTCACTGTACTGAAGCGACTTCCAGATCCTCAGTGTGGCTCCCTTTTAGATCTCTCTGTGGGGTGCTGGTGCTATTCCTGTGTATGTGCTATTCAGTGTGGAAGTGTCTGTGGCCAGCCCCACCACTGGTGTTATTTCCCCACTCACTGGTAACTGCCCTCGTACTTGACACAGTTGGGTAAGGGTCAGGTCTGTGCCCTACACCCTCTTCTGACTGTGTCTAGCCCTGCAGGCAAAACCTGCTTGCACCCTGTCACTGTGTTTAGTTGACTGTGATGTAATCACTAACCCACACTCATCCCCACCCAATGAGGAGAAAGGTTCACTCCCAGAGAAAGGATACCACTGGTATCCCCCAACTGCCCACTACTTGAAGGCAGAAAAAATCTCAGCCGTAGAGGCCTTCTGGACACTTCAGCTAAGCATTTGAGAGTGTCTTAAATTACCAACACAGGCGGATGATTAAGACACAGTGGATGTTAGTGACACAGTATGTTGTCAGTGTGTTGGCTGTCACAGCGTGAGCTTTACTGGCTCTTTCAGGGGTGTTAAAAGATGCTTATTCTTGCCAGCTCCTTAATGTGCCCACAGCAGCACATTAAGGACTACTGTCTGCAACTCCAGCTTTACAGAATTTGATACCCTCAGGTACCCTTACCCAAAGAGTGTAATCTGGGTTTCAGAAGTGCTATTGATCTAACTGTGGGACCAAGACTTGGCAGGCCTTTGATGGTAGGGTGTGCACCTCAAGTGGAGATGGTGTCACAACATCTGCCCTCACACCAAGAACTGGTAATGCAGAGAAAGACAGAGATGGGACACAGAGAGTGGAGGTTAGAATGTATGGCTTATGGCTCCAGGCCCAGCTTGTCATTAACCAAGGTTAGAAGAAAGAATATCACTGTTGTAACCATTAAATCAGATAGTGCTAACACCAAGAGGTGCTAAATACTCGCTGCTGAATGAAAAAGTAGTGGATGAATTGTGAGCACAAAACTTTTTCTATCACTTAAATTGAAAATGTTTTGACACCACGAACAGGCAGTGTGTACATGCTCTGACATGCTCACACTCTTTCTACCGTGGCTTTGCGCTCAGATTTGGCCTGGAATAGATTGTGTTCTTGGTTACATATGCATATAGTTGGCAATTCCCCCATGAAGCCCATGGGAAGAATATTTGGGTTATCTTATCCTTAAGCATGAGATCCCACGAGACAGTCGTGATTCCACAGTGGCAGCCTGAGCTGAGTGAGCATCTGGGGACCTGTGCCCTCCTCCCCCGTGGAAGGCCAGTGGAAAGGTCACAGAAGCTCAGTAATGATACTCTCTCTTCCTTTGGGGTTAGTGTCTGGAAGAAGGTGGGCTGCTAAAAAGTTTTCCAAGGCTATAATTTCCTAGCAAGAACTGGGTGGCTAATGGAGACAGCTGTTCAATACAGTCAGCACCGCAGGGAGAGGGATAACTGATGCTGGCTTTTGAGCCAGGTATTGTCCCAAGCTTGCAGTCATTAGTGACTTTTTTGTTGTGTTGCTTTAAAAAATGAGAATACTGAGCTGTAAAAGCAGCTTTTAAAACAGCATAATCAGATATAAAATATATTATGGTCACCATCTTAGCAAAATCCAGTTACACTTCTAAGCTCACAGACGAGGGTCGCTTCCTTGTCAGGAGACTAGCTCCTGGAGTTCTTAGCCTAATATCCCCGTAGAGCTGCGCCATATGATTACACAAATACAGAACAGATTGCCGATATAGATTTTCTGTCTTTCACAGAGAAATACAAATCCATGAGCAAATGAATGAATTATTAATTTAAGTTATGTCCAAAACCTAGATAAGTATTTGGATTTAACGATTTTGTTAGGTAGCCAGTTTTTATCTCTTTCTTTTCTTTTAGCACCCCACCCCAAAGACCCTGTCTTAATTCTTCAAGCCAAATAATTCAAGCTAAATATTGGTTTTTTTGGATAATGTGGTTTGTTTTTTTTTTTAATTTTTATTTTCAACCTCTGTCATACTGAGCAGAATTTTAATAAGCCAAGGGAAATTATAGAATAACAGGTAAAATGTGCATCTAAATCATAATGACAGTTCTCATAGGCTTTCCACTATAGACTCGTACGGATTGTCGGGTATTACTCTCTAGAAGAAATGGAAGCAGAGCACCCCAAGTACAGCAAGCTCTGCTAAAACAGAACTTTTCAACTTGGCAACCAGAAGCTAAATGTATACTTTAAATATTAAGTGCATACTATAAGTATTAAAGAGAACCATTATTTCTGTAACCTCAAATCAGTGCTTTTTGGGTACTGGGTACTAAGTGCCTCCAGAGTACTAACTAACGGGTACTAGAGTTAAGCAAGAGGACCAGGGTTTGGCTTCTTGCACCCACATGGCAGTTCACAAGCCTGTAGCTTCAGTATCAGGGTATCAGACTCCCCCTTCTGGCCACTGTGAGCACTGCATACACATGGTACACAGACGCACACAAGCAAAACATTCATACATAGTTTTTTTTTTTTTTTTTAAATAAACCTTTAACCAAAAAAAAAAAAAAAAAAAAAATCTAAAAGGGAGTAGAGAGGATGAGGTGCAACACTGAAATGCCCGAGTCTCCCTTCTGACGCTATCATTTACTAATTGTGTTGTCTCTTTCTAAAAAGCAATAAGAGCAGAGTTATGAGGTAATATAAATATTTGTTATAAAATAGATGGAAAGGCTTTGACAGTGATTTTAAAAAATAGAGAAACTACTTTTAATTCCCAGAAGGGCAATATTGTATAAAAATGCCTGGGCAAAGCAGACACAATGAATCTCTTAGTTCCCTGAGGTTTCCAATTCTGCTGGTTAAAGCTGAATTTATTCTCCCAAGTAGGATCTTCAGAACCCAGAGAACTTTGCAACAATAATGAAACTGAAACCTATCATTTAAAAGAGTAGGGTTCAACTTAGTCGACCTTAACTGGTGACCCCTTACCAAGCTCAATAGAACATCCTGTTGTTTGAAGAAGAAACTTTCTTTTCTTGTTTACATGGGATTTTGTATTGTGTATTGGGGTGAGGGATGTTTTTAATGGAGACAGGATTTCATGACACTCTGTGGCTCTCCTGCACCCAGAGCCAATTACACTGTCCATGGTACCTCAGAAGACAAACCATTGCAAAGATGTTGACACAGAACTCCGTCACCCAAAGGGGTCTGTTGCTGGGCAGGACACAGAGGACAGTGGAGGCTGCATTTGTCTCTCTGGTATCTCACTGTCCTGAGCAGGACATTTCTTTTTGACAAAATCAACACCTGCCAATGAGGCCCAGATCATGAGTTGCATAAAACCATCACCTGGGTTGCACAATATGGAGTGTGTTCTTTCATCATTGCCCTTTAAACAAGATCTTGGGATCATGGAAGCCTCTTTCCTGTGCCTTCTTCGCTCCTTCCCATCCATGCACATCTTCTGCCTGAAATGGTCTCCCTTCCTCCCCTCCGAGAGCAACCACTCCAGATCAGGCTTTGAGCATCCTTGTGTGTGAGACAGAGATGGCAAGTGGCTCCTGGCAGTCCAAATTGTAGGGCATCCTGTAGACAGACTTGTGTTTCAAAGGAAAGGATTTCTGTAAAATGCTGAATTATGAAGGAGTATTGATTATGCGGGTAGAAGAATCTGGAAGACTCCATCCTTTGTCTTCCAGACTTGTGATAATATAGAGAAATGTTGAAATCAACTACTTATTCTCAATGTAGCACCTTGTCTGCTCAGTACATGCTCTGCTCTCAAATGTTAACCTTTCTCCCTTCCGAGACATAATCTCTGAAGGTTGATGCTGCTTGCAAAGTGCTATCAAAGCTAGTGAGGTGAACAGAGTTGAGCTGATAGCCACACGTAGCCAAAATAATATTTTAATTGGCTGAGCTATTATTTGATCCAAGTTCATAAAAGTTTGAAGTCAGATAATTAAATGCAAATACGGTCTTCATCCCAAAGACTATAAGAATGCCTTTAAGCTAATATTTTTTAACAAGAACTGTTCAACAGCACTCTCTTGTAAATTTCATCATACCTGAGGCAGTTTTCCTTATTCGATTAGCTGGGAAGCTGAATTGATCCCTGAGGCAAACCAGACATCTAGTACAGGCACAGGCTAAACTCCACAACTGGAGCTTAAATTTGGCTTAATATATTCCCACTTGGATCTGCCTGTTTAATTCTCTTTCATATGATAGCGTTGGTTTATTCATAGTCCTGACTCGCCACCTGAACAAACTGAACCTCATATCTTATTCTAGGAAAATAAGAAAACTTTGCGAAAAGCCACCGGAGTTCCTGAATGGAAATCAAATGCAAATGTGTAGCTCAGAACTGTTTCAGGATGTCACTATAAGAATGGAGGTGTGGCAGGGCTATGAATGTGGCTGTCTCCTACTCCAGGGACAGATGTTCTCCATGAAAGGATACAGGGATTGTGACTCCCAAGACCAGCCAAGGCAGCTGCAACTCTGATGCCCATATGAGAAATGCTGGCGCCTACCCATTTTATCAAATGTTAAGTCTGTTTCACACACAATTTTTTTTGAAGTTTAAAGGCACCAAGAAAATATGAAGTAATATGCCCCCTTTAAAATCTGTTTCTTGGTTCAAAATATTCAGTCAGTTCCCCTCCAGGGACCGCATCCTGTCTTACTGTTCATAAATGTATAAGTAGTTTTCTCTGTCACCTGACCTGCACAGGCCAACACTCCATGGAGTATGTTTGCTGGCCTTAATATTACAGCACCATACTTCAACTTTCTTCTGTGGTTTTGGTCCCTGAGGGTTTTGGAAGTTAAATCACAAAACATTATAAATATGTTTAAAATGTTTCTAGGTATATAACTAGGCACATAACTTGGAGGCTGAAACTGAGGAGTGTGAATTCCAGATCAGCATGGGCAGTGTTGATAGGGCCCTATCTCATATTTTTAAATGATCCATGTCACCCCATACAGTGTCTCTAACACAGCACATGGACCCAAAATAGTTATTCTAGAAGATGTTCTTATTACTACTTCACACTTTTCAAACAAAGGGTTTTTTTTTTTAACTCTGTTCATATAGCTTAATTTCTACAAGTTTTAATCAAGTTGTACTTTTTCTAGAAATAAATTATAGGAGCTGTGTTCTACTATACGTGAAATTATTTTTGAGTTTGACAAGGCTTTAAACTTAGTAGTCAGTACTGCTTTCTGCCAAAAAAAAAAAAAAAAAAAAAGGTGCTCGGTAAATTTCCCTCACAGTATTTTTTTTTATTTCATCTTCTTGGGGAGCCTGATAGAAATTATTAAGTTCAATAGTACAGGCACTGGATACAGGAGGGTGTGCCTGTGCTGTGTGGGAAATGAGAAATACGAGACAGGCTGAAGGCTGCCTCCTTCCAAGAGAATGTGTCTAGCAGCAAAGACAAGAATGAAGCAAGGACTAGTGGATCAAAAGCAGAACAAAGCTTGTGAAAGATACTACTAGAAGTATTTAGAAGATTCCCCAGCACAAACAAGGGGATAGGCCAGTGTGTATGAACTAAGCATGCAGACATATTGTTTAATTTGACAAAGACAGAGAGAGACATCCTAGGCTGGAGTGCTGCATGCTGCTGTCTTGTAACTAACAGACAAATGACCATGAAACACCTAATGGGCAGTGAGTCACTGATAGTCAGCGGTGTCTGCTCTGAGCCTGAGGATCAAGACCAGTTACCTGATTGAAGATCTCAGTGAGTAAGGCCAGCACAGGCCCAGGCCCATATGAAACCAGTTGGTAAGAGGGGTGAAATCGGACTGGAGAGGTAAACGCCAGATAAATGTCTCTAATCGGTAGCCCAAGGGCAGTAGCAAGCCATCGGAGAGTTTCGAGCACACAATCAGATTCTCATTTAAAGCTATCCTTCTGGCTGTCCTGAAGAAAATGGACTGGAGGCAGGCAGCATTGGAAGAATTGAGAACAGTTAAAGAGATTGCCGAAGCAATAAAGGTACGTTATGGTGGTGACAGAGAGGAAAGGATAGACTGGAGATGCAATTAGGAAGCAGATCCAACAGGACTTGGTGGTGTGTGGACTAGCACAGAGGGCCGGTGAATGCTTTTCCATCTCAGACTTGTGGTAATTGGATAGATTGTGGTCCAGGACAGGCAGGAGAAGTACAGGTTTAGAACAAGGGAGACTGGCTGAGTTGTAAACACTGTGAACTTAAGACAAGCTCCCTAGCATCTGGGTGGAGAGGACATAGCTGTGCCTAAAGCCTGGTTTCTTTGGTAGCCTCCAGCATGGGCATGGATTGGCAGAGCCAGTGATGATGATAAGCGTGGTAGAGTAGACAGTCCAAAGGATTTGAGAAACGCATGCATATCCAATGTTACAGACAGAGCACCCAGCAAGACTCCTGACTAGCTCTGTTTTCTCAGACAGCACAATAATGGAGTTGGGGTGTGTGTTGTTTGCTGTTAGAAAACAATTCTACATAAAACAACCTGCGAATTCAATGGGGAAGAACGGCAAGCAGCATGCCAATCCTTGACAGAGAGAGAGAGAGAGAGAGAGAGAGAGAGAGAGAGAGAGAGAGAGAGAGAATGAATATGAATAAATATAGAATGAGTTCATGAACTCTCAAAGTCCACCCCCAGTGATGCACTTCCTTCAACGCTCCCAAACTGTGCCACCAACTGGGGTCCAGGTATTCACACATGTGAGCCAGTGAGGGACATTTCTCACCATAGGCAACAGGCCCTATACCCACTGAGCCACCCTGTGTACTTCCTGGGGTACTTTTTCTATAAGATGGTCAGAAGGAAAGATGTGGCTGCAAGACACATTCTCCATCGTCTATGTTCCTTGAGCCCTGTGTCCTAAACCCGTCACACATCACATACAATAGCTTGCATGTTTGTATCCAGTGGGGATCAGACCTAAAGAAGTGGGAAGGGTGGATGAAAGTTGTCATCTGAGACTTAAGAGTTGGCAGTATGTCCTTTGAGTGATCTTTTGTGTACATGGGTGCTTTGTCTGCATGTATTCCTACACACCAGAAAAGGGACATCGGATCCCAGGATAGACAGTTGTGAGCTGCCACGTGAGTGAGTGCCGGGAATTGAACTCGGGACCTCTGGAAGAGCCGTTAGTGCTTTTAATCAGTGAGCCATTTCTAGCCTCTTGAGATCTTTTTGACTGAAAATTGAAGCCACCAGGGACCTTCTGCCTTTAATTTTGGAAAGTGAACCATCAGAGATTCTAGAGGAGTCCACCGTAGGGAAATGGCCAGGTTGATTGATGCCGAGAAAGACTGTACCCATTTTCCATGTGTTGCTGCACGTGGCATCTGAACAATTAAAAAAAAAGCAACACTCACTCGAGAAGGGCTTTTAAAGACCCTTTAAAACATGGAAGCTATTCATGTTTTAATCATGGAAAAGCTGGCTCTGAAGAGTTAACTTGTTACTGGGGCTGGTCTTGAAGACTGCTATATCAGAGCACTGTTGTCCTTGGTTTTGTTGAACTTGAATTGGACCATGTGATCAAATGGTCTGAAAACTCCCCTTGTCATTGAGAAGACCCACCCCCACCCCCACCCCCACCCCCTCTTTCCCCCTAAAGCCTGAATATAAAAACAGTCAAGGGCAAAGAAACTTCTTGGCACCTTTACTGCCTACATGGAGAGGGTTGGGTGAGGATTATTCCAAGGATGGCTTCCTTCTGTCCCGTTCTGAGGTTGTGTTGATGGGACTCTGTCTCCTACATTCCTTCCCCTATTGCTCAGTTCCCTGCTCACCTTTCAAAACAAATGGGCTGGAGAGATGGCTCAGCAGTTGAAAGCACTGGCTTGACCTTCCAGAGGACCTGGGTTTAAATCCCAGCACTCAAAATTCTTCAGGCCTCACCTTCACCAAAAAGCCTTGATGTCCATCCAGTGTGGTTGTGAGGTCCCACTGCTCCTCTCTATCCCATTAAATGAGCTACTTTTAAAAACAGGAACTAGTGTTCCTGTGTGCTCAGGATCTTCTGAATGAGTTAATTCATGCATCGTGTGTATGCAAAGGGAAGTGTCTTGGTTAGGGTTTCCATTGTTTTGAAGGGACACCATGACCAAGGCAACTCTTATAAAGGACATTTCGTTAGGGCTGGCTTACAGGTTCAGTTATCATCAAGCGTTCAGGCAGACATGGCGCTGGAGGAACTGAGAGCTCTACATCTTAGTCCAACTGCAGCCAGGAGAGGACAGATCACATTCATCACACTAGGTGGACCTTGAGTTTAGGAGCCTAAAAGCTCACCCCCACAGTGACACACTTCCTTCAACAAGGCCACACCTCCTCAACAAGGCCACACCTCCTCCAATAAGGCCACACTTCCTCCAGTAAGGCCACACCTCCTAATAGTGCCACTTCCCGTGGGCGAAGCATGTTGAAACCACCACAGGAAGATTGCTAGAAAGTTTTCTAGATAAAGGCTCACGGTTGTAAGAGGCTGTGTTTCTCCAAGCGTCTTGTCATCAGTCCTTCTCAAGCTTCCTAATGCTGTGACCCTTATATAAGTTCATGTGGTGGTAACCCCCCCCAACCGTAAACTCAAATTTTTTTGCTACTTCATAACTGTAATTTAGCTACCCGTTATGAATCATAATGTAAATATTTGTTTTCTGATGGCCTTAATCGTCCCGTGAAAGGGTTGCTTGACCCCTAAGGGCACGTATACAGTTTTGAGAGCAGCCCCTCCAAGGGCTATGTTTCTTGTTACTAATTTACTAAAGACATTGCATTGGTGAAAGTGGTCTTGGCTTAATGTGAATGTTGTCATATCATGGTAGAGGGGTTGTAGAGATGCCTTTGAGATCTTCTTGTGTTCCAGGGTTTACTAGAAACTGAGAACAGAGTTTGATTTTAGGCAGCTGCACCAAAGTCTCCCCTCCCCTTTGTACCTCTCTCCAACCCTGCTTTTCATCAGTGAATTTTGTTTATATAAGTTTCCTGACCAACCTCCAAAACTTCTTATAGAATTATTTATACGAATTATTCAATTTTACCCCTTAAAATACTTTTAAAACTTTCTTGTGGAAAGTTCTTTTCTCTCTCATAAAAGGAAAAGGCCCTTCTTCAGACAATGATAATACCTAAATGTTAAAGCTACTGTCATCCCTCTCAAAGCTTCAAGGAAAATCTGTCCCTCTTTCCCTCAACTTTGTTCTAAAATACTGGATGTATCTCAGGAAGACACCTAGTCATGGTCCCCGCTAGGCCCCTGGCTCAGTGAAAGACCCATCTTTGAACGTTTGTACAACAGCAAGGTCGCTGGCCCTCCTGTGACAGTGACCAGGGGGAGGCCAAGGGTTCATCTTCAGAGAGAGCTGAATCCTGCCAGTGACAGAAGTCAGTTCAGTAATGCATTCAAGAAAGCCTAAGGGTTTACTTCTCAATAAGTCTGGAAAAAAAAAACAGAGCACCCCACTGTGAGCTTATCATAATGCGCTTCATAGAGAAAGTTGGTAATTAGTCCCCGAGTGAGTAAAGTGTTACAGAGGAGAATTGATACTAAGAGGGAAGTCAAAATGCTCGTGCAATCATCAAATTTTAAAGGCTGTAAGAAAGGTGTGGGGATGCCTCCGCCTGTTTACATACAGTCTCCAACATTTGTAATAACAACTAGTGTTTTGGTTTGTTTGTTCGTTTGTTTTTCCAATTGTATGAGGATGAAGGTTATGTAAATTCCAAAGGCTCACAGAGTGCCAAATGCAAGATGTTTGAGATCAGGTGTAAACCGCCATCCAGCTGGGGACAAATTCTGGCTGATATCATTCTATTCTTCCAGCTGGGGGTTTGCTGCTGCAATCCAGATGTTTCTCAATACTGTTTGACTAGGAAAACCGGACTGCACTTGTCTGTTAAATTTTTAAATGTCCATGAAAAGACATGAACTCGTGTAAAAACTAATTCAGAGGTTGATGTCAGAATACACTCAAGTTTTTGGACCTCTTTCTAAGGAGGGGAGACATGCAGCCTACATCACAGAAAATCCCAGGTTTCCTGGAGGGAGGCGTTTTGGTTTTTTTTGGTTTTTTGTTTTTTTACCTATATTTTGGCCTTACCTTTCTGTTGCTTTTAGGTCCTTGTTAGCTCATCTCTGGACCATTTAGATTGGTTGGGAAAAAACAAGGTTTATCTTTTAGGCCCAGAGATTCGAGAGCCATAGGACCTGAGGGAGTGATTGCAGTTCCCATGAAACTGCAGGCGTGCTTCTCCTGCAGCCCCAACCAGGGAGGGGAAACCCTCATTGGTAATCTGGACCACAAAACCAAACCACAGTGTGGTTTGACAAGTCAATGCTATGACCTCTAATATACTTTATTACAATTTTTAAAAGAATCTAGAGTTGTGTGTGTGTGTGTGTGTGTGTGTGTGTGTGTGTGTGTGTAAAATTTTCAAAAAAATTAGTTTCTAATTGAAAAAGAAAGCATGCTGGTTCACAGGGTTGTAAAAAAAAAGGGCATTTTGTGATTACAGTTAATCAGTCTTGTGAAAATACACCAACAGTGTAAGGGAACAGTAATTAGTGTATTTTCTGAGGATACCTTGACTAATGTGTGGTCCTCTCCCCAGAAGCGTGAAGTCTCTGTGGGAAAATGGATCTGTAAGGAAATGGCCAGTTTAATGATGCAGGGAGGCGGCTCCAAGCAGAGGAGAGCGCAGTGATCCGGCAACGGCTCGCCAGCAAGTTAATCAACCTTGCCTTCTTTTCTCTTCCTCGTGCGTGCGTGCTTGCCCTGTACTCCAGGCCTGAATGGAATTCACAATTCTGTTTCTTGTGGGCCACCATACCCGGCTCTCCTTAGTTTATTTTTTTTGTTTTTTTTCCACAGTCTTTACCACCAGTACCGACTTACAAGTCTTTGGGACAATTAACAGTATATACATCTTATTATACTTGATGCTAAATTCATTGAAGCAGCTTAGGGAGATAATTTAGTCATGTGGATTCTACCTTGATGATGGAAGGTTGAAGACTGTATATTTGACCAAAATAATAGGAAACTTTCCTCCTGTATGGAACGCTTCAAATGTTTTGAACTTTTCAAAGAAGGCCAGTTTGGACGAGTGTTTTTGGAAGTTAGCTACAAATGATAATCTGAGAATTCTAAGCGCTCAGTTTAGAATAGTAGTATACAAATATTCTGTTTTATAATTGTTTTTGAAACATCTTTTCCAAAAAAATCTTATGTCTTACATTTCATTCTGTTCAAATCCCTACCTCCTCCAGACTTGCCAGTTTTTCTTCCTCTTGCACGTCTGTCACTCATGTGAATTGGTGTCCCATTTCATATGTATATATTGGGGTTTTTTTAAATACAGTTTCTCTATGTAGCCCTGGATGTCTGGGACTCACTATGTAGACCAGGCTAGCCTGGAACTCAGAGATTCGCCTATTTCTGCATCCTGAGTGCTGGGATTAAAGGCATGTGCCACTACACCCAGCTTCCCTTCATATATTTTGTAGTTATCTTCAAATCACTGTAACAAAACTTCCTACTGAGGCAGAACATATTGAAGGTATTCCTGATCATTTACATTTGGTAATTTTGAACCAAGCACAACACTAGATCATAGACATATTGGTAAATTCTTTATAAGTCATTTAACCCCACTTGGAAGCATATGGTCAGCTGCAAACTGCCATGTGTGTCCAGTGTCAGGTGCCTCCAAGGGTACAACACTTCTGTGTAGCATGTGACTGTCCCGCTCAGTGAATAATCACACTTTTTTGGACCTCCTGTCTCTCTTCACTTTGAACTAAGACTTTCTCTCTCTCACTTGATGCATTTACTTCTTGCTGATTCCTGGTCGGTTTGAATCAGGACCAGAGACTTGGTAATAGAAAGAAGCTGCTTAGTACAAATGTAAACATTCAAATCTCCCTGAAAATATTTCAGGGGCACATGTAAGGCGACCTTATAATAGACTCAATAGAGAGACAGGCAAGAGGAGCACAGGCAGGTATGTCATAGGCTATTGTAACAGCACCTAAACTACTGGCTATGAGTTACTATGGCAACAGTTACCTTTCATCTAAGACATTTAACCTTTCACTAATCTTACTCATAATATTTGGTTTACTTCAGAATATTATGGGGTTTTTTTTTTCAGAAAATAAAAGGATGAAGGTGGCTTTGTTTGTTTATTCTATGCAAGAATATCTATAAGCACATCTGTGTATATTTTTTTCCGGCAGCTTTTAAACACACTTTGAATAAAAGTTATGTAATAAAAAATAAACTCCAGAAGTAAAATTCCATCTTTCCCTTGCCCATCCTCTGTGTGTATTTGTCCGAGCATCTGACTTTGTGACACTGTGTCTCTTTCTTATCCAATATGAAGAAGGACCTCAAGGGCAGATGTCTTAAAATTGGATGCTCACTGGGAGTTAGGCAGGATGAATTGCCCATGTCCAGCTTCTTCGTACCCGTGACCCAGGACCAGGAGAAAAAAAGAGTCAGACTTATGAAACCACATTGAGGTTAAAGGGCACTGAGCATCCTGGTTTGTATTCTGCCTAAAGGACAAGGCTTTCCATTTGATAAAGATCATTAGTCACTGAGATATATATTTGAGAGAGTTTCCAGTAGCAAGTCTTCAGTTGGCAGTCACTGGAGTGTACCAGATGGTTCATTAGCATAGGCTAGACAAGTCAAAGGCTTTCAGAATCATTTAGAAAATGTCAAACAGAAACAAGAACCCTGTCACTTTTTATTAGAATTAACTACATCACACCCTGGACACAGATTTCACCTTGGGTCAGAAAAATTAATACAGAATTATATGAATTGTGTAATATACTGGTCTTCCTCTAGGGACTCATTTGCTAGCGATATATTATGATCCCTCTACTTTAAGGATCCTCGAGCCTTTCCTTTTGTAAGATATAAGGAGAGTTGACCTTGCTCAAAATCCATTGGTGTCTAATTGATTTGAGGTATATGCAGAATTTCAACAAGACAGTCTTGTAAGCTCTTTTGCCATCCTTTCCCCTGGAAGCGTGGTGAAGGGGGCTTACTGAATATTCAACAGGATATAAAGTATGCTTTATATCAAGAGGAAAGGACAGCCATCCACGCGTTGAACATGGCTTCAGTAAATAGAAATATAAAGAGAAAAATACACCAAAATGAAATCTTGTCTTTTTTCTTTCTTTTTAAATGCAGATGTCAAGAATATTGAGAACTTGAAGCTGGTGGAAAATGTCCAAGAACAGGTGAACAACGCCCTGCTGGATTACACATCTTACAACTACCCACAACAAAGTGAGAAATTTGGACAGCTACTTCTTCGACTGCCAGAAATCCGGGCAATCAGCAAGCAGGCAGAAGATTACCTGTACTACAAGCACGTGAATGGGGATGTGCCCTATAATAACCTTCTCATTGAAATGCTGCATGCCAAAAGAGCCTAAGTCCCCACCCCTAGAAGCTTGCTCTAGGAACAGAGACTGGAAGGGGAGGAGGAGGAGGACCAAGACGGAAACACAATACTCTGAAGTGCTCCAAGCAATGCTAATTACAAACTTGGTTTAAATAAAGACACTGAATTTTAAAAGCATAATAATTAAATACTTAATAGCAAATAAATGATATATCAGGGTATTTGTACTGCAAACTGTGAATCAAAGCTGCATACCCCGAAAGGATTCATATGAAAGACGTTGTGATGGGGTGGATTGAACTTACGGATAGAGTCCAATACCACAGCAGAACACAATGGACAGAACAATCCTTGTATATTTAAACTAATCTGCTATTAAGAAATTCAGCAATTGATCTGTGTTATTAATTGGATTTGTCCAGAATTACTCCGAGGTGACGCTGAACAACTCAAGAACACATGGGCTGTGCCTTGGCAGCCCCTCCCCCAGAAGGCCCCACACCTTCTGACCTGTGAGCCCTGAAGCTATTTTAAGGACTTATGTTCAGCCACACCCAGTAGTTCCACTAAACCATGATTTCTGAATGTCTGTGTCTTAGACCTGCCAACAGCTAATAAGAACAATGTATAAATATGTCAGCTTGCATTTTAAATATGTTCTGAAGTTTGTTTTGTCGTGTGTTAGTAATTAAAAAAAAAACAGGCAGTATCCCTCTTCTATATAAGCATTAGTTAATATTAAGGGAAATCAAACAAATCTAAGCCAATACCCCCAACAAGCAAGTTAGATCTTATTTCTGCTGTTGTTGCTGAAATGTGGCTTTGGCATGGTTGGGTTTCATAAAAACTTTTGGCCAAGAGGCTTGTTAGTATACATCCATCTGTCTAGTCATCAAGGTTTGTAGTTTGCTTAAAAATAAACCACTAGACATCTTTTGCTGGATGTCAGATAGTCACAGTCTAAGTAGCTGAGAAGTCAAAGCATGTTAAGCATTGCCAAATGAAGAAAAGGGTGAGCTGCAAAGGTGATGACTCAAGGAAGGTTCATTCCAGCTGTAACTTGAGCATCCTCTAAACCTGGGATGTAAAAGCAGTGATTCTGCATATGGCCTGGAAAGACCGGAAAGCCAGTCTCCTACAAAGGGGAATGGAAGACACTGGCCTCTCTCTAAGTCATAGACCAAAGTCTACTGTAGAACAAAATACTGGAGGGCAGAGATAGCACACAAAGTCTCCAAACAATGCTGTTGTCAGTATTAGCATGCGATGCCACAGGCATGGAAACCTTGCCTTACTTCCTGGTCCTAAAAGGGAACTGTGCAGATGTGGATCAACATTTGTTGAAAATAAAGTATTAGTACTTTAAAGTCAAATGAAATATAGTGTTTACATTCTTTGGGTCCTGGGAGGAGTTGGGGGGACTCTGATAATACAAGATAGTAAAGGCAGTAATTTCTTTAATGTTATTTTTCTGGTTAGTAATTATTTTTAACAATACTTAATTATTGTATGTCGTGAGACACTAAAATCAAGAATGGGACTCTCATTTTGTTTTTAATTTGTTAAGATTACCAGCAGCACAATCATTTGTAGAAACTGCATATAAAAAAAAAAAAAAAATCTCCTGGTCCCTTAATTTTTGTTCCACAAATGTTTCTGGCTTTGGAATAGTTTATTTATATTGTATATCATAGTTTCAACTATAGACAATTACAATGCTAATTTATTGTTCCTTGGGTTCTCCTTTGTATAAGATAGAGCCAAGACTGAAGAAACCAAATATGTGTTTACTATAGCATGTCTTCAAGTTAGTGAAACTTAGTTCAGGGGTATAGAAAGGTCTTCATGATTAAAACCATCCACTTGATTACATGTCTCAAAATTCCCATAATCCGTTTGTAGTTTATTTAATATCCATTACAAATCACTCAACTTACAGCTTTTTCTTGTTTTTAAGACATTTAAACAATAAAAGAGTCTTAGCTGGTTTTTCTTTCCAAACCTTGTAAGTTGTATACCAAAGATATTAGTTTATAACTTCAGTGTGTACAAAGAAAGATTATTTTATTACATTTATTAGTTGCTCTAATACCCATCCACAGGAGGGACGCACACTGGCTATGTTGGGGTTGACTCTCAGTGTTATCTTCATGGTTCTAAGGAAGAGAAAAGTCATGAATCAAAGCTCAGATCCAAAGCATTAAACCAGAGACATGGCTGTTGCTCCCAACTAAAAACCAAGTTGGTTAACAGCACGTGGAGTAAGACTGGAGATGTCAGTGGTTCCTGAGAGAGCTCTACCCTGGGTGTCAGTGACTACAAGGATGGCTGTTTGGAGAGTTTTCGACATTGAAAGAAAAAAAATCCATGTTTCCTTATTTTAAATATATAGTACTTCCCCACTGAATATTAAGTCTAAAAATCGTCAAATACTGGTTTGTCGTTCACCTAGTAGCTTTTACCCTGAGAATGGTTAGAGAAACAGGCAACAGTCACATCCATACCAAGGACAGAAGCAGTTTGAGCAGGCATGTATATGGTGCCCTGCAAGCCTGGGCACCCTTTCAGAGCTGGCCAGTTATCTGATGTCAGTTGGTATCTAGTTTGTAACTTAGCCAACTGCCTTATTGATTCTAGGATTTCCTAATAAAGGCAGACTCAAGAGGGGGAAGGTCTTCAACTGAGCTGGGTTTCCCGTGGTTGGTCTCTGTAAAGAGACAGTGTGTGATGTCTTGAGTCTTGAGATTGGCTCTTCTGCAGCTGTCTTGGACTGGAATCCATGCAGTGTTCCAAGTGTGAAGTTGGTTACTTGTTGACGTTTTCTTACTGTATCAGTGAAATACACATTGTCATGTCGGTTCTTGCCATGAATTTCTCAATGAAATGGATTTTTTTCCAGTGTTTCAATAAATATTGATATGTCCACCTGGTAACTTTCTAAATCCTTTATGCTGTCCTCGTGTTGTGTATGGAAGCATCTAGTAATTAAATAACATGGCTGGGAATCCAAATAATTTCACAATAATGTGTTCATTCCATCTCTTGACATTTCATCTAAGGCTCTGGATGTCAGCAAACAACATACAATATTCAATCTTTATGGCATAGTTCCAGTACAAAATAAGGCATTTTATGTCATTTACTGTTTTAAGCAGTTGGCCCAGAATTTTCAATCTTTCTGTCTACCAAACACTGTCCTACAGTGTCTTTTATTTCAGGTCCTCAAACCAGGCAGTAGTATCACACACCTTTGATCCCAGCAGAGGCAGAGGCAGGTGGATCTCTATGAGATGGAGACCAGCCAGGGCTACAGTAGCCAAATCGCGTCTCAAAAACAAATAAATTCAGGTCCTCAGAACAGAGTTTAAAGCCCTTTGAACCAACCAATATATTGATCATAGGAGGACTAGAGTAGGGGATTGTATTTGCAGTTAGTGATGCTGGAATTCATGGCTTCATGCATGCTAAGCAAGCCAGGACTTCTGCATTATACCAGTCTAGTGACAGCACTTTGAACAAAGGCAGTTTGACTCAAGGGACACTCTGACAGCTTTTGTCATTCTGTCTCTTAGGCAAAGGTACTAGAGAAAGTCAGGCAGTCCACAGCCAACTTTACATGTATATACCAAGGAGTCGGGACCAGAGTTTGGGAGTATGGCTAGATGGTAAAATACTTGTACAAATGTGAGAACCGAGGTTCAAAATGCACCGAACCCAGAGAAAGCTATGTGGCTGAGGCATCCTGTCTGTAATATCAGCAAGAGAGGTGGGTGTAGGATTCACAAGATACTAGCTAAACTAGGTTCAGGAAGTGAAAACTGACGACCTCAGACCTTCGCCTGCAAACACATAGTCATGCACACCACAGAACCCTCATTACCTGTCCAACCCAAAATAGCCTTTGCTCTCTGGAGTTTAACCCTCAAAATAAAATGCCTTAAAAAAAAAAAAAAAATGCTTGAGAAATTAGCCTTGTTCAATACTGCCCAGCATTGGGAGACACTCAAAGTAGCTGGAACAGCTACAAAAATCCACTTCCGAAGTCAAATGTACTATGAAGCATAATGAGTCACAAAACAATTATAAAACATCAAAGACCACCCTCCTCATTCCACTGTGCCCTCCTCATCCTCCACGGGCAGGACGCTGCAGCCCTCTGCTAGACAGAGTCTGACAGAACTACAAAGTTATCAGTTGGATGTATATACAACTAAACAGTACTCTACGAATCCCACCTATCCTGTCAACTGCCCTCACTCCCCCCCCCCCAAAAAAAACGAATTATGTAAATGACACTTGGCATGCCATAAAATAGAATGTATCCATGTTTAATTGAACTATGGCTTACATAGTTCTTATTATTATATGTATGCCTAGCTTATCACCCAGATCAGCTTAGGTGAGAACACTGAGGTTGTTTTTAATGTTTTTCTAAAAGGGTATATACATTAAAAAAAAAAAAAAAAAAGCAGGAAGAGTTTCTCCAGAGTCTACTGGCAGCTGGCAAAGGTCATTCTGACAGAGCCAAGGGTGCCCAGCTTCCATTCTTAGAATAACACACACCAAGTCGCTAAATCCACTGCACCGTGAGGCACGACTCATGCTGGTGTGCATTTGGTTATTGTGCTGGCTATTCAAAATAACTTTGAGGGGGTTTGTACCTTTAACTAAGTTTGACGTTCAGTTTGAAGCCATCTCTGATGTATATTTTTATGAGAACCATGTGGAAGCTTTGTTCACCAGCGCACAGGTCAGAAAGCTACAACACTTAGTGATCTTGACATTTCCCTGGAATAATGCAGACCAATTTTCCTAAGCGCCGAACAGGAAGTGTATAGTTTAGTCACTCAAAATAAATATTCTTGAAGGAGTTTAACTGTTTCACATGAGCACTTGTTTTATGTTAAGTTAGGAATTAATAACGTGGTGAGTGGTGACCGGCTAGGCTTGTGGGGTGGTTTTTTTTTGGGGGGGGGGGCGGAGAAGAGCCTTGCACATGTTTGTTGCAAGAAAGAGGGAAAGTAGCGAGGGAGGTGTTATAATCAGACCAACTGCTGGGTGTGAAGCTGATCAAGAACCCAGTAGGATGCAGAGATCTGGGTTCTCCCTGCTCTATTCATCAGATTGAGGCTACCTTGGGGGGCCAAACACTTTGCTCCATTAAGCAGGTCAGATTTCAGATTCTCACTAGGAATCTGTCCATTGAAAATAACCAAGGAGCGCCACCAAACAAGGCACAGACACCTAGTTAGATGTCTTAGCTCATTTGAGAAGACAAATCACTCTTGTGTGATCCAGTGTCATTTCCCATACTCTATGCTCCAGGACACCCCTCTGAGGGTGAAGCCAAGCTCAATTAGCTATGGCCACCTAGGGTGTCCCCACACTGCTGCACCAGGAGCTGAAGCCCTTCCAGATTCCCTACCCACAATCCTCTGCTCTACTTCTGTGCCCCTTCTTCCCACAAGGCCACAGGATCTAAAACCCACCTAGTCCTGTTCCTGCTTCTCTCAAATCAGTCCACATCTGGCCTCCCAGACGCTTTAGATCAAACCCTTGGCATTTCTTGCCTGAAAATATTCGATAGATTCCTGGCTACGCTCCGGCTGTTAGTCTGTCCATTCCCAACCTCACTCTCTACAGCACGCAGCCCAATTGATCGGTCCACTTCCATACAACCTTCCCAAGGCCTTTCTTGACTTGGCCACTCCCTGACTCCCAGGCTAGCCTTCCCAGCCCGAGCCAGTCCCTGCCACAGAGAACCAGGGCTGCTCTTTCCTGCTTCCGCTCCTTTGCCTGCTGTTCCCTGTAGCAGATAAACTCCAGGAGAAACCCCCCCCCCCCCCCCCCCCCAATCCGGAGCGATTCATCCGAGGCTCGCTCCTCTGTGAAACACGTCCTAGTGTCATTTTGACTGTTCCCTGTATCTGACCCCTGCCCTCACCAAAAATAAAGAAAAACAAACAGGAACATCGGGGCCAGTGCAGAGGTTCAGTTAGTTCTAAGACTCTGGCTCGGTGGAGACAGTGATCAGATCCTCCCCATGATGGAATTAAAGCTCTGTGACCCACAGACTACATTGGACTGCAGTAGACCCATTGACTACTACTAATCCTTAGCCTAGTTCTCTTTTTTTGTTGTTGTTGTTTTGCTTTACTTTGTTTTTTTGTTGTTTTTGTTTTTTGTCGTTGGGGTTGTTTGTTTGTTTGTTTGTTTGTTTGTTTGTTGAGACAGGGTTTCTCTGTATAGCTCTGGCTGTCCTGGAACTCACTCTGTAGACCAGGCTGGCCTCGAACTCAGAAATCCACCTGCCTCTGCCTCCCAAGTGTTGGGATTAAAGGCGTGCGCCACCACTGCCTGGCTTGGCCTAGTTTTCTAAAACTTAAAATACCACAGATAATTAACAAGAGCTGATGGTGGTGGTCTTTGTATGTGTTACTTGTCATTTTTCTTTGTGAAGTGGTGGCTCAGACTTTAACAGGCCCCAGCCCCGCTCTTTATCACCTGTGAAGAGATGATACCTCACAGCAAGAACTTGAGGCAAAACTGTTCATCTCATGGCCAAGAAGCAAAACAGAAACAGGAAGAAAACAGGGTCTCACAGCTCTCTCAGTAACGTGAGGAGCCCCCACAAAACCCTACCATCTAAAATCCCATTGCTCTGAGGACCAAGATTTCAGCCCATAGATCTTTAGGAGACATTCAAGATCTTAACTACAGTCATCTTCATTTGCCTTGACTCGGACCATGTGCATCTTAGTGAAACTCAGCCTGGGATGCCCTAGGGCCCATCCAAGATGCTCAAATATCCCAGATCCAGTATCGAAAGGGTATTTCATAGTCTTTCAAGGACAATTCACTCATGTTATTAACTGGTATATGACTTTTCTTGGGAAGATATAAGCAAACACAGATCAAAGAGACAATTCTGCCTTAGTCTACTGGTAAGCCAGTAAATTTGCTGGCATGTGGGTAGTTCACAGGTATCTATCTACATAGCTTGAAAGTCCATCCTACTTCATGAGACCACACACTCTCAAAGCTCTGTCCTTGGCATTCCTTGGCTAACTTGTAGTCAAGCCCCACCTACCTCTACTAGGGAGAAAAGTTTGTCATTTTTCTGAACTTACAGCCGGAAAGTTTCTTAAGTTCCAAGCCTTCCTCTTTGCTCCCTCCTAGAGAGAATGTTTCAGTGTAGGAGACGCACTCTTGCGCATGCTCCATTCCTGTCACTGTGTTAAAATACTCTAATAAAAAAGCAACCAATGGGAGGAGACTATCACTGCAGGGAAGCCAACATCGCAAGGACTTGAAGCAGCTAGTCACATGGCATCCACAGTCAAGAGCACAGACGCAAACGCAAGCGAATGCACGTTGATCAGCCAGCTGCTCTCGCTTAGCCCAGGGCCCAAACCCAGGGAAGATTGCTGCCCATTTTCAGACCAGACTTTCCAACATCAATTAAGGTAGCCATGGTTACCCTTCACAGGCTCATAGGTCAACCTTTCTTAGAAAATTTCCCACTGGGACTCTCTACCCAAGTGATTCCAGGTTGTGTAGGATGGACAATTAAAACTAACCATCACATGCCAACACAACATTAGTCCAAGAAAGTAGGCAGTAGAAGGGCATTCTATTTACACAAAATGGGGCTCTCTTCTGAAGAAAAAAGATGTGAAAGACTAGAATTATACTGTGTGGCCTCAGAGAGTAGAAACCTGTTTGAGTCAAATAGGCAGGTACACACATGAAAGAGATCATATCACAATGCACAGATTAAAAAAATAAATAAAAAAAAAATAACAGTCAAAGTAGTCCAAAACTTAGGCACGCTGTATGAGAGGCTAAGACCTCCCAGAAACTTGTCCACTAAGTCAGTGGCAGAGCACTTGGCTCATGTGCACAAGGCTGTGGATTCAATCCTCAGTGCTATGAGATAAAATACAAACAGGAGTGTGCCCAGAGCTTTAAAACACTCACAACGTAGTCTTTGAGTCTTACACAAATGAGAACACAGAGACAAGAACCTTACTTTATATGCTGTCTCAATGGGAAACGGCCACCTTGTCGCCAAACACGACTCCTGACTACACCACTACTCATCAGTGGTTTCCCTATTTATTCTGCCACAAGATCACTTGAGAATGTCCCCTATGCATGAATACTGGGGAACATGCAGGTGTGAAACCACACTTACGAGAGTGCAGGCTACTGTGTGTGTCATCACTGCCCCCAGTCCTCTGACACGGGCAGTTATCAAAGCACTGCCTATTTAGAAGTTTCTGTTCTCAAGCTTCTCCCCATCCCATAATAAGTTAGGACAATGGTGAGATGTGAGTCACAGAGAGAGAAAGAGCTTCTTCCCATAAGTGTGGACACACGTGCTGCCCTTCTGAGTGTTGTCACGGCAGGCTTGACTTCCCCTCCACTCCCACATTGTGGTCTTAGGTTGCGTATCAGATATCTCTGTGGCCATTGTGTGGCCTGGACTCCTGCCAGGCTCCCTGTGTAGTGCTCAATCAATGTTCACTCGCCCTCTGCATCTCTCAGGGAAGCCTTGAAGTGGCACATCTCATCGGGGACAGATATGCAGACCACTCAGCCCTTCTCAAGCAGCTCAACACAGAGCTGGTGCCCACCTAGCCCATCCACACCTGGTGCTACTCAGGAACAAAGGTATAAGTACAGATGTTGCTTCCACAGGCAGAAACGTCTGGATAACAGCTGCTGAGAGGTGAGGTGTGGAGAGCAGAAGTGAATGAGGGTCCACAGAGAGGGAGAAGGAGGAGGCCAGAGGTGAGAGCCTAGAGCAGACAACAGGCTGAACTCAAACATGGAGGAATTCAGATGTTAAGAGTAATAGAGGCAGCCGGGCGGTGGTGGCACATGCCTTTAATCCCAGCACTTAGGAGGCAGAGGCAGGCGGATTTCTGAGTTCGAGGCCAGCCTGGTCTACAGAGTGAGTTCTAGGACAGCCAGGACTACATAGAGAAACCCTGTCTCGAACCCCCCCCCCCCAAAAAAAAGGGTAATAGAGGCTGAGGAGGGGCACAGTTACAGTAACTGAACAAACAAGAAGCTCATAAGCCAGGGGACAAAGAGGGACAAGAGCCACATTTCTGCTTCTGCTGTGAACACCATCACTGTGCTACCTTGCTCTGAAAACACTGCAACATCATGTTTGAAGTTGATGCTAAATTATAGTCAAATGACCACATTTCAGACAATATACAATGGTGGTCCCATAAGATTACATCACGGTAGAGGTTGTAGCCATCTTGATCTACATAAGATCCTTCTACATTATTCTCACAACAATGGAATTACTCAACAATGCACTCCCCAGGTGCATATTAAAGCATGCCCACGTGCATACACATATGTATCCCAGCTTTCCAGAAGCCTCCCAAAGACACCACCCACGCGTTCTCTCACCAGGTGCAGTAGGAACCCTGACGGTCGGTCCTGTTCGGAGCGTCCCGAGAAGGGGTTTTCCATCTCCACTTTGATTCACAGTTCACAAAGATGGCAATTTCCTGTTTTCCCAGCACTGCAGAAAATGTCCCCAAATATAGTATGATATGCAACAAAGCCTCATCACAGACACAAAGATACCAGAAGGAACCCAGCACAAGAGCATGTTGAAGCCTTAAGAAAAGGAGACTTCAGGGAGATGTGGGACTACATATTTAACACATATTTGTATTTGAACACAAGTGCCTGGGAATGGGGAATCCTGTTTATTTTATAATGAAAAAACACTCCCTACAAATAATCTGTTTGCTCCTGGACTCAGAACAAAATAAAGATCTGTGCCTTCTTTTGTCTCTCCATTGGGGATTTCTTAAGAGGCTGGGAATGAAAACTAGCATCTGTCACCCCATCAATGTCGGGGGTCTGTGGCACCACTGGCATAGGTGGTGTGATGGTTTGTTTATGCTTGGCCCAGGGAGTGGCACTGTTGGGAGATGTGGCCTTGTTGGAGTAGGTGTGCCCTTGTGGGTGTGAGCTTTAATTATCTTGTCCTGGCTGTCTGGGAGTCAGTCTTCCACTAGCAGCCTTCAGATGAAGATGTAGAACTCTCAGCTCTGCCTGCACCATGCCTGTTTAGCTGCTGCCCTGCTCCCACCTTGATAATGATGCACTGAACCTCTGAACCTGTAAGCCAGCCCAATTAAATGTTGCCCTTTATAAGACTTGCCTTGGTCATGGTGTCTTTTCACAGCAGTACAACCCCTAACTAAGACAGGTGGGAATGTCTTTTTTTCCACTTCAGTGTATGGGGAAAGAAAGTGGCACAGGATTTGCCAACATGGGGGCACATTCATCACTTGTACATCTGTTAACACCCCCAGAGAAACTACCGGCTCACGGGGTAGGTGGTGACGGTAAATGCTCAAGGCAGGTGTCAGTATCAGCAAGTCAGCTGCCATCTTGGTTGTTCCTGGGTTGCTAATTCTCCTTGATATCTTTGCCTGGACAATTTCAGACATGTACTTTTCTTGAGCACAGAAAAGTACTGTATTTGCCATTCTATCATCGGGAGTAAAGACAGCAATGGTTCTAGCCCTGGCCCTGATGCCCAGAGATAGCAATCTCTCCTTTTCTTCCCACAGCCTGTTTCTTCTCTAGTGACCTGCTGTGCTTCCAGAACAGAGCAAAGCTTACAAAAAGTTAGACACCGCCAGGAAGATAGCATAGTTGAGACAACACTTTCTGTGCATGAGCTGGAACATCCAGCACCCACTTAGAAGCCAAGCATGGCAGCTTGGGCCCACGACTCTGGACTGGAGAACAGAGATTGAACAGATCCCTGGAGCCTTGCCAAAGAGATGAGCTCTGACTTTACTGGTGGGTCATGTTTCCAAAAGGAAGTAATATGAGTCCCTGGGGAGACGGCTCGGGGATCGGGCCCCAGAACCCATGTAAAAGCCAAGTAGGTGCGATGGCTGCCTGTTTATCCAGGGAAGGAGAAGAGCAGGGGATCCCTGGGGAAAGCTGGTAAGCTAGACTAGAGAAGATTAGTGAACTCCAGGCTTAAAACACTCCAGTCGGCCAGGTGGTGGTGGCACACGCCTTTAATCCCAGCACTTGGGAGGCAGAGGCAGGCAGATTTCTGAGTTCGAGACCAGCCTGGTCTACAGAGTGAGTTCCAGGACAGCCTGGGCTACACAGAGAAACCCTGTCTCAAAAAACCAAACCAAACAAAACAAAACAAAAAGACTCCAGTCTCAATAAATAAAATGGCCAACAATCAAAAAATACATACAATGTCAACTTTGGACCTGCAGCACCTACTCATGCAAACATGAATACATGCATGCAGGGCACACATGAAGCAAATAAGTGAAGAAGGAATTGAGGAAGACATCCCAGTGTCAATCTCTGGTTTCCACATATACCCTCCTGAGCAAGTAAACACACACACATTCATTCTCTCTCTCTCTCTCTCTCTCTCTCTCTCTCTCTCTCTCTCTCTCTCCCCCCCCCCTTGGTCACAAGGTCAAATATCTCTGCCTAGCAAACACACATCCTAACAACATAAAGTACCATCCCACAAACCTAGAGAATGAAATCTACTAAAGTCCCCTGTTTCCTTTCCCGAGGTTTTGGGAGACACGCCTCCCCATCAACAGTCCAAATGCTGTTCCCAAACAGAGTTTTCAACTCAACAACTAGCCATAATTAATGTATTTACTTGCTTTTCTCCTGATTTTAACAATATTCAAAAACAAGTCATTTGAAAAGCAATATTACAATCTATCATTCATCTTGAAAAAGAAGTGCCTATCTTGACTTAATTGAAATTTTTTTCTTCATGTTCTTATTTTTAAATTACTTTCCTTTTATGTGTATGAGTGTTTTGTGTGCTGTGTTCAACATGCACGCTCATGGAGGCCAGTAGAGGACATAGGAGCCTCTGGGACTGGAGTTACAGGCAGTTATGAGCCACTCTGTGGAATGCTGAGAATTATACACAAATCCTTACAAAGCAGCTAGTGCTTTTAAATGCTGAGTAATCTCCCTAGCCTTAACTAAACACACACACACACACACACACACACACACACACACACACACACAAAGAAGCTGGAGCAATGGCTCAGCAGTTGAGAGTGCTTACTGTTCTTCTAAAGAACCTGGGTTCATTTCCTGGCACTTGTGTGAAATAGTTCATAAACACCTATAGATACACATTACTAGACAGCTTTCTGTCAACTTGATATAAGCTAAAGACATCTGAGAGAAGGGACCCTCATTTAAGAAAATTCTGTACGATTAAACTATACATAAGCCTGAAGTATTAGTGATTGACAGGGGAGGGCCCAGTGATTGAAGGTGGGCTTGGGTGTCTAAGAAAGCAGATCAAGCAAACCAGAGAGAGCAAGTCAATAAGCAGCATCCCTTCATGGCCTCTGCATCAGCTCCTGCCTCCAGGTTTCTGTCACTGATGAACAGTGATGTGGAAGCATAAGCCAAATAAGCCTCGTCCTCCCCAACTTTCTCTGGTCATGATGTTTCATCACAGTAATAGAAATTCTAAGGTGTGTGTGTGTGTGTGTGTGTGTAAATTTAAATTGTCCTTTTACTAAAAATCAAATTTATTGCAAAAATTATCAAGGATATAGAATATATATTTTAAATGTTTCTTAAAATCTGTTAGCCCAAGACACAAAACTGTACCCAACTGTACTCACTCCTTCCACCAGTTCATAGTGAATATATATTATGAAATTAATAAGCAACAGCCTACCCCATAAGATCTACCCAAGTCCTCATTATAAGCCTAAAATGTCAAGCATATTAGGAAAGCATAGGTAACCAAGATGCAAATGTGCTGAATGCTAGTACCCAAAATCTTAACTAGAAAAACTACCCACATACTCTGCTGTTGTTTAACTGTCTAGCCTGAGACACTGTCGGGAAGGCATGTCCAATGGCTTTGGTAGTCAAGCTCCCCACAGTACCTGAAGGCATGTCCGATGGCTCTGGTAGTCAAGCTCCTCACAGCACCTTGCTCCCCAAATTCCAATTATTGTCTAGAAACTCTTTTCTCTCATCTGCTATCAATTTTTCACATTACTCTTATTCCGAAAAAATATATATTGGAGTCCTTCATTATGCATTTGATAAAAGGGAATATAATTGTGGTTGGTAATTACTTCATACTATACATGTCAATGCTTTAGTGCTATAGAAAAACAACTATTTGAATAAATTATCTACAACAGTCACCTCATAAACGATATTGTTCTTCAGTGGATATTTTGTCTGTTCTTATTAGTCCTAGCAGGCCTACTGTGCAGCCTTAAAACATGTTCTATCAGTTCAAAGTGGTACAACCTCTCTAAAGATGAAATGGGGGAAGGGAGCAAACAGCATCGATATTGAAGAAGATGGGCAAGCCAGCTCGTTTAAGGCCTCCATTTGCCAACTGTCAGTTCTTCTGAGTCACACGGGCATCGGCAAGGAAGGAGGGGTCTGCTCATCTAACAGTGCAGGGGTTCATTAGCAACTCTGGTGCCAGATTTTACAAGGAGAAAACTGAGTGCTGGAGACGCAGCCCAGTGGTGGTAGAGTGGTCGCTGTACATGTGATGGTCCCGGGTTCCATTTCCCAGAACCACAAGAAGCCAAGCTTAACAGTTGTGGGTAACATCGGAGGAAACAATAGACTGTTTCTCGCTAATCTGACATCACTTGACTGTTGGCAACACACCAACTCCTCAAACTGCTTTTCGTGCCTTTACGCAAACTATACTTCGTAAGCCAGGGCCACACACTGCCTGTTCGGAAACCCTGCAAATGGAGCGATGAGCAGACGAATCCTCTGCTTGGTAGAGTCTGAGCTTCATGGGAAAGGAAGACAAAAACAGAATACAGAATAAGTGCCATATCGGGTGATTTGCTAAGTGTCCTGGCGGCACATAAAGCAGAATAAGGAGACCCACTGAAGGCCACTGTGGAGAAAGGGTGTGGGAAGGGAAGGACTCTGACATTAGAGACACCTGCATAGAGGGATCAGTTCCCACGCAGCTCAGTGCAGAGGTTTTCCAGCAGGAGAATGGATGTGGTCAATGGACCTGGGGTAGGAGCATTGCTGGCTAGGTTTGAGAAATAGCCAAGGGACAACAAAGGAAAGGGAACAAGGGTGCTTCAAGGAATAATGTCAGAGGGGACTGGGGGGCGCGGGGCATGGCATAGGGGTCCTGAGGAGGGGGCGGAGCCATGACACAGAGGACCTGGGGAAGGATCTGGCACATTTGTGAAGAAGGAACTGTAGGGCAGGGGGCTAGAAGGAGGGTCACAACTGCAGACTGTCAGCAGTAGCTGACGAACATGACGGGGACTAGAGGGACAGTAAGAACGGTGATAAGAATATGTCGGTTTCCAGAACACTTCAAAGTGATACATACCCAGAGAGTCTGCTAGGGTTGGACGGAGGGTTTACGTAAACCAAGTGATCACAGGTGTCGGACATTTCCTCTATCACACAGAGAATATGGATGAGCGCATCTTCGGAAAACTCCATTAGCTTGAAGGCACTGTAAACAAGGGGCGGACTGCCCCCAGGTCTGCGAGCTTGAGGTCTGCTTTATAGCCCCTTACCTGAGTCGCTCCCACAAAGACATTCCAGAGTCCTCTGTCCTCAGGTGTATTTCACTTGCCTTCCAGAGTCCACGCCCCTAGTTTTCAGTTTTGGTTTTGGTTGGGGAGAGTGGGGGGGTGATGATGGTGGTGGGTTGTTTTTCCCCAGCAGTGATATTTGTCTTTATTGTGAGGACAGAGGACCACACTTCTGCTTGCCCACCCCCAAACTCTTACACTGTTGTTGCTCTGAGATCACTGGCAAGCCCCCTCCCGATTTCCACTGGAGTTGGAAGAGAGTATAGCAAGAAAGCTTTGGGTTTCCTTAAATACAGGCATCATGATTGACAGTCCACCTTTACACTGTAGGTGAAAATCTCACTGGAATTTACCACTATGCTAACTGGTTTTCCCCTTCTTAAATGTCTTTGCTACATATCTTCACTGTACCAGTGACTTCTCATTCTTTTTCATTTCTTGGCTTGTAGGCGCATGCCCCTTGTACAAACAGAAATGTCCTGTATCTGCAACAGTGTCAAGTGAAAATTTGGTGAGTGTGAGTGCCCACACTTACAGATGCAAATGTATTATTTCTCATTAAAAACTACACCTAAAATTAGCATACTATGGTTTTAGAAAGAAAGTTTTTAGAAATTATCTTGGAAGCCAGATGGGTAAGCCCAGTCCTGGAGAGGATGAGATTGTTGAACCACAAGTAAACAATGAATATAAACAAATAAATAAAATAAACTGAAAGCAAGTGGCTGAGATGCCCCAGGCAACCTTCAGCAGACAGGAACAACTTTGGGACAGGTAGGCCCAGGTTTAGTCAGAAACTAACGTGCCCCTTGGGTCAAAAAGCTGGGCTAACCTGGGCTATAATCCAAGGGTCAAAAATCAGGCTATCCAAGATAGCCTAAACCATCTGATCAACAAAGCAGACATTCAATGCAGTGACAAGCCACCTTTATAGTAAACAGACCTGGAACTATACCTCAAGTGTACAATTTTCTCTTGGTTGACACCATATCAGACTTGCAAATTACATTTAGATTATGTATAAATAAGAACAATAATAATATATTTGTAAACAATATCAACTCCCATTTGTCTAGTAGATCAACCTCCTCCAACTAATTAGTTTGTCAGTTAATTTCAGTTCAGGATAAGTGGGAGGGATCCAAGCAGGAATGAACCTTTACCCATTTTACAGAGAGGAAAACTGAGGCCCAAGGAGAGAAAAATGGCTCCAAACCATAAAAGAGTCAATTTTTAAATCTCAACTAGTAGTTTTGTGTGACAGGTTTGTTTTTAATTACAAGACAACTCTTCGCTCTTTCCGATCAAGTCAGTGCCTTCTAAGTTTACCTGCATTTAAGGTACCACACAATGCTGGTGACTCCTGTTTTTTCACCAGTGGACAGTTCTTGCTTAGAGCCTTTGGCTCCAACACTCCAAAAAGCCATTTCCTTTCTGAATCATACACCACAGCTGGCAAAGACAACAAAACAACTCAGAAGGCCAGATAAAAACACAGCCTTCTCTGCTAAAAACTAAACAGTAACATTCAGAGGGGCCAAGACAATGGAAATTGCAGGACTCAAGGGCCGGGAGGGGAGGGGGGAAGAAAGGGCACCAGGTTCCATGCCAGAGAAGAGTCTCTGAAGACAGCGCAGCCTCAGAGCAGCCAAGCTGGACAGGGTTTCTATTGCCTGGGATGGAGGACTGAGGGGGAAGCCTGGGGAACCCGTTTCAATACAGCCACAGAAGCTCTCAAACCTCAGTTTTCACGGAGCTTGTGAATCCTCCCACTAGGTTCTGGAATTGTCCCTCCATGCCCAGCAGTCCCTGAACTCTTGAATTTAGCAGAATATTAATTTTTCCCACCCCCTTCACTGAAACCCAGGTCTCGGGGCTCCCTCCACCCCAGGGACCCTACAGTCCTAGTGTTAGTCTGGTCTCCCGTGTCAGCGCTCTGGGGCATTGCACCCAGGTACTGGAACGCTGGTCTAAGTGTTTCTGGGAAGGCAGTCTGTAGGTGAGGTAGGCAGCCACAGCTTGACTTCATACAGAGAACGCACTCAATACTGTAAGTGGGCCTCAAGCAAGTAGTCAAAAAGCTACGAGAAAAAGACACGAAAGTAGAAGACTCCTTTAGCTCTGAGGGGAAGGGGAAAGGGAGAAAGGGGAGAGGAAGGAGAGGGGAAAGGGGAAGGGGAAGGGGAAGGGGAGGGGGGAGAAGGGAGAGAGCGCTTTGGGTCTTGGGAAAGAATGAATAAGGAAGCAGCCATGAGGGACAAATACACACAGATCTCAGGTGATGGTAGAGTGGACAAGCAAGAAATCTGAGCAGTTGGCTGCAGACTGACAGCTTGATCCTTTCCGAATTCTGTGGACCCTCACCATCCTTCCCAAAGAGGATTCTGGTTCTGAATTTCTGCATCCATGGCCACAGCTTCAGTTACCTACAGGTGCAAATACTTCCCCCTGCCTTGTTCCAACACCAAACGCCTACCTGAGTCCTTTCTTAACTATCTCATCCTGAGCATCTCAAACACGGTTAGTCCTAAGTCAGTGGGCAGTCTTTCTTTATACACATCCAGTTCTCTTCAAGGATTCCCAAGTTCAGGGTCAGGAAGACAGCTCAGCATGAAGTGATCACCATGCAAGCACAAAGACCCAAGTTATCTCCACAGCCCACATAAGAAAGCTGGGTATGGTGGCACGTGCTTGCATTCCCAGTGCTGGGGCAGTGGCCGAAGACAGCAAATCCACTGGGTTTACTGGCCAGTCACCCTAGAGTACTTGGTGGGCTTTAGACTCGGTGAGACTCCATCTCAGAATGATCAAACAACAAAGGCAGGGGGCTGGAAAGATAGTTCTGTAGTTAAGAACACTGGCCGCTCTTCCAGAGGTCCTCAGTTTTACTCCCAGAACTCACCTGGCAGCTCACACCTGTCCATAACTCCAGTCCCAAGGACTCTGATACCCTTTCTAACCTCTACTAGCACCAGACATAGAAGCAGAGCTCAGACATACATGAAGGCAAAACACCTATACACATATACATAAATAAACAACAAAACAAACCACACACGCACATGTCACACAACGAAAGAGAGAGAGAGAGAGTGTGATAGAGAGAGAGAGACAGATCCCAAGTTTAATATGTCACATGCATCTACCAAGTTGATTCAAGGCCAAATGTCTCTCTCTGTGTCTCTCTCTGTGCCTCTCAGTCTCTCTGTGTGTCTCTTTCTGTGTCTCTCAGTCTCTCTCTCTCTCTCTCTCTCTCTCTCTCTCTCTCTCTCCCATGTGGGTAGGTACCCTCCTCCCTTCCTTTAGTTTTGATTCACTGTTGGGTTCTGTGGATCTTATTTCAGAAGTAACGATCAGATATACATGTATGTCTTCAGCGCCTGTCCCACCCTAACTCAGACCATCGCTCTGAATTTCACCACCATCCTGGATTCTTACCTGGTGTCTTTGCTGTAATACACCTCAAGTCCCACCTTCAAATCTAACCATCCTCTCCAACTGACGTCCTGAATGGATTCTGCTGGGAGGATGGAGCAAGTATACTTGCTTATGTGGGGTGGCCTCTACCTCCCTGGCCAGTGTCACTGACTTCTGTCCTGGTGCTCCAAACAGACAATTCCAAACACCATTTAACTTCCCCTCCCCCAAGGGCTGCCCTCTCAAGGTGGACATTGCTGATCTCTCTTGTTCCCTGACTCCTACCCATCCTAAGGGCTGCCGGCTCTCATTCTCTAGGCAGCAGAATCTAAAATGGATTGAAAAAGTACAGGAGGATTAGCAGGAGAAACTCTCTGCAAAGAGGAAAGGGAGAAGGCACAAAGAGAACCTTCCATGCCATGAGGTGTAACCCTGTCTAAGGGAGGGAGGGAAGGAAGAGGCTTCAGAGGAAGAATGACATCACCGAGATTCACATGTAACAGGCGAGTCCCAGACAGCTGATGATCAGAACAGCCTGGGTGAGCTTGGCCTTGGCAGTGTGGGAACTCACCAGCTGCTGGCTGCCTGCACTGTCTCTAAAGGAGAGCTACAGGATAGTTCAAGGCTGCCCCTCAGCCCAGGGGACCTTGTGGAACAAATAGTGAATCAGAAAGGAGAGGAAAGAGGGACAAAGGGTATTGGGTACACAGATATGATGTAGAAAATTCTATACATGTGTATGAAAATGGCAAAATAAAACTCATTGATTTATACAATTAATACTAATAAAAAATACCTACCCAGCTCTAACTTTGAATACTATAGCAAATATATATATATATATATATATATATATATATATATATATATATATATTTGTGCTTAAAGCTGATTTTTAGATTAGAAATTATCAAAGAAAGACTGAAATGCTTTCATAATTTTATATATATTTTAATTCCTAATCCTTAAAAGACAATGAAAGTATTTTTACCATGCTATGTTTAATAAGACAGAAAAGTATACCAATACACTCTGCAGTATTTTGAGTAAATAACAAAAGGCTAGGGTGGGGTAGCTCAGTGGTGAGACATTTGCCTGTTATATGAGAGGCTCTTAGTTCTAGCCCTAGCATTGAAGAGGGAACATTTCTAAATGAAGTAAAAATTGAACTAGCATATAGTCCCTCAACATCCATTCTGAGAGGATACCTGTTTTAGTCAGGGTTTACATTGTTGCAACAAAACACCAGGACCAAAAAGCAAGTTGGGGAGGAAACGGTTTATTCAGCTTACACTTCCACATTGCTGTTCATCACCAAAGGAAGTCAGGACAGGAACTCACACAGGGCAGGAACCTGGAGGCAGGAGCTGATGCAGAGGCCACAGAGGGGTGCTGCTTACTAGATTGCTTCCCCTGGCTTGCTCTGCCTGCTTTCTTATAGAACCCAGGACTTCCAGCCCAGGGATGGCACCACCCACAATGAGCTGGGCCCTCCCCCACTGGTCACTAATTGAGAAAGTTGAGAAGAACTGCATCTCATGGAGGCATTTCCTCAAGGGAGGCTCCTTTCTCTCTGATGAGTCTAAGCTTGTGTCAAGTTTGACACAGAAAATCAGCCAGTACAACTGATCCCGTGTCAATTTGACACACAAACTTGTCACTATAACGCTAAACCCTTACTTTCTTATTCATCCCCAAGATCTAAATAACTTTAAAAGTCAAACACATTAAAATTTCAATTCGTTTAAAATAGCCAATCTCTTTCTAAATCCAAAGTCTCTTAACAGTAAGTTACACTAAAATACTTTCTTACTTAAAGGCAGGGGGAGGGGGGGTGCGGGGGGGGATATCAAGATACAGTCACAATCAAATCAAAGCAAAATCAAACTCTAACTGTCCAGTGTCTGGGATCCACTCATGATCTTCTGGGCCCCTCCAAGGGCTTGGGTCACTTCTCTGGCTCTGCCCTCTGTAGCACATAACTTGTCTTCTAGACTCAAGTTGCCTGTACTCCACTGCTACCACTGTTCTTGGTGGTCATCCTATGGTACTGGCATCTCCAAAACGCCGCGGTCTTCTGCTGCTACTGGGCTGCACTTTCACAAGTAGCCTCTTGTAGGCTCTCTTCATGGTGCCAAGCCTCAACTTCTCTTCTTCAGGCCTGGGCCTTCAGCTGCTACTGACTGAGACTGCACCTCTCCAATGGCCTCTCACAGTGCCACTTGTCAGGTGCTGCCCCTTCATGTTTTCAAGACCAGTACCACCTGGGTGACTCTTATGTATTACCAAGTCCAGCTGCCCACAAGATACAAGTGTGGCTACCCCTGGAACACAACCTGTGCTCTGTGCTCTCAGGAAACACTTCACGGAAGATTTCACCTCAGTGATGCTGGTCTCTTTATTACTGCTAATTTATTAGCTCCAGCTAACCAGCATCAATCATCCCAGTAATGCAAAGGTTTTGTTTAGTAGTTCTGGTATCTGGTTAATCACAGCTGATTCTTCAGCCCCAGAGATCCAGAACCACAGAATCTTCACAATCAAAATAGCAAACCGCCCTGATGGAGTTTTTAATCTTCCCTCTGAAATTTCACAAGCCAGGCCTCCATCTTCTGCACCGTTCAACATTGTTATCTTCCAAGTTCCTATAGAACATCCCACAGAGCTCTTAACCCCAAGTGGCTCTTCTAACCCAAAGTTCCAAAGCCCTCCCACAGTCCTCCTAAAAGCATGGTCAGGGCTGTCACAGCAAGGCTTCACTATGCTGGTACCACCTGGTTTTAGTCAGGGTTTCTGTTGCTGTGACAAAACACCATTACCAAAAGGCAAGTTGGGGAGGAAAGGGTTTATTCAGTTTACACTGTTCATCACCAAAGGAAGTCAGGACAGGAACTCAAACAGGGCAGGAACCTGGAGGCAGGAGCTGATGCAGAGGCCATAGAGGGGTGCTGCTTACTGGATTCCTTCACCTGACTTGCTCAGCCTGTCTTCTTATAGAACCCAGGAGCACAAGCCCAGGAATGGCACCACCCACAATGAGCAGGGCCCTCCTCCATTGATCACTGAGAAAATGCCCTAGAGCTGGCTCTCATGGAGGCATTTCCTCACCTGAGGCTCCTTCCTCTGTAAAGACTCTAGCTTGTGTCAACTTGACACACAAAGCCAGCCAGTACAATATCCAAAGGAAATGATACCACCTCGCAAACAGACATCTGCCCTCCTGGGCTTATTGCAGCCCCCACCGTAAGAACTGTATGAAGAGGCTGTGGTCCATGAAGACAATGGAACTGGCTAGCTTTAAGAAAAGAGACCCTGCCATTAGCCACGTCAAGGTGAACCTGGAGGACATCCAGCAAAGTAAAGTAGAAAGAAAAAATACTATCTGATTTCCCTTCTACATGGGACCAAAACTCAAGCAAGCGACTAATTGGTGTCATGCCTTCCACCCACAGCTTCCCTCAGTTGCCAGTAGTTCATTGCAGATGGGAGAGACCTTGTGGGCTTTTCCTTATCCATTTTGGCATGTCCACTGGTGTCATCCATGTACAAGTAACATTATAGAGACTAAACAGGTTACACTTAAGAATGTATGTGTACATACATATACATACACATATACACATGCAATAACAAGTTGTGAAACGCAAGATCATATATTTGAAATAGAGTCCAGAGGGTACACGGGAAGGGTTGGAAGGAGGAGAGGGAAAGGAGACATGTTGTAATTAAATTGTAATGTCAAAAATAAAAGAAAGTTTATCTATAGAAAAAAAAAAAAAAGGAGCATGGAAAAGAGAAAACCCAACAAGGCAGTTTGCTGTAACTTGTTACAATCTTCATTTCAGGCGTAAATTGAATATCCATGTCTTTTCCACCTGAGTGTTTATATTCACACAAAAAAGCAAGCACACAAATGATACGGAGTCTCTGAGAGAGGGAATGAAGCAGTGGTTACTGCAGGAGGTGGGGAATGGGAGGTGGTGGTCCAGGGATGAACAAGTCCGGCCTGAGCCACTAAGCACAGCAGTTAACAGATGAACAGAATCAGCTGCTCTTACTGCTGGGGCAGGATGTATGAGCATGTGCGCTCTATCTACCTACCTACCTACCTACCTACCTACCTACCTACCTACCTACCTATTTATCTACCTATTTATCTCTATCTCTCCCTCTCCCCCTCTCTCTTTCTTCCTCCCTCTCTCTCTTTCTCTCACTCTCTTTCTTCCTCTCTCTCTCCCTCTCTCCCCCTCTCTTCTCTCTCTTTTACTCTCCACAGTTTCTCTGTGCAGCCCTGGGTGTCCTGGAATTTGCTTTGTAGACCAGGCTGGCCTTGAACTCAGAGATCCACCTCCCTTTGCCTCCTGAGTTCTGGGATTAAAGGCTTGTGCCGCCACCCCCTGGCTGCTCATATACTTCACTGTAAGAACCCGTCTGCTCTCTGTGATCTCACAGCATCATGCCAGTTATGTATACAACATAATTTAAGTAAGATTTCTCTTTTTAATCTAAGGAAAGGGTTGGAAGAGTAGCTTTGGAACTAGTAAATTAAGAAAAAGAAAATGGAGGCTGGAGAAATGGCTCAGCAGTTAAAAGTACACTGCTCTTCCAGTAGCCTCAAGCTCAGTCCCCAGCACCCATATCCATCTGTAACTCCAGCTCCAAGGTGGTCTGATGCCTCTGGCCTCTGCAGGCACCCACACTCATATGCACATACTCACAGGCAGATATACATATGCAGTGGCTTGAATAGGAATGACCACCATGGACCCACGTATCTGAATGCTTGGCCCATAGGGAGTGACACTATTAGGGGATGTGGAGAAGATGTGGCCTTGTTGGAGGAAGTGTGTCACTGTAGGGGCGGGCTTTGAGGTCTCCTATGCTCAAGCTGCACCCAATGCAGAAGACAGTCTCCTCCTGGCTGCCTTCAGATCAAGATGCAGAACTCCCAGTTCCTCCAGCATCATATCTGCCTGCACACTGCCATGCTTCCCACCATGGTGATAATGGACTGAACCTCTGAAACTGTAAGCCAATCACAATTAAATGTTTTCCTTTATAAGAGGTACCTTGGTCATGGTGTCTGTTCACAGTTTTAACCCCCTAATACACCTGTCTACAGAGTGGGTTCCAAGGCCTAACAAGAAGCCCTGTCTCAAAAAAAAAAAAAAGAAAAAAAGAAAAGAAAAGAAGAAAGGAAGGAAGAAGGAAAAATTACTTCTCAGCCAAACAATTACAATTTAGTCACTTTCTGACTTTTTTTTTTTGTTTTTTTTTTTTTGTTTTTTTTTGTTTTTTGTTTTTTGGTTTTTTGGTTTTTTGGTTTTTTGAGACAGGGTTTCTCTGTGCAGCCCTGGCTGTCCTGGAACTCACTCTGTAGACCAGGCTAGCCTCGAACTCAGAAATCTGCTTGCCTCTGCCTCCCAAGTGCTGGGATTAAAGGCATGCGCCACCACTGCCTGGCCACTTTTTGATTTTTAAGAACAAAATTGATACAATCATTCTAATCACGGGGATTTGGAGTGAATTCACAGTCCACAGTATACTATATCCAGTTCAGTTAAATATGACATTACTGGGTCCACTGTGGTCAGCAGGACTTCATGGTGCTAGAGGACACACATACACACACACACATACACACACACAGAGAGAGAGAGAGAGAGAGAGAGAGAGAGAGAGAGAGAGAGAGAGAGAGAGAGAGACACAATACAGATACATACACAGAGAAAAACACACACACAGTATATAACAGGCAGACTCAGAAATATGACCCAAATCAAATGACTGCCAGATACCTGGTGGCTATGGCCTGTAACACCAACTACTAAGGAAGCTGAGGCAGGAGGATCACAAATTCAAGACTAGCCTAGGAAACAGTGAACTTCTATTTCAAAATAAAAGTCTTAAAAGGGCTGGAAATATAGCACTTACCTAGCATCTATGATGCCCAGGTTCAAATACTTAATATGAGTGTGTGTGTGTGTGTGTGTGTCTATAATGTACCAATATTTCAAAGAACTGAATTAGAAGTTTGCTATGTTT
This sequence comes from Arvicanthis niloticus, assembly GCF_011762505.2. Classification (NCBI taxonomy): domain Eukaryota; kingdom Metazoa; phylum Chordata; class Mammalia; order Rodentia; family Muridae; genus Arvicanthis; species Arvicanthis niloticus. Next base: position 25,906,762 of record NC_047667.1, on the reverse strand, counting down.
TCTGCCTTTGTCTTTGAGACCTTTCTACTGGTAACTGAGAGGCCTGTCAGTTCATCAGAGCCTTAACTAGAGGAAGCTCCACCCTCCATGCCTCTGTGACCTCTCAAAGTCACATCTTGGTCTATGTCTCCTGCGGCCAGCACTTCCTCTTCCCTTCCCAGGACGATTGCCAGCCTACCCTCAGCTCTCTGTGCTTCTCCCTTGTCCACTGCCAAGCAAGCTCGTCCATTGAACCATCAGTGCTTACACTTCTATATGGCTATTTCTGTCTTCCCAATGTGCCTACTTGACTGTGTTTCTAATATCTCTCCTCTGAAGGAGCTCTTAGCCCTCCGGTAGCCTCACAGCTGTCTAGAGTCTTGCTCCAGATGAGCCTGGTAGTTAAATGGTTAAATCCACACTCCTTAGTCTAAGGCAAGTCCTTCAGGCTGTTGGTTGGGTGGCACATCCTGGCCTCATCCACCCCAGCTCTATTTAAATTACCCACACCCCTCCCCCCCCCCCCCCCCCCCCCCGCATTCGCTACTAGTTCCACAGCCAGCGAATGCCTAAAAGCAAGAACATGTATTAGTACTTAATAAGGCAGTTTCTAGATTGCCTTTAGCTGAAACCAAGGGTACAAATGGATTGATTCTAACACAATTTTTTACCGATGTACTTGGAGAGGCCCATCCAATGGGGCTGAGAGAATTTCCCTGTTTCCATTATGCTTTCCGAAGTGGACGCTGAAGTCAGGAACTTTTTCATATCAGGACGGCGCGTGCAGCATTCCAACAATTAAGAAATGAAAGGAGGGAGACATAAAAGAATTCTCTCTTGGAAAATGAATAGTAGGCAGACCCCTTAGCCCAGCCCCCAGCTGAACTGTGGTGAGCTACGTATATTTGACTGAAAGAGGAAAGAACGGGAAGCTGTGTGCAGAGCGACGTTGGGTGCAGTATTTAGAAGATACATATGCATTCTTTGCTGTTCTAGTAGAACTTCACCTCCCCCCACCCATTTTTAGTTCTTTTGCTTTCTAATATAAATTACACGTAGGTTAATCATTTAACCACCAGTTATTTTCGTTTTAATTCTTTTTATCAAAGTCATTATCTTTTTCATCAACTGGAGGAAAAAAAAAGTTGTTTTGGACAGAGTCTCTCTAATGAGTCCAGGCTTATCTTGAGTTCACAGTCCTCCTGCCTCAGCTTCCCAGGTGCTGGTATTACACGTATGCAGTAGCATACCAGCTCAATGGGAAACCGTCAAATTGCTTTCTAGTTCAGGAACCAGTTATAGGAAAGGAAGATGGAGATGGGTCTGAATTACATGTTAAAGGATGGGGGAAAAAAGGCTCATTTTTTTGTACCAGGAGGAAAATTCCAATGTGAACTAGCAGGAACGGTGAAGTTTGGACAGTGTTTAGAATCCCCTGGGTTAGTCTGTAACGGGCAATTCTCCTCTTTAAATTCCCCTAATGACTAAAATTTGGTTGTAGTAATTATTTAAGAGCTCCTTAAGGAGAATAAGGAAGATAAAGGCATAAGATCAGAATAAAAGTGCTCTAATTTCATGGGGATTTGCACAGCTCACCGGAGGTTACAGAGGACACCGGATAGAACCCTTTTACCTGTATCTCTTTCATTCTCTCTAACAATCCAAGTAATGACATGGGTGTAGGGAGATGGGGGCAGGTGGGGGAGGGACGACTGACTTTTCTTTCTTGATTTATCCTGAGTTGATGTTAACTGGGTAGGAAGCTCCCTTTCTCCACAGGGCAGGGCAAGGGCTGGCCATGGCAGCAGTAATTCACCAGACTTCAGAGCACCCTTCTCTGGGGCATCATGAACCACACTACTGGTGAAGCACTGACTAGAGAAACTGATTTGTGAGGGCTCTGGTGACAGCAGATAGAAATGAGTGATCTAAAATTCCAAGACAGGCTGCCAACATGGCTCAGTGGTTAAGAGCTGCTCTTTCAGAGGACCCAGGTTCGATTCCCAGAACCCATGTAACAGCTCACAACCATCTGTAAATCTAGCTATAGGGGAATTGACACCTTCTTCTAGCTGTCAAGAACACCATGTCTTGTACAGACATGCAGACAAAACACACACAAAAGAAACAGAAACATTTGTACTCTGGTATGAGACCTGTCACTCCTTCATGAATTCTGTGAGAAAAAAAAAAATGTAGTAACCCAACTGCTAATATTTTAATGTAGGGAGAAAGAAATGACTTCAAATCCACAGAAGTGATATAGAAATAACTAAACGTATTTTAAAACTCCTAATTCCATTTGCAATTTTTGCTTTTGTTGTTTTGAGACAGGGTCTTATTCTGGCCTCAAACTCAAGGTAATCCCATAGACAGAAGTCACTTTGTCATTCCTGCCCCCCTTTCCCTTCTTTTCTTCCATTACTAGTTTGAACAGTGCTGGAAGCAAACTCCAGGCCTTAGACACGTACTGTCACCGAGCTACAGCTCTAGATCTTCATTGTGGTTTCAAATTGCAAATAAGTGAGTAGAAAGATGGCTCAGTCATTAAGAGCAAGAGGATCCAGGTTCAGTTCCCAGTACCCACAGCATCTCACAACTATCTGTAACTCCAGTTCCAGGAGATCTGATACCTTCTTCTGATCTCTATGAATGCCAGGCACATATATGAGATATATATATATATGATATATATATATATATATATATATATATATATATGAAGCCAAACACTTTAACTTTAGACAGGCATGGTGGTATACATATTTAATCCCAGCACTCAAGAGACAGAGGCAGGCAGATCTCTGAGTTGGTGTCCAGTGTGTGGTCTACAGAGTTACTTCCAGGATAGCCTGAGCTATATAGAGAAACCCTAAAAATAAATCTTTTAAAATGTCAAATGTAAATAAAAACAATAACATGATGTTTCACCTATCAGATTAGTAATAATGAAAAGTTTGGAGATACTCAACAGTGGTTAGATGTGCTAGCCTGCAGGTAGCAGAGGGGCTGGGGAGACCCAGGGTCAGTGCCAACCTTGCAAATACAAGTACCTAAGTTCGATAGCCAGAACACATGTTCTGGGTAGTGATGGTGCATGCCTTTAATCAAAGCAGAGGCAGGAGGGTCTCTGTGAGTTCCAGGCTAGCACTCTGGTCTACAAAGAGAGTTCCAGGACAGCCACAGCCACACACACACACACACACACACACACACACACACACACACACACACACACACATCCTTCCCATGCATACACACACACACACATGCATGCCTACCTATACATGTATAGCTATGTACCCATGAACACATACATGTACATACACACACAAAAATGCTTCAGAGAAGAAAAAACATTGACAGGCCTCTAGGATGCCAACATGTTAATATTTATCCAAAGTTAAAATCCATATAACCTCAAACATAACTTTCTTGAGACGGGGTCTCTTTCTATAGCCCTGGCTGGCTGTCCTGAATTCCCCATGTAGACTAAGCTGTCCACAGATTTGCCTGCCTTTAGTCTCAAATGCTGGAATTAAAAGCTGTGACGCTGTGCCTGTCCATAACCCTGAATATATCTAACCTCTAAGAATTTTGCTGATAGCTGTTCTTACGAAGGGAAACTGAGCTGTGTATATAGGCCTGTCCATGACAGAACTGCTTAAAAGAGCCATGGACAGGAAAATAACTGAATACATCACAGTTGCATCTGTGTTAGGAGATGCTAAGCAGTCTCTAGAAAACATTTTTGCATGCTGACATGAGAAAGAATATCAAGACTGACCAAGCAAAACTCATGCAGTAGAGTAATGCAAATAATATGATACAATTCATTTTTGAAAAGAGAAGCTCGTAACTGATAGAGGAAATGTGTGTTAAGATATCTGTTTTCTACAACTCTAGAGGACTTGTGTTATGCTAGGGACTGGAAACTGGAACAGGTCTGAAATGCTCTACCGTACTCACTTACATTTAAGAGGAAAAAAAAAACTTTTAAAGCAAGAAACAGCCTTTAAAAGTAACAGAGAGCCGGGCGGTGGTGGCGCATGCCTTTAATCCCAGCACTTGGGAGGCAGAGGCAGGCGGATTTCTGAGTTCGAGGCCAGCCTGGTCTACAGAGTGAGTTCCAGGACAGCCAAGGCTATACAGAGAAACCCTGTCTCGAAAAAAAAAAAAAAAAAAAAAAGTAACAGAGAGGCTATGTCACAATGACCACAGGTGGCTGGGTATAGGGTCATGCTGTGTCCTGAGGCCAGTATGGCCTTTGGCTTCATGGAAGCTGAGAACTAGACACCATGGGGCTTTGTAGACAAACCCTTTGTGTCATCTGTTCTTTTGGCCTATAAAGCATCCTTTCCCCTTCTTTTGGTAAGAAGACATACACTCCTTTCAGGAACTACTCTTCCTCCACCTCTTAGTCCTTGTTTCATGTTGGGGGCAGACTGTGACCTCTGGTTACAAGAATGGTCATTGTCCCCGGCCAAACTATCATGATGTCTCCCAAGAGAAAGACTGCCCAAACATGGCGGAGGACCGCCAACCACAGATTGTCTACTAGAGTTTGTGGGTAAAGGAGCTAATCTCCTCTGAGAGCAAGGCTGCCACAGCAAACATCTAAAAACTGATGTGTCGGTTGTCACCAACACCTGGGTAGAGATTTGTCTGAAAATGTAGCAAAACACAGGAAGGCGGGCTGTGTGGTGACAGATGGATTCCTGTGGACATGAAGCACCTGCATCCAGCCTGCAGACGCGGTTTGCATTTTGTACAAGCTTGTAGATTCTCAATGTTCCCTCTACTAGAGTGAGCTGGGTACCTATCAGTTTCATCACAGACCCTCAACAAGTATAAGCACCTTGGGAATTTGTTCAACCACTGGCAGTGCCCAAGGTACCAGTTCAAATCCTCCAGCAGCTGTATTTACCCACAAGGCTTTCCGTTCTATTCCACATGTCTTCCCCTTCCATCCAGCCCTGTAGAGAGAACTAAGAAGAACAGAAGTCCAGTGATAGGTTTGTAGCACGGCACATTCATTCTTCAGTATTCTTAGATGTTCGATATGTAAGTACTTTTGTATGACATCAGTGTCTTAAAGATGACTAAGTCAGGTCCTGAGGAGAGGCTCAGTTAGTGAAGTGCTTGCCCTGCAGGTGTGAGGACCTGATTTTTGGATCCTTAGGACCCATGTAAAAGCCAATGTCACATGTCTGGAGCCCTAGCACTGGGAGAGCAGAGGAAAATAAACCCCTGGAGTTCACCGGCCTACAAGACACACACACACACACACACACACACACACACACACACACACATCCCAGGCAGTCATGGTTTTAATAGCTATTAGGCATCTTATAGATATCAGACATTCACAGTACCAGACATGTAAATTTCAATGTTCTTTTTACTGATGGGCACACAGAAACCAGTCTCAATGATCTGTGTGTACAGCAAGGCAGTCACATTACTAAGGCACACATAAGTACATTGCATCTGTAGCTTCACATTCTCCACTCATGGTGCCGAAGACACTGCCAACCTGGAAACATGGTGGACAGGAGGAGACAGAGGACATTTGGAGGTAGCCACATTTCTCTCCTGTCACTACCACTCGCTCTGTAAGTACCAGAACCCTGTTACTCAGCAAGCTCAGGATACAGCTGCTTTAGTCTCTACACAATCACCTACTGTACCTTACATTGGCTGCCAACTCCTCCAGCCCTCTGGCAATTGTAGCATCATCTGCCCTGGGAAGATGCCTTACTTTCTTTGCCACACCTACTGCAGACTCAGACCTGTTCACCAAGCCTGATATGAAAAGTGACAGTCATAACAAGACACCTTGCTAGCTGGTCTGCACAGGTCAAAGGGTGCAGTGAAACGCCATCTGTTAGTTGTGAACATGCCTCCTGTCACTTCTCTTTAGATTGACAGGCTGGTAGTGACCCGTGGCAGCTATGGCTCAGTACAGTGCCCCTGTGTCTAGCTGTCAAGCTTGTCAGGACTCTGGGGACCACACAGCCATTTCAGTGTTAGACTATTTTGGTCTCAGCGATCTCAAAGGCGGGCACAGAATAAAGGCAAGGCAAAACCCAAATGGAAAAATGTCACTGGTGTGTGTTACCCATCTCCACATCTGCGTGGACTCAGGGTACTACAACAAAGCACACAGCCTGGGCCACTCGTCTGAATACATGGCTGGAAGCAGGCAGGCCTGGATTCAGTCTTCGTGCTTTCTCAAAACATAATATGCTAGCATGACAGGTGGTGAAAGACAGTGTGTGTCATGGTTTGTGTATGCTTGGCCCAGGGAATGGCACTATTAGAAGGTGTGGCCCTGTTAGAGTAGGTGTGTCACTGTGGGTGTGGGCTTTAAGACCCTCATCCTAGCTGCCTGGAAGCCAGTCTTCATCTAGCAGCCTTCAGATAAAGATGTAGAACTCTCAGCAACTCCTGCACCATGTCTGCCTGGATGCTGCCATGCTTCCTGCCTTGATGATAATGGACTAAACCTCTGAACCTGTAAGTTGGCCCCAATTAAATGTCCTTATAAGAGTTTCCTTGGTCATGGTGTGTCTTTAGACCAACAAAACCGTAACTAAGACAGTGTGGAAGCTGATGTCAAAGGTAGAGAAACTGATATGGTGAGGTTGTGAGAGGACCTGCATCTGAATGCAGAGTGGCACCCTCATGGTGGACCCACATAAGATAGTAAGAGAACTGGAAATCCTCTGCCCTCCTTTTCTTCTTCCCTTCCCTCCCTCCCTCCCTCTCCTTCCCTTCCCTCCTTTTTCTGCACTGCTAGGGATGAAAGCCAAGTTCTTGCCTGGTATATATAGGCAACTACTGTACCGTCCAATCATTCTTCCAGCCTAGCCTTTCTTCCAGGTCACCAATTCCTGTCTTGTGACTCTGCTCTCAAAACATAACCACCTCCCACATGCTCCAGCTCCATATGAATTTGGAGAAGATACATTCAAGCTAAGACACAGATGCCAGGCCTTCTCTGGCTTTGCTCAAAGCCTGGAGAATTTTCAATTGTGCATGACACACCAAAGTCAACACAACAGGCAAGGGTACGATGCAGTACTGGCTCTGGTGAGCTATGAGGAAGAGCCACATGAATCAAGCCTTCATCCTACCATCAGGATCAGGCGTATGAGGACTGTGTTAGCAGCACCACTGGACTTCACTCCCTCCACTCCACTCTGCATGCGTTCTCCTAAAGAGATTGCTCTAAGCTTCAGTGGCAGAATTGACTCCGCCCTCCCTCTTGTCTGACTGTCCTTATTTAAATCCACCCTCTATACCATCACCTCTGCCTAGACACGTGCTCTCCAAGCACAGAGAAACTGGAGGCACACAATCTAGCATGAGGGGCAGTAGGTGGTGAGAGCACTGAGATCAGACTATTATCCATCCATATTGTCCCATTGGCTTCCTGGTATCTTCAGAGGCTGTCTAGCACTCTGCCATGGTATCACTGTAAACCATATCCTCCACGGGGCATGTTTGAGCACTTGGCCCCCAGATGGAGGGGATGTTTGGAGAGGTTGTGGAACACACCAGACACAGGACCTACCTAGCAGAAATAGGGCGGAGCTAGAAGATTAAAACAACCTGGTCTGGACAGGACTCTCTGCTTCCTGGTCTTCCAAGATGTGAGCAAGCCAGACCTCAAGTCCCCACTGCCATAGACAGGAACTGTCCTGGCAACTCGCTTTCCCTGCCATGGAACCACAAGCCAGACTAAATACTTCCTCCTTTAAGCTGTCATAGCAATTAGAAAAGGAATAAAACCAGGCCACTTGATCATCTATGGCCTAGCTTCTGAAGACCCATAATCCATGAAATGTCCCTTTCCTGGCTGACTGGACTGACTGCAACCCTCTTTAATTGTTTTTTTTTCCACATTTATGTATATGGGAGGGGAATCTCTCCTTTCACCACTTAGTTCCCAGGAATTGAACTCAGGTCTCTAGTCTTGGCAGCATACAACTTTACCCACTGAGCCATCTTGCCAACCCCGATACCCTTAAACTATAGCTGTGCTGTTCCGTTTTCTGGGAAGCCATCTCTTTATGTATTTGAGTTGCCACTACAATGAAAGCATCTTAAAGGAAGGAATCATTTTACACTTGTTAGCTTGGTGCTTGATAAATAGGCCATCAATAGATTCTCAAATCAATTGAGTTCTCTTCATCCTGTAAGACACGGCTCAAATCCTGTCACTTGCTTGGGGCCTCCAGGTCCCTCCATCCCTTGAACAGGCTCTAGGATCTGTGGGTCTTAGTATTTACTTAGTAACAATCTGCCTGAGACATAATTCTTTTGTTCATTTCTTGTACTGCATAAGTTTCTCTCTTCCATGAGTTTAAATTTTCCCTTTAGGGACCATGGGGTTTTCTTTTTTATCTCAATGTCTAAAGCCTAAAATAGGTCTCTCTTGCCTTATGCATTGACTTTGCTGGAGCAAATACAAATTGTTCATAAAACTAATTATAGAAAATTCATATTCGCTGGGCAGTGGTGGCGCACGCCTTTAATCCCAGCACTTGGGAGGCAGAGGCAGGTGGATTTCTGAGTTTGAGGCCAGCCTGGTCTACAGAGTGAGTTCCAGGACAGCCAGGGCTATACAGAGAAACCCTGTCTCGAAAAACAAAAAACAAACAAAAAAACAACAAAAAAAGAAAATTCATATTCACCATTCGCCATTATCTTCTCTGGCATATAAACATGTATATATGGGAATGTCATCTTGTCTCTCACATGTCACAGAAGCCAGCCTCTAAGATGGCCCTCCCTTTCTTTCCCCACTCATGCTCCAGGAAGTCTCCAGTCTCCTGCCACATGGAACATGGTGGCCTGACTCGCCATCAGTCTATGATGGTGAGTCACACGCGATGAGATAGAATCCTGGGGCTAACTGGAGAGCATCAGTGCAGATCCTTGCTTCCTCCCATGGTCTTTGCCTCAATATGTTCCAAGAGAAGCCAATATTGTTTCCTTCTGTTTGGTTTGCTTTCTGAGACAGGGTCTGTCTATGTGGTCCTGGCTGTCCTGGAACTAGCTATGTAGTCAGTGCTGGCCTTGAAGTTACAGAGATCTACCTGCAACTGCCTCCTAATGCTGGGATGAAAGGCAATCGCCAAGCCCAGGATAACATTCTCTTTTTAATGTCCACATCTACCGTTGCTTCAAAAATATTTCCTGGCTCTCCAGTGTAAGTTCAAGACTCAAGCAGGGCCCGAGGATTTCAAGGTCCATCTTCCAGCCTCATCTCATAGCAGCCTTTCTGTTCTCCTAGTACCTTGTTATACTAGCTTTCTTAGACTTCCCTCTTACCTCTGAGCCTTTGTATGCACTGGTCCTACAACCTGGTTCGTCCCTCCAGTGTCCCCCCATCCCACAGACTTTTCCCCAGACTCCATCCTCATCCTAAAGATTTCAGTGTTGGAGTTAAGTTGCTTGGAAACCCTTTATTGAAACACTCTTAGGAAAGGTTCCTAGTCACGGGCTAATGGGAACCTTCTGCTTTTCCTTCTAGTTTTTACCGAGTAATTATTTAACTCAAATTTCTTCCACACCTAGCTGTGAGCAGAGTCAGCCTTGCTGTACTTGTACCCTGAACAAAAGGAAGCTTGGCCAATATCAGTGGCCAATAAAGTTCTTCTTGGGGCTCTGCCTTCCAAACTGTACCTGGTAGGATGGGTAGTGTCTATTGTATGTTTCTCATCTGGAACACCTTTGTATCGCCAACAGCTGCATGTGGAAAATGCTCATAAATATTCATTTCATTTGTTCATTTGTTGACTGAAAGCCAGTTCAGCTAGAGCCTTCCTTAATTGAAGGGACATTCTAATTGCTTCTAGGAGCCATCTTTCATATTGTCCCAAGTTTTCCATACTCCAATGTTGTCACTGAGTATTCCTGTCGCTACAAGTACCTCTGGAAAGGGTAATGCACCAAATTAATGACATCCTACTGTGAGTGAACGTAACCACAACTAAAAGTCAGTTGCTCTACAAGAGCTCAAAAGAAGTTCTAAAGGGAGAGAGAATTCCATCAGCTTTCAGATTCTCAAATCTTTCCCTGAAACATCATTCTTTCTTACTGTAAAATAAAAGTATTAAAAGTAAATTTTCAACCACAAAACCTTCCAAGATAGTGGGGTGCAAGCATGGTCCTTTTTCTCATTCTAGTTTTTTTCAAAACTTACTTTCAACTAGGAGTATCTAGATTGAGGGGGACATAAGCTAATACAAATTAGAGGGGTGTCTGTGTCTCTGTGTGTGTCTGTGTGTGTGTCTCTGTGTGCGTCTGTGTGGTTGCATTCAATCAAACCTTTGTAATCATTGTAAGTATGAACCCAGTTGCTTCAACATCACCCAAGATGTGTAGGGTAGGAGGACAGAATTTGTGGTCAGAATTTCTTACCTTGCCATGTTTTATACACATATGAAAATGTGAACAAGTAAGGCCATGTGAGACAGCCAGCCAGAGGTTCAACATGACCGAGTACCTCTGCACTCCCCAGCTCCTGGTCCAGCTTATTCACGCTCCTCTGATTCCACAGAGATGGCTTTCTGGTTTCTATTGATGAACCAACTTGTCTTGGCTGGGCCCTTTTGTATTAATTTACTGTTGCTTCTCTTTAGCTCGGTAATGCCTCATCTTGCCATCCTCTCCCTCACTGGTTGTCTTTATTACAGTGAGTCAGTAAACTCTGAGACTTAGGTTTCTGTTATTATGTTGTAAACAAACAACCTATGTGCAGAGCTGGGTCAGCCCCTGAAGACAGAGTATAGGAGACATCAAGCCCAGGCTTTCCACTTGGGTTCTGGAAGGGATACAAAAGACAAATAAATCATCAACTATCAGAGAAAACTGTGGTCACGAATGGCTAGGTGACCTGGGGCAGCAAGTCTGAACAGCATTTGAGATGAAACTACAAGTAGCTGTCTAAAATTGGCCAAGGTCGTTGATTTGTCCAGGGCATCAAACTGGTCCAGAAGCCATACTCCTATGGTTGGAGATGACAGCTCACCAGTGGAGCCCTTGTGGTGAGGGCTTCAGGCCAGAAAGAGTTTAATTTTAATCCACATGGAGTAGGAAGCCTTTGTAAGGCTGTAGTAGCATGGTACAACTGGGCCACTGAAGAATGTAGGTTTTTACTGATAGTGAGAACAGAAGTCTGGAAGGAGGTTGTGCAGGATGCTGATGGGGAATTTGGGCTGAGTCGCAACTCAGCTTTTGGTCACCAGTAGAGCATGTGCACACATGTGAACAAACAAGACAGCTGCCAACGTTTTCCAGACCTGCTCTCCCAAATACCACCTCTGTGTGTTGGATGGATTGATGGATGGATGAATGGATGGATGGATAGACAGACAGACAGATGGTGAACAGAGGATGAGAAGGGATAAACAAGACTCCTAGAAGCCAGTTTGTTCCTAAGGTTTCCCTTTACAACTTGAGAAATGTAACTTCCCTAATCAGAGATCACAAAATCAGAGGGTTGAGCCTGACCCAGCTCCAGTGTAGGGCCACCAAGTCTACCGCCACCACTTGCTTCGCCACCCTTGGTTTCCTGATGTCTCACTGGGGTATCTCATGTCTCACTGGGGTATCTCATGTCTCACTGGGGTATCTCATGTCTCACTGGGGTATCTCATGTCTCACTGGGGTACCTCATGTCTCACTGGGGTACCTCATGTCTCACTGGGGTACCTCATGTCTCACTGGGGTACCTCATGTCTCACTGGAGTGCTGGGCTTCACATCTCAGTAGAAATGAAAGGAACACACACAAGCACTGCACATAGTTTGTTGCTAGGCACAGCATAGACATGCTCTTCCCTATGTGAAAACCCAGTCCGGGCACACGGGGCACACGGGGCACACGGGGCACACGGGGCACACGGGCACACGGGCACACGGGCACACGGGCACACGGGGCACACGGGGCACACGGGGCACACGGGGCACACGGGGCACACGGGGCACACGGGCACACGGGCACACGGGCACACAGGCACACGGGCACACATTTCCAGTGCAGTTGGAGCAGACGTCTTTGTTGCCCTTCACTTGCAGCTCAACCTCACCATGGCTGGGGGAGCCTTTGAAGCCCATCCATTGTTACAGAAGTGCTTTTGTGAGCTAGACATCTCTGAGAAGTTCAATTGCGCTTGAGTCTAAAGTCATTTGCCATTCTCCTATCCCCAGCACACAAGTCCCTGTGTGTTGATCTAACCAATTGGTAGTGTTTTCAGTCATACATCATGAGGCCAATGGCGCCTTAACGATGTATTACATTAATCTATCATCAAAGCCGTGGCATTGTTATGATATATTACTTTAATACGTCATTGGAGTGCCACAGCTTTAATGATGTATTACTCAAAACCATAGCAACAGCTAGAAAGATCAAGATAAGTTTTGTATTTTTTAAAACTTATTCTCAGTAAATATGATTTTTTTTTTCTTAAGTTTCCACAGTAAGGTACGTGTTCAAAGGAGATATGAAGCTATGGGTCAGGGCGATAAGTAGTGCCAGGCTTTTCCTGGTTGACTTTCTGCACTGTTTACTAGCTCACCACCCGAGTCTATACCTGCTTCTAATTCTATCTTAAAGTACCTTATCCAGCCAGGCATGGTGGCTCATACCTTTAATCCTAAAATTTGAGCAACTGAGACAGGAGGATTGTGAATTCATGGGTTACCCCGGCTATTTAGGGAAACCCTGTCTTAAAAAATAAACAGGAGCTAGAGAGATGGCTGAGCAGTTATGAGTACTTCCTGCTCTTGCAGAGGACCCAGGTTTGGTTCCCAGCACCCTTGTCGTGATTATCCATCTATAATTCCAGTTCTAGGGGACCTAACACCCTCTTCCCGGCATCCACAGGCATGGTGCATATGCAGGACATATACATGCACACACAGAAGGAAGAAGAGTCATAGATAGAATAATAGGTGATACATACATACATACATAATACATACATAGATGATAGATGATAGATAGATAGATAGATAGATAGATAGATAGATAGATAGATAACTGACAGTAGATGATAAAGATAGGTAGACATGATAAGTATTAGATATTTAGGGATATTGATATGTCTCACATCTTTCAACTGGCAGCCTTGAGCTTTCATTAATTTGGCACAATAAGAATTGGACACGAAACAAGGATAGTAGAACTGAACCTACTGCAATAGACAGAGTATTGGCATCAATTGGGAACTTTTTAGAGCACTTTTTGTGGTAAATCTCAACTGTTTAACCAGAGTGAATTTCCACTCAAAATAGTTTGAATAGCAAATGTGTATAGTATAGAAACACACACACACACATACACACACACGTACACACACACACACACGTACACACACACACACGTACACACACACAAACACGTACACACACACACACACGGAAAGAGAGAGAGAGAGAGGGAGAAGGAGGAACTGGGGTCAAGCAGTTGATCCCAAAGCAAGCCATCTTAATGAAGACCCTGAGGTTCTAATAACCAGGCTCTTTGAATTCAAGTGTTAGACATTGGTTCTTAAGAACATTTACAGCAGGCATGCTGAGGTACAGCTACAGTCCTAGCAAAGGTGAGATATGGACCGCAGGATCAGGCCAAAGCCAGCCTGGGGTACATGAAATCTTGCCAACGAAGAAGGAGGGTGGGGGACAACAATAGTTGGTGTGATTGCATGCTTGGGAGACTGAGTCAAGATCTCGATCATGAGTTCAAGGCTGGCCTGGGCCATGAGAACCTGTTTCAACCAAACAAAGAGCAGGTAGGTCCTGCTGATCACACTTGTGGTCTCAGCACACCAGAAGCTGAAGCAAGAGAATCACAAGTTCAAGGGTAGCCTGAGCTACACTTGGAAATCTGGGCTCAGAACCAAGGGCTAGGGATTCGGCTCAGTGGTACAGTGTTTGGTGTGTACAAGGCCCAGGGTTCCATTGCAGTACTGCATATAAATAAATACAATAGAAACAAGTGCAGGGGCAGAGTTATTTAGAGAAAAGTCATTTGTTTCCAGACAGAAGTAAGAGCATATTTTCTGGAGTCTGAGAGATAGCCTTGTTTCTCAGTGTGGGTCTCACTGCGGAGCTTAGCGTCACCAAGTCAGAGCTATTGGCCACCACCCACACTGTGATAATCACTGTATCTTTCTTACCCATCCATGGTACAGCCCAGGGCCTTCTGAATACCTCCCAGGGCAGGAAAGCCTTTCCTTATCTCATTGCCAAATTCAGTTTGGGAATTGAATTCTCTTTCTCTTTCTCTCTTCATCTAAGTTGAAGGGAGGCAGCTGCTGGAGGAGAGAGGAGGCGAGAAGTGATGACTCAGCACACAGCGATTCCGGCCCTTGCTCAAGCTCAAGGACCAGTTCAGTCCCGATCAGCACATGGAGAGAAAAGTGCCGGGGAAGGGCTGAGAAGATTCACAGAGAAGAGGGAGAACAGCAAAGACCCTCCGATCTGGAATAAGGCTTGCAGTAAATGAAAGTGCCAAATGTTCCCACAGTTTGTTCTTGCAGAGAAGAGAAAGACAGCCTGCTTGCTTATTCGCCACAATAAACCTGGGGCCCTGATGGTCCTCAGAGCACTACAGAGTAGTGAGCGGCTCCCAGAGCTAGGCCTCGGAACTCATTACTGCACTTAGTGACCATTCCATGGAAAGGAGCCATGCTCTCCTCGTCTTCAGCATTTGGCCCAAATGCTGCTGCTTTAAAACCACAGCCTAAACCCCTCTTCCAGGAAGCCTTCTTGCCTTCCCAAGCCAGCGCACGGCTCCTCCGCTTCCGATCCCTTGCAACTGATGGCTCTTTCACTTATTTCTCTTACCTGTTTTCTATTATCATCTTTCTACGGTTGGTCCAATAACTTCAACGTCAGGAACATTGGAGGGCTAGTGGAGATGGTTCAGACAGTGGGGCACTTGTCATGCAAGTACCAAGACCTGAGTTTGATCCTTAGCACATGCGCTTGCACGCGCGAGCACACACACACACACACCCTGTGGGGACAAAGAACACTACTCTAGGGAAGATTAGAATTACAAGGGATGAAAGCGTGGGCAAGAAGAGAAGGCCCCTAACATTCTACACACTGCTTTTACCAAACACCTTTTATAAAGTAGCTGCTTGCCGCATGGTGTCCATAAAGTCAGAACAGATCTTATCAGCCTACTCACTGTAAAGACCAAAGACATTCCGTCACCATGTATGCATATACATACATACACATATATATTCATATATACACATATATATTCATATACACACATATATTAATATATATGTGTATATATATATACACACATATATATATGGGTCTGAGCTTTATGGACAAACGGGCTGTTTCAGTTAGAGGCAAAGATAAAAAAGATAAAAGTGAGGTATCAGGTGAAGCACTGAAGCTAGTCCTTCAAATGAACTTATAAAATATTTGTTTCAGAACTTCTGTAGAGACAACTACAATACACTGAAGAACGCTCTGATGGAGCTGCACACAGGCCATCTGTGTGGCGCTCGGGATATCTGGTTCTGCAGACCCAGATTTTATTGGCCAAAGCCTTCTTACAGAGCTGCATCTAAAAGGCCATTTCCAGGCCTCTCTTATATTGGCTAAGACCTGTTTCTCTCAATAGCAAATCTTCTGGATCTAAATTCAAATGTCACTCTTAACATTTCTGTTGAAGCTTCCTTGAAAATCTTCGCTTGGTTTTGGCTGTAATTCAATGCTGTTTAGTCCCAAAGATGCAAATGGAGACGAGGTGTCTTCTGTGTCTACCCCATTGCACTCAACTGAATAGACATATTTGGGTTTAGAGAATCTCAGATTTGATTGGTGGAAAAGTCAATCAGGACCTCATGAGGAAAGGTGATTGAGTAATCCGGTAGAGTGTTCTCTGAAATTTTAGTGCTCCATTTAAATCAGGTGTATTGTGACATGAACATGACTTTCCTAGAGTGGAAGGATCTGTCCCCACCTTCACCCAATACTTTTAACAAGTAGAAAGGAATGTTCCAGCACTTGGTATAACCTATGCCAATATGGTGAGGCAATGTGAAGAAGTGGTTTCCTCTCATGTCAGTGTCTTAGTCTCAGTTTACAAGGTGCTTAGTAAAACTAACTACTATAAAACCATGAAGAGAAGGAGGAGGAGGAGGAGGAGGAGGAGGAGGAGGAGGAAGAAGAGGAGGAGGAGGAGGAAGAGGAGGAGGAGGAGGAAGAGGAGGAGGAGAAAGAAGAAGAAGAAGAAGAAGAAGAAGAAGAAGAAGAAGAAGAAGAAGAAGAAGAAGAAGAAGCAGCAGCTCCTTTCCTCCCTAATCACTCATCTTTGTGCTTTGTGCTCCCAACGTGGCATCCTCGCAAAGCCATCTCCCAGAGAGCCAATGACGGCAAAGTATAAGTTAACAGAAAACCACATGCCATGAGTTACCAGTACAGCAAACACATACAAGTGTGTCTGCTTTTCTAAGTCTGGCATGGAATGCTCTCCTTCCTGCCTCGGCTAACTCAAAATGGCACAGGAACGTTAGACAGGAACAACACCCGTGAAAACTTCCCTTCCGGTCAGGGTCAGGATACAACATTTTTACTTCACATACAATGAACAGATTCCTTTCCTTTTTCACTTTCCAATAATGGTGTGTGGGGCGGGAGAAACAGCAGGACTCCCTCCGCACTTCCGAAATTTCGCTGTTGGCGCATTCATTAGGTGGAACAAAGTGATTTCCACGTGACATTTTTCAGAGGCCAAATACTTCTCCCCAGGAAAAGAAAGATGTGGCCAGGCATTATAGCTTCCCTGGTGACTCTAGTATCCTCTTGCCCTTCCTTCCTGCCCTTTCCTGCCCGTGCCACATCCTTTGTTACCAAGGTAGCTTGTTTACAAAACCGAGGATCAGTTACTGAAAACAAGTGGCCGGGGGCTTTACCTGGGGTGTGATCCAGAAGCTAGCACCAGCATTGAGGAGGAAGCCAGAGACCATGGCCTGTTCTCAGCCTTGGCTTCTGCTATTGAGAAAATCTGAACTTATAAAATTGTCTCTTGGATACAAGAATTTCTCTAGAGTAGAAGTTTTATTGTACAAACCAAAGATGTTTTGAATTTAATTTCTCTCTTGATGTTCTCCCATAATGTTATAAGTTATTGAAAATGCATCCACATATTACTTTACTAAGGACAGTTGGCACATCCCATAAAAACTCTGGGTTCCTTACTATTCACAATGCACAAGGCCATCTCCAAACTGCTCCTCCAACCTTTGAGTCCTGACCCTTGCTCCTCCCCTGGAACACACTCTCTCTCTCCACCTTGGCCAGGCCAGGGACTTCAAATCAAGCTATGCTTCCTCCAGGAAGCCTCCCATGATGTCCACCCCTTGGTAAATTGTTCTTGCTTTTCCTCTGCGATTCCCGCAGTCCCAGGCAGTTTCCCTTATCAGAGCATTTGTCACCTGGCAGTGGAAATGGCTGCTTCTTCTCTAACTTCCTCTTAAGATAGGGGTGCCTTAGGGACACTCTAAGCACCTGGCCGTGCTTGGCATAGATGGCACAGAGTAACTGAATGTTACCTCTGAGTGTAAACATCTTGAAAAGGCATGGAAAGCCGTCAGAGCTTCATCCACTTCAACAGCTGAATGCTAACTGACCAGCTTCCCCTCAGCCACATGTTCCAGGTCACCTATTCTCTCCGTTCTTTGAACAGCCTCAGTTCCTTCCCACACAAAATTTTATCCTCTAGGTCTACATGGGACCAAACGCTGCCAGTCATTCAGGTCTTAAGATTCACCCTCAGTACCACATACCCAGAGAGACCTCACCTGACCGTTCAGTCTGAGTGAACTACCTGAGCATTCAGTGCCATTTGATAAGCAACATTTCTAGGTGTGGCTCAGATTATCATCGGATCTTGTCACTCACAATCATCAGAATGTCAGTGGAGAGGGATGGAGACCATGCTTGTCTTATCTGTGTTCCCAGAGCTGCAGGCTTGAGTGGTAGAATAGGTGCTGAATGGAATACAAGCATGAATGAAAAATCTAGGTCAACCACCAGCGGATACACAGAAAGCGAGAGACCTTAGAACACTCATCCCTAAACGGGGTATCGGGGATGTTGCCATCAAAGCCCTCCTCTCAGGGCTCAGGGAACCCTGCAGAAGAGGAGACAGAAAGCGTGTAGGAGCCAGAGGAGATGGAGGACACCGAAAAAACAAGGCCTTCTAAATTGAACAACATTGGTATATGTGTGAGCTCACAGAGATTGAGGCATCCCGAACAGGGCCTGCACGGCTCTGCACCAGGTAAGGTCCTAGAGCTGAAAGAAGTGGACACATACCCTCATCTCTAGCCCAGAAACTATCTCCAACTGATAACCACTTGTGAATGAAAATGTAGTTTCAGCCAACAGAGTCTCACTGGGAAAACAAATTACTCAAGGGTAGGCGTCATGTCCCACAGGATGGCTAACATAAAATAAAGTCAATAATATGTTTGGAGGTTCCCTGTCTTATAATGCCATGTCAGGGCTTTCTTTTTAAATAATATTTTATTCTTATTTTAAATTTATTTATTTTATTTCCTATGCATTTGGTGTTCTGTGTGCATATACGTCTGTGTGAGGATGTCAGGTCCCAGGAACTGAAGTAACAGACAGTTGTGAGCTGCCATGTGGGTGCTGGGCACTGAACCCAAGTCCTCTGAGAGAGCAGCCAGGGCTCTGAACCTCTGTGCATCTCTCCAGCCCCTTAGGTTGATTTTATTTATATTTTTATTTATCCATTTTTCACTCTTTCTGCTCTCTGGTCCTTTGCATACATATTATGTTTTTCAGTTTGGTGTTTTTATAGGATTCCTGGGTGTGCAAACAAATGGGTCTCTGTCTAAATCAGTTTCTTGTACCTTTTCTTGGGCTCCTTTCCTTCTGGTTTTTGTTTAGTCTTATTCCAATAGGTTAGTTAGCTTTTGTTTTACTATATTTTATTATTATTACTTAGAGGCCTGTTTGTTTTCTAATGAGCAGGGATGAATTCAGATGGGAAGATGGGTGAGGAGGAACTGAGAGGAGTAGAGGGAAGGGAAACTATAATCAATCAGGATTTATTGTGAAAGAAAAAAATCTATTCTCAATAAATGGAAAAAAAGAAAAATCTGAGTTAAAATTTACCATGAAAATATTCAAGAAATGCTTCAAGATCAGCTTGAGAAATCACTGGGTAGACAGTACTTGGTGACAAAACAGTTACTAAGGAAAACTGTCCCCCATTGTCTCAGGCATTTGAACACTTAGCTCCCAGCTGGCGGTGCTATTTGTGGATGTTCAGGCGTGTAACTTTGCTGGAGGAAGTACCAGACCTCTCCTTTTTACCAGACTCATTCCTCCACTATCAGCTGTATAAGATAATATTTTAGGCATCACAGCCTGCTATGGGAATTCCCTCTAAATTCCCTGACTGGGAAATGCAAAGAGTACCTTGTTAGTTAATTTTCTGTTACTCTGATAAAACACCATAAACAAGTGTTTTAATCAGTGTTCTGTTGCTATGTAGAGAGACCATAACCAAAGCAACTCTTACAAAAATAAAGCATTTAATTGATTGGCTTACTTACAGTTTCAGAGACTTAGTCCATCACTATCATGGAAGGCAGCATGGTGGCACACAGGAAGAAATGGTGCTGAAGAAATAGCTGAGAGTTCTACACTCAGATCCACAAGCAGCAGGAAGAGACACTGAGACTGGCTTAGGCTTTTACCCGACATTGACATACTTCCTCTAACAAGGTCACACCCACTCTAAGAAGGCCACGCCTCCTAATCCCTCTCAAGTAATGCCACTTCCTGATGACCAAGCACACAATCAAAAAAGCATGGCTACAGGCACAAGTAACCCCTATAAAATGGATACAGAGATGGGAAGGATCACTCAGCCTCACTGGCCACCATCTTAGCTTCAGGTTCAGTAAAGACCCTGTGTTGAAAAGAGAAGAGAGGCTGATACTGTAGGACATCCAAGTTCCTCTTCTGTCCTCACGCCTATATGCATCACACACACACACACACACACACACACACACACACACACACACACACAGAGAGAGAGAGAGAGAGAGAGAGAGAGAGAGAGAGAATAAAACAACACCATCTCATGATTGCTAGGACCCAAAGAGATGAATTAATTAAATTTGCCAAGGTATGGAGCTTTACACCATGAGAAAAGTTTCAATAAATAGCGGTGATGGCAGTAATCATCATCCTTAATAAGTTAAAGCAGTTGCTCCAGCAGTCTAACTCTGCCTGCCAGGGACCTGTGGTTCTAAATGCTTAGCTATGTGACTCTGCTTCTCAAAGGGCTTTATCCAAAGTCTGAAGTCCACAAGGCTGCACTCTGGCTCTCTGGTTCCCTTCGAGAATCTGTTTAGAAGTTATAGGTACATAAGCTGATAGGACATTTTTTTTTTTCCCCAAACAGCATGTTAGTTCTTCTCTGAACGGAATTATATTATGTATCCGCAGGATGAGACTCTCCACTCTCGGGCTATAATTAGGTAATATCCATTAAACAAAAGTTGCACAATTTCCTTGTAACTTACTGGCATTCCAGATTATAAGGCTGTGCTTTGAAAATGTTTTTGCCTGTGTTATTTTTCCTGAGTCCCACTGAAGCATAGGTCTCTTGAACTGGACCGACTGCAAACTCACTGTTCTCTTGCATGTCAGAGAATAGCTTCTGAGATCAACTTACTACAGCCGAGGTTTCACAGAGAGGGAAAGTTTTTGTTAATTTCTGTGCTTCCTCGGGAACACACTGATAAGAAGTGTGGCAGAAGGAGAGAATCTAAATGGAGGTCTCCATTGGATTTCCTCCCCTCAGAGCTTAGGGAACCCCCACAAAAGAGGGGGAAGAAAGATTTTAAGAGTCACATGAGATGGGGGGGGGGGGCACCAAAGAACATGGCTCACTGAATCAACTAAACAAAACTCAAATGGGCTCACGAGATCGAAGCGGCAAGCAAGGAGCCCTCTTGGATCAGCACCAGGTCCTCTGTGTACATGTTACAGCTATAGCTGTTAGCTTGGTGTTTTGTGGTACTCCCAACAGTGGGAGCCAGTGTATCTTTGACTCTTTTGCCTGTTTCGGGACTCTCTTTCTCCTACTAGGTTGCCTTGTCCAACCTTGATATGAGTGAAGGCTTTTCTTTGTCTTATATCTTGCTTTGTTGTGTTTGGTTGTTGTCTCTTGGAGGCCTGCTATTTTCTAAAGGAAAATGAGGGAGAGTACATCTGTGGGAGAGGGGAGGTAGGGGTAGTGGAGGGAGAAGAAACTGTGGTCAGGATGTATTGTATGAAGAATCTATTTTCAATTTTTAAAATAGATTTAAAAAGAAGTATGACTGTCTACAAGGCTCTAGGACATTAAATTAATGATTGATTAGCACAATATACACTATTGAGAATGAAAATTTTTAGATCACTGACAAACACAAAGAGTCTTTTAAGGAGTCAGCTGGGGTGTGTGTATGTGTGTGTGTGTGTGTGTGTGTGTGTGTGTGTGTGTGTTGCTCAGAATAGAACCCAGGGCTATAAGCACATGAAGTGAACATTCTGCACTGAACTACACTCCCAGCCCCTGTGTTACTTTTTGATAACAGAGAAGAGAGAATTCTAAGATTGGTTTCACTCTCAGTACAAATGCAAGAAACTAGAGGTATTGGGGGTAGAAGGTATTCCTCGGGGATAGATTATTTACCTGGCATGTGCAAGGCCCTGGGTTCAATCTCCAACACAACGACGAAAAGAAAAATGAAAGAAAAAAAGAAAAAGAAAGAAAGAAAGAAAGATGAAAGAAAAAAAGAAAAAGAAAGAAAGAAAGAGAGAAAGAAGATAGACTTCTTTTTAAACATTCTTAAATTTGGAGACCTTCTGAAACTAAAAAGCAGTCATTTAAATATATATTATCATAGATATAAAGTCATATATATCATATACAAAAATCATATATATAAATGAAATATATTTGCATTTGTTTAGACATTTACAGTAAGTTACCATCACATGCATTAGTATTGAAAATTGAGCAGCAGCTGCTTAGAGACATGTAATTTATACTATCCATTAATAAGACGACTCGACATACTAAAAACCCAACCCCAATGCTGAGTCAGAGGCAGAACAAACTGTTTGTCCTATTCAACCCACATCCTTCCAAATCAGAGCTTAGCTCACAAGCAATAACAGATGCTCGGTGCCCACGACCACTGGCACTTGAGGCTCAGCCACCTTCTCAGGAAAACTTCACCAAGATGGTAAAGAGGGCCCTGAGTCTCATCCTTGCCCCTCAACGCCCCCACACTCTGCTAGTTTCATTTGCATTTCTCATCCGGTTGCATCTCGCTCAGCTCCTCGTGACGATTTATAGCAAACTCTGTAAAGTCTTGGCCTGTGTTACCTTATTAAACCTTTATGAACAATCAATGGTATTCCACGGTCTGGAAGGGCTGTTCCTCACTGACTTGTCAGGGAGTGGGGGGCTCTATTTATTCCCAAATCTAAGGGGGTGATTTGAACTGCAAGACATTTTCATTTTCTAAATTAGAGTCCTGTCTGTTTTCCTTTTCCAAGCTGGGGACAAACACATAGAAATTTCTTTTGTTTTTTTTTTTTTCAAAGATTTATTTATGTATTTATTTTATGTATATGAGTACACCATTGCTCTCTTCAGATATACCAGAAGAGAGCATCAGATTTCATTACAGATGGTTGTGAGCCACCATGTGGTTGCTGGGAATTGAACTCAGGACCTCGGGAAGAGTAGTTGATGCTCTTAACCGCTGAGCCATCTCTCCAGCCCCTTCTTTTGTTTTTTTAAAAGGCATTTTGCTGTGCATGGTACCTGCCTCTTATCCCAGTGCTAAGACCTGGAAGTGGGAGGATCCAGGCAGTCAAAGTCACACTAGGCAACAACACCAAGTTCAAGACCAGCATGGACTACATGAAACCCTGTCTCAATTAACTAATTAGTAAAGCTTTTCAGAACTTGAAATGTGGGCAAATGAACGGGAAAGAAAAGCAACAGAGGGAAGCTTTAGTAGCTTGTCTTTCCCCATGTCCTCAGGGGCTTCGCTCCAGAACCACACAGCAGATTCCAGACCATAGCAAATCCAGAAAGCTGACCTGACAGTGTAGCTGATCTCTGAGAAGAGGAGACAGGTCTGAGGAGCTATGCCAGAAGAGAAGATAAACCATGCTGGTGCCCAGAAGACACACCACGCTCAAGAGCTCAGTCCTCTTAGAGCTCAAAATTCATCCCCACCCCTTCCTACTCAGGGCTTTGCTAGAGCATCACATTTTCAGAGAACTGGTAAACTATTACTTAATCACAACAGCGATGCAGTCTCTTCTCCTCTGCTTCCTGGCTATAAGGTGAGAAGTTTAACAGATTTAGATCCACGCTTTTAAAGGAACATTTCAGGGCAACTTAAGAACTAAAAGAGATAGGGCTGGAGAGATGGCTTAGTGGTTAAGAGCACTGACTGGTCTTCTAAAGGTCCTGAGTTCAATTTCCAATTATATATGAATGTGTAATTATATAATATGCATTAAAATATATTATTTTATAATATATACATATATTTATATATAAAATATATAACATATATAACATATACATATATATTATATATACATATATATGGGGCATGAACCTAGTGCCATTGGCCACCAATGAAGGAAGTACCACAGACATTGGCTATGCCCAGGCCACATTGGAACAAGAAGGCTGAAAACCCTAGGTGAAACCCTGATCAATATCCTACCTCTAGGTCTTTTCATTTCTCTGAACTCATGACTAGTGTTTTAGTCATTTAAGATTTCTTCAATTACTTAGAGTCCTACGTTTTCTAAGTGATGCAAATAGCTTCATTTCTCTCCAACACTTATGCACAAACACTTGTACCATCTCCAGCAGACAGACACCGCCATCTCTAATAGACACTGCCATCTCTGATAGACACTGCTATCTCCAGTAGACATGCCTTTTCTGTTCTGGACTCATCAATCTGATACCAACTGATCTACCACCAACATGGCAGAGTTCTGTTGAACTCATTATCTTCCCATAAAAACCTGCTCCCCATTCAACATCGTCTCTCTCAGCTAATTAATGATACTATGGCTTACCTCAGGAAACCTGGGACTCACTCACCCTTTACACATCCCTCCTGTAGCTCTTCTTCCTGCCCCTCCATGTCCAGCAGAGCACCAAACCCTATTACCATCCCTTCTCATCTCCATCGTTCATACCTTCAGCATGCCCATCCCCACTCCCTTGCCTACATCCTCACCATTCTCTCTTGCGTACATACAGAAGGGCAATAGTCCCTTTACCTGCCATACATTCCCACTATCTGGCCCAGAGTCCTACAGCGATAAGCACTATGCATACCACTAAAGCACTTTCTGGGCGTTAACTATCTAATCCCCACAGCAACTCTTTGAGTTGGAGTTTTCTGAATATGGAAACGGGAAAATGAAGACATTTGGGAAAGAGGCAGAAATAGGATTTGAACCCACATGACACAGTCTTCAGCTATCCAGTTGGCCTTCTAATCATGTGACATCTTCCTGTCTCTGGTTTCTCTTCAAATCATATAAATCCTTGGCCTTTTAAAAGGTCTCCAAAGGCTCTCTCATTCTGCCTACAGAGATTCACAAGTCAAGCCTTTGCCTTCCTTGTTGATTCACCCCTTTCTTCTTCTGCACGGAATGGTCCTTTAACTCTTATGCCTTCCTACAGAAACTTTAGCCTATGTCCTTAGTATTTACCCTACATTTTGTACATTTGTATGTCCAGTCCTGTTTATGCTCTAAGACCCAGGCAAGATTTGCTTCCTACCTATATCTTTCCAGGCATTGAAAGCTAGTAGTCGTTGCTGGACATGGTAGCACATGCCTTTAAGCTCAGCATTGTGGAAGCAGAGGAGAGAAGATCTGCATAGTGAGCTCTAGGCCAGCCAGGGCTACAAAATGAGACCCTATATCAAACAAAACAAAACAAAACAAAACAGCCAGTCTTCACATGCCCACCTGCTTTTCATATTTTGAGAATGCGACTGCCTCCCCTGTTAAAACTTAGGTTCCCTAAACTGTGAGTTACTCTACAGAAAGTCTAAATGATGCTGGTGGACCAGCCAAATGTATTATAATCGTAGCAGTGCAAAGAACAGGTACTGAGCATTAGAAGCAAAAATCAAGATAGAGAATTAACTATGGAGCTGGAGCAATGGCTCAGCAGTTACACTGTTCTTACAGAGG
Organism: Arvicanthis niloticus; assembly: GCF_011762505.2. Lineage (NCBI taxonomy): Eukaryota > Metazoa > Chordata > Mammalia > Rodentia > Muridae > Arvicanthis > Arvicanthis niloticus. Next base: position 25,881,437 of record NC_047667.1, on the reverse strand, counting down.
ACCAGGGTTTGGTTTCCTGCACCCACATGGTGGCTCACAAACATTCTCCAGTTCCAGAGGATCAAACATCTTCTTCTGAACTCCTGTGCACCAAGCACAGACTTGGATGCAAAACATTCATACTAATAAAATATATCTAATAATAAATCTAATAAAAATGTTAAGAGAATTGACTATACAAGGATTGACCTGGGAATATTAGAAGTTATTTATAGCTTCTAACACTTAAAAGGTGAATAAAATTATTTTAAAATTGTTAAGATAGATAGATAGATAGATAGATAGATAGATAGATAGATAGATAGAATTTTGAAAAAAGCTCCTGAGCCTGCAATCACTAAACCAGATAAATCCTAACAATAATGTTTAAGACAAGCAATTGGGAGAAAGATAAAGTATACTGATAAAAGACAGCAAGCCCATGCTCCTATGCAAAAGTTACTAGGAGTCAAGGTTTTCTCAAGAAGAGAGTCAACAAATGTCTTGGCAGTAAGTTGGGAAAGTCAAATTTAGTTACAGCAGTATTATCATAGACAGGAACTGGCCCAGTAGGCCAGTCTTCTCAAACGACTCAGCTTATCTTGATGTGCCCCCTGAAGGGAATACAATTTTTCTCTGCCTTTGACTGGCCTTGAATAGGATGCTTTTTTTTTTTTTTTTTTTTTTTTTTTTTTGATGATAGATAAAACGTGTGTGTGCTGATGCGTCACACAATGTGAGCGTGATCCTCCAAGGGTTTAAGTGTTTAGTCATTCTATAGCCAGCACAGACTCATCCCCTTTCTGATGAAGCTATGTTTATAAATACGGCTGATTGTGGAGGATTTCCCGAGATACTGTGTCTTCTCTGCTTTATAATCAGTCAGTCATAGAACACAGAATCACCACACTTTATAAAGATGCCCGCTAAGGAAAAAGACACAGAGATGATGATGGTCTCTAATATCCTGAATGTAAATAGTTCTGAGCTGCTGATAACGGAGAAACCTTGCTATAACGAGGACTGTCTGGACTGTCTACAGCTCTGTGTAGGTGCACGACTGAAGGGGAAACAGCCTGGGTACTGTGCTAGAACCAGAACATGTTTTACAGATCATAAGAGTTTGATTAATAAATACATTTCTTCCCAGGAAAGAGGTGCCTCCGTCCTAATCAAATAAACAGACATTGCACTGCACAGGTTCGGAGCCTCTAAGTGTTTGGAGTTTGTTTTGTTTGTTCCCACCATTTATATTGGATGTACTAAACCCCCTTGACTTTTTATTACGCGTTCACTGCAATCACACCATATATCAAGTATGTTACAGGGAGACCTAGTGTCAGATTAATACAATCTTCCCAACTTTAATCTTGTGCTCTTTTATAAATCAGAACGCAATATACTGAGTCTCTATCCTGTACTCTGAGGCAGAAATATTTCGCTTCACATGATAATTACAACTCAAGCTACAAATAAACATTTGGAATTATGAAATCAAAAATATAGAATCAAAATTATTCAGATGCAATCATTCTCAATTAGGCTAGCTACTTCTCTTCTTCAGATTAGCCTGTAAAAAATTTTTTTTACATAGTCTGTACTTTTGTGATCCAAATATTTGAGTGACACTTGGTGCCAAGGACACCCGTGGCTAGTTTGCAGGAGAAAGTGAGAAACTGGGATGGTATGTGTCTTAGTCAGGGTTTCTATTCCTGCACAAACCTCATGACCAAGAAGTAAGTTGAGGGGGGAAAGGGTTTATTCAGCTTACACTTTCACACTGCTGTTCATCACCAGAGTAAGTCAGGACTGGAACTCAAGCAGGTCCGGAAGAAGGAGCTGATGCAGAGGCCATGGAGGGATGTTTCTTACTGGCTTGTTTCCCCCTGGCTTGCTCAGCTTGCTTTCTTATAGAACCCAGGACTACCAGCCCAGGGATGGCACCACCCACAATGGGCCCTCCCGGATTGATCACCAATTGAGAAAATGCCTTACAGCTGGATCTCATGAAGACATTTCCTCAACTGAAGCTCCTTTCTCTGTGATAACTCCAGCTTGTGTCAAGTTGACACACAACGAGCCAGTACAGTGTGTCATACTCTTTTTGTTAAGAGGTGCTTTTGAAAATATCCACAGAATCTAAAAGAAACACAGGATTTACAAAAATGACCTCACATAATTCAAATTGAAGGGATTAATTGGGTTTGAGGGGTATAATCAGAAGGGGAAAACGAGACATCCTTCTGATGAGACAAAACAGTAAGAGACTCCCACCACAGAGTCTAACCTAGACTGTCTGCATCTGATGCTTTGATAAAGTGTACACATCAGCCAAAGAGCGCAGGGATGAGATGGCTCAGATGAAGCTTAGAGGAACCCGCTTTACAGCTGAGGTGATTACATAGGTTCTCAGAAACCTCTTCCATCCATAAAAGCAAAACTTCCAGCTTTAGGGCTTCATTTTCTTAGCTTGGCTGATATCTTAGTCTACAAGCAGTCCTTAGACCGACAACGTAGCAATGTGTTCTTTAAATTCAATGACGAACAAGTTTCTCACACTCTCTTAAAGTGTTAGAAGGAGCAAAGGAATGAGGAAAGGCCCCATGTGACTACAAGGTATCATGATATAAAATGATGGGGAGGGTCGGTAATAATTAATAATGCAGAGCAACCATCACTAACTCCATACTTGACCAAAACTAAAAAAATTCCTAAATTCTGAACATAAATGTTGGCAAATAAGTACACAGATTAAAAATGTGTTAATGCCGGGCAGTGGTGGCGCACACCTTTAATCCCAGCACTTGGGAGGTGGAGGCAGGTGGATTTCTGAGTTCGAGGCCAGCCTGGTCTACAGTGTGAGTTCCGGGACAGCCAGGGCTACACAGAGAAACCCTGTCTCGAAAAGAGAGAGAGAGAGAGAGAGAGAGAGAGAGAGAGAGAGAGAGAGAGAGAGAGAGAGAGAGAAGAGAGAAGAGAGAATGGGTGTTAATATGTGTTTATATACCCCAAACCCTGGATGGCAATGAAGTTGTCATCCACCCATTTGGTTGACCAGGTTTATTTTACAAAGGTTGTTTAATAATGCTCTAAGTAGCATTATATAAGTTAACATTATCTTCCCTCCGATAATGATAGCATTTTTTTGCATTCGCTAAGTAAAACAGGAATTAACAAAATTCCAATGGCTTACTAAGATGATAAATAGTGAGCCAGTTTAAGGAAGAGGTCTCCAGGGTGTGCGGAAAAACCTGCCGCTGAAGGCAAGCTCGCAGGATGTGGAGCTCTGAGCAGGCATAAACAGGAAACCCAGCAGCTTGCGCTGGGACTGACAGACAGGCTTGGAATGGCTTCTCTGAAGCGGGCACAGGGTTTGACCCTTGGCAAAGACAGAAGTGCTTGTGTTTGTTACATTTTATTTTCACATCTGTGCCATCTCTGTCCTCAAAATCCAAAGCCCTCTGAGACATCTGTGAAAAGTACCAGACACAAAACAACCACAAAATTAACTTCATAGTGGAAATAACAGAGGTCTGAGTGATATTTTCATTCCCCACCCCACCCCCATGCTACCTTAAAGAACTGCTGTCAGGATAGAGTTTCAAACTCTAACATGGGTATTTGTCCCAAAGAAGGCTGTCCCAGGCCTTGTATATGATATGAGCATCTTCGTACACAGGGACTCCAAACACCTTTCTAGGACAATGTACTTTTCTTTAAACTTAAACATAAGTTCCTAACTTTGGATCTCAGATGCTAAACACAAGGAAGATCAACATCCCTGCAAAAGATAGAAGATTGGAACCTGCTCTTAGCAAGTTTATCAAAATGGCCCCATTTATCACAACTGTGACAACAAAAATGCCCCGGTGTGGTAGAGAACGCTGCTCACAAAGCCTTCGAGCTAATCCTCCACTGGGGACATTTCATACCCGTGAGATTCAGCTTTGTGTCCGGCCGCATGGCGTTGCTCAGTCCCGGCATGATCACACCTCAACACAAAGGCTATTTCTGCAGAAGACGAACTCGACCGACCATGATTCCTCATATGTTTTAATTTGCTCAGTACATGACCACTCCTTTTTTAATAAGGCTTCACTGAAAACTTAATTTATGGTAATTTAAATGACACAACAAATGAAATTCTTGGTTTGTTTTTGTTTTCCCCAAGATAAAGTTTCTCTGTGAAGCTCTGGCTGTCCAGTAATTTGTTTGGTAGACCAGGCTGATCTTGAACACACAGAGATCCACTTGCCTCTGCCTCCCAAGTACTAGGATTAAAAGAGTGTGCCACCACCAACACCTGGCCAAAAAAAATTTTTTTTTACTTTTACACACATAAAAATCAAGCCAAAGGTGTCATGAAATGTTATCTCAATAGATCTGCTTACATAGAAACTAATTACTAAGCGTACATTTGTAAGAGTTTTTTTTTTTCCTGCTTTTACTAGACCTTAAATTTTAGGACAAATGAATAAGCAGTATGCTATTCTTATCTTATTTGCTCAAGTATACTATCATAGGAGAAAGTCTAGTGATTAAGAACTGAATACAAGGATAGTTTTCTAGATTCTTCTTTAGTTATCAGTAGTGTGGAGACCCTTCGTATTAGTCTTGTTATCAGTGGCTAAAAACAATAGGGTCTGTGCATCTGGAATGAATAAGGATGTGCCATAATGAGGTCAAAGGAAGAAGACAGCAAAGTGTGGGGCTCGCACTTATGTATATTAATCCTGAATAGACAGGACCTGATATCACGGTGCCTCGGAGGAAGAAAACAAAGTCATTACCACGCAAACATCCCCAGTGAGGAGCCAACGAGACTCAGAGGCTCTGTCTGCAGAAGGAGATAGCAGCCTTATCCATCCATCCATTCATCCATCCATGACACACCCCTATCAGAGGAGGGGTCTGCTTTCTGTTTATTACTGGGTGTGGAACAGAGAGTTGTAATAGACAATCCTTAAGGCAAAATGGGGGCAGGTCGGCATCCTTCACTTGGCTAATTGTCCTCCTTCGTTTTCCCCTAGCACTGAGTGCCTGAGCCCAGTGCAACAGGAGTTTATAAAGGGTTGGTCTTGGCCGGGGAGAGAGCCGAGCACCTCAGCCGTGACACAATGTAAACTTCACTACATGAAATCCTGGAAGTTCGTGTAAACAGCTTTTAATAGCAGCGAACATTTGCCCCCTTTGTTTAGACCATCTGGATGTCCCATTGTGTTCAGTCAACACTCAGTGCTGCTGCCGGGTGACAGTTGATATATGTTAAGTACAAGCAAAGTGCCCCGGCCCACTCTGGGGACCTTAAAGGGAACTTGTCGGTGTTTTGTGGAATATTCTGTCAGATCGCCGAGTCGCCTGCATCCTTAATGGCTGCGTGCCAAAGTCCTCTGGCCTTTTTTATTATTATTATTAATATTATCAAAGGAGGGTTTTGCTTTGACTGTTTGAAAGGTTAGGAAAACTATGCCAAAGTTCTTCCAGGCAGCCTGGAGAGCTGACAGGAATCATGTTCAATATGGAGGAATGAATAAAGAACTCTTGGGATCCTAGGAGATTGCAGGTTTTGCTTGTTTAACATGCAGAATGACTGACAAACAAGCCATTAAAACACCACCACAGAAAGCCTCGCCATAAGCATAGGCAGCTGGCTCTCAGAAAAGGAAAGATTATTCCGGAGTGCTGTCCTCACCTGCACAGCCCCTGCAGGAGGCTCAGTCGCTGTGCACATGCGCGTTTGCTTTCTCATGCAAAGTGGCCTAGCTGCTCATCCTGAGGTGGCGTGCCTCCGTGCCTCGGACTTACTCAAGTGAGAAAGGCCACTACAAAAGGGGAGTGCCAACTAGATGAATGGTACTATGTACAAAGATTACCCAAGCAGAGTTGGTACCCCGAACTGAATGAAAGGGCTTAGAAATCTGCCTGGGCTCTCTCGGCAGCTGGTTCTGAAGCATCTGTGGCTTAACAATGTGCTTCTAGACTCTTCCCACCCACGAGTGTCACTGCTGCCTGGGTGACTCTGGGTGAGTCTTCCCTCTGGAAAGCAGCCAGGGAGGGAGCACGGAGGGCTGGAAATGAAAACGCAGCCCTGGTGTTTTGCTATGTCGTCTTAAAAAATGGTTGAGTAGACAGAATTTCACTTTGCTATCGAAGATGTAGAAAATGGATAACAAATGTGAAGCAACTTGATCTCAGATTGGTGCCCCGAACAGAGGCATACTGACCTTCGCCCGGAGTCCTGCCTAATCCCAACAGAGAGCAGAAATGAGAGGCGGAGATTCTGTACGTGAAGTCTCTATGAAGCTGGACGCCAGCACCTCCACCGGTCCCTCACTTTCCTTGTCTTGGGTGCATTAAACAGGTAAAGAAAAGCCTACAGGAGAGGCTGAGTGAGGGGTGAAAGACACACGGCTGAGCTACAATCATGTTGGATTTCTTCTGATGAATCAATGTACACACAAAATAGTCCAATACAACCACAGCTCAGGCCACGCTGGCTTAGAGCCATAACTGAAATTCTGACCATGTGAGGCTGTTAGACTAGCAAATAACATCTTACAATAAGTTCGAGGCCAGCCTGGTCTACAGAGAGAATTTCCAGGACAGCCAGAGCTACATAGAGAAACCCTGTCTCAAATAAACAAACAAACAAACTTACAATGGTATTTTTAAAAAATATGCAGCTGGGGGGGTAAACCACAGTGGCAGAGTACTCTCCTAGCATGCTTGAAGTCCTGGATTCAATTCCTACCACTGTAAGAAAAATGTTATTTAATAGATGAATAATTTACTTTGGAGGAGAAATCTGTATGCTCTGTTGAACAAATTCTACCAAAAAGTCTAAGTACCATGTGTGGCTTAGTTAACATAAAAGCAAGCTTCTAATATGTGCCTTAATCATTTCATCTTTTATTGCAGAATTAAACAAAGAAACCCTATTCAATAGTTCAAAAGACAACACAAAGAAAATCATTAGAAATGTATTCTTTATTATACCTGATGAATAAATTCAGCATGCGTATCATCATGTAACTGAAAGAACGATTATCAAGATAATCATGAAAGTGCCCAGAACAGCAGTTGGCACTTTACAGAAATAGAGTAAATGTTCACTGAATGAATAAAAGGCCTCTGAAAGGATCCCAGAGAACTGCACAACAGAAATTCTGACTTTTAGCAAACATCACATACAATTGTCCCAGAAATTACACTGTAAGTTTCTAACCAAAGAAACAACATACAGTTAAGGTTTAAAAAAAAATTTTTTTTAAAGTTTTAAATAAATAAATAAATAAACGTGGCCTCTTTTCATCAGAACTTAAAAGATTTCAAAGAACGGTGCAGAAAATTGGACTAAATTGTCACTGATGCTTAAAGCCTTTTAAACATTTATTTGTTTATTTTAGGGGACGGGGCATGCACATGCCACTCTGCACACCCCTGCAGAGGTCCAAAGATGACTCTCAGGAGTCAATCTCTCCTTCCACCACGTGGGTCCCAGGGATTGAACTCAGATCATCAGACTTGGCATTGTCACCTTTACCCCGACAGCCAGCTCCCTGGCAACTGGCTTCTGTTGTGTAATCCATCATGTTTAGTTCTTGATGTTCTTCTGTGATGGATGATGGTATGGGTGCTTCTATATTATTCATCGTTTCATTGAAAATAGCCTATCTTTCTCCCCTTTTCAGAAGTAAAACACAATTTAAAGCATATTGTCCTAAGGAATAACTATAGTGAATTCTTAGAGTTGTACTTTTCCTGTCATGTTTACTTCTGTCAAACTAAGAGGTACCCAAAATAATATATGCCATATGATGGGTTTGAGCAAACCATGTGTATGGTATGTTGTGCCCAAAGACAGCCATCATATTTTCCATTCTTCAAGTTCAGGACTCCTCCATTCAGGTGACTGGGTATATGGCTCCTTCCTTTGAACCTAAGATCCTTCCTTACCCTGCTTCAGTCAGTGGTGCAGAATCAATGTGACTTCCAAGGATGGAATTGTTCCTGTCATACTTCTGCTTACTCATGCAGAACCTTCCCTGTTAGAGCCCCACCATCAACCTGGAGTGACCCGCACCACCTGCGACCATGGCCATCACCAAACCATGCGCCACAGCTCCGGTGGAGTCCCTAATGATAGTGCCAGCCATCAAAGCGTTGAGCTGAACACAGGTTCTCCAGGGCTCCTCCTCTGTCTGCTCCAGGTCATCTGCTACACGGGGCAGAGATGGGCACCAATCAGGCTGCAGGATCACCAACCAACCATCCTTCTTATAAACCACAGTTTTGCAGAGCAGAGAGCAGAAACAGTATCTAGGATTCTTTCCAGCCCTCTTCAAAGGAATGCGTATGCTAACAAATTCGTAATATGTTGCTTAAGTGTTTGGTAAGCGTAATCACTACCTATAGGACTTAAAAGCTATAGGTAATTTCAAAACTAAAACGCGTGGTGAATGCCCTGTTTTCATCTGCAAAATGCAAAGGACAGGTTTTTTTTTTTTTCCTATGCCTTCTAAAAACTAAATATAATATAGATCCTATGAAATGACAACATGGCTTCAAATCATTCGACCTACCAATGTAACGATATCAGCTGGGTAAACTCAGCCAGAGATTTAAAAAAAAAAAAAAAAAAAAAGACATTGTTCCTAGGACCGAAAACTCGGTTATTGATCAGACGAAAGAATACAGACAGAAAAACATTTGTAAACCATCAATCATCCCTCAGAGAAGTTCAGCTCCTGATGCACGCACACAAACTTACCATTTCAAAGTCTAGCAGTTAGCTTCAGTTAGAGACGTGCTCAGAACATTGTAAATAATACATTTATAAATTCATTAATCCTTTTTAAAATTCCAAACTAATGAAAAATAGTGCATGTTTAAACAGCTACTTTGGCAGCAGGGGACTGGATTAGATGACCTCTTATAACCCTTTCAGGGCCTGCGAATCTGCAGAAGACAAGCTGCCCTGTTACCCATAGACACCAGATCACAGAGGACTCAAACAGCTAATTTCACTTATTTAAATTCCATGCTTGATACAAAAATGAAAAGGCCCGCTTTGATGCCTGTGTTAATGAACTACTAATTCAATAATATTTCATAATACTATCGGTGTAAAGATTACTACTTTCCCAAACGCTTGAATGTTGTTTGCCTCTGGGTTTACAAATTACTACTGAGTATTTCTAATTTTTCAAATGCAGGCATCTTCGAAGAGTCCCAAGAAAAGAAGTGCAATTATAAATCAAGAGAACGCAAATCTCCAAGAGAGCGTATTACTAAGTAATCATATTTTATGCGGGTTCCAAAAATAACTGGTAAAAACATTTCTTAATCACATTGAAGATATATTACGAAGGTTTTTTTTTTAATCCTACTAAGGAGGATTTGTTTTAAGTGTTATGTGGAATTATATTAATATTCATGACCTCATCTGCATAACATTGGGAAATGCCCTATTTGACTCCTCAGTTTCCTGTATATGTGTTTAAATATTTTCCATTTCGAAAGCAAAAACATCAGCCCACACTAGTCTCTCAGAAAACTGAAATGAAACGTAAAGAGGAAACTTTAGTTTGTCAGATGGAATCTCAGGAGCAAGCCAACGATTCAAACCGTCGGAACCCTAACACGTAACGTCACCTAGCTTTTTAAAAAAGTATAGATGCTAATTCTGCTGATGAAGATATTGTCTTCCCCCTCTTGTGCCCTGTTCATTATGCAAGGCTGCAGAATATGAAGTGTGGATGTGAGAGCCGGGCCATCTAATGATCTCCCACACCTGCTCATCTGGTACAATTTTAATTAACACTCCAAGGAGGTTTGTCAAGAGTAATCAAAAACATTGTCGCTTATAAAGCTGTGGCAAGAAATCAATAGTTTTCATCAGAAAAGGTAAAGGCTAGCATAACTGAGCCATTTAATTGCTTCATTCCAATAAACAAAAACTGCACATTTTAATGACCTGATTCGGGAGATCAATATCCAGCCGCATATTGCATTAAACAGCAACATGTGGTGGGATATTCGGAGTCGTTTCCATTCCGAACGCCGCATTGCTCTTCTTTAGTTCATCCCGAGTGGCAATAGGTTGCTGTGCCTCCGCGGCGCTATGATTTATTTCAAACGAGTGACCTCTAGGGCCGTAAGACTAGAACGGGTGACTAGTTCTCAATGGTAAGCTACTGGCACTTGACAAAGAGCCTGCGGCAGAATGAATTTACTTCTCTTTTCCTCAGTCATCAACAGGCTCTGCCCTGACCCCCGTTCTGACTCCTATAACAAGAGCTCCTGTCTCGGCGTGAAAAATTTACTGTCGCCTCTACTTCTCATCGAGCTGGAGTGAGGACTTCTGTCACCTTCAGTGAGCTGAGTCCAGAGATTTAACTAAACAACAGTTCCAATTTAAAAACCACCTAAGTGTGTTTCCCATAAAGCGGGTGGCATTCGTGGGCATCTGTTTCCAAATGGCACGATTGTCTACAACGTGAAATCTCTGCGCTACGTTTAATTCAGAGCAACACTGAGGCCCCAAAACTCGCTTATTGATGTGGTGCCATGAAGGGCGTGAAGCGCTCATTAATACTGCAGACTTGGAGAGCTATGTGTTTATTACTGGTGGCCATTAGAAGCCTGAAGAAGATGGGGTACTTAAGTCATTTTGAAGGTTACTTGAAAATAGAAATTCCAACTAACCAATGAAAAATATTGTCCCTGATAAGTATAGGCTGAATCCCTCCATGTTCAGCCACAGAAATACAAAAGCATGCAAGACACAATAAAGACATCAGATTAAACAAGGTAAACCCGCTAACACCTGTGGTGTCTGCAGCGGCTAGTTTAGAATCTATTGTTAAAAGCACTTTCAACAATGACTTGAAACAAGCCCAAATAGTAACTGTCAGCATATTATGTGGTCCACAGAAAGAAAGAAAAAAAAAAAAAAAAAGGCATAAGCCCACATTTGTCTAACGCACCTGATTTTAGCAATCAACTTAAAATAATTAAGCAGTCAGGACAAATGCTTTTGAAACCCCTCACCCCCCGCATCAACTACGGGGCAATTAAAAGGCTGGCATTTGATGGTTTATTCCGTCCTACTGTCTGTTGCCTTCCGCAAAATTTCCACTCCCTCTTTAATTTTCATCCCTCTGCCCTCCTCCCTGCTTCACAGCTCCTGGCTATTGGCTTTTACAATCTGTCCCTTGGGAGTGAGGAGTTATTACCCCTGTCGATGGAAGAGAAAGGGATGTTATTCCCTTGTCACCCTCATCGGCTCCAGCAGATTCCAGCCGCTGATGGATAGCCTTCATTGGGGAAAGGCGGACGCAGCGCGGTTAGTCCTCTGGCTTGTCAGATCCGTCTACCTGTGCCACCGGTATTACTTACTGGAGTCACAGTGACACTCCTTGTCCCCGGAGTTGACAGAAAAACCCTAGAGTCAATGCTGCACAAGGGCATTCTGCCACTGTGGGGAAAATGCCACAACACTGTCCAAGTGCCATAGCAAAGGGGGCTCTCGGGCTCCTGTGCCTTCACCTCCTCAAAAGCGGGGGGAAGTGCTGCAGCAAACCCCTTCAGAATCAGGCCTCTGAAGGTAAATACTGGGATGAGGGGAAACCTGAGAAAACTAACGAAAGGTAGGTGGAGATGGGCTGCCAGCGCTGGGAGACGCCCAACTGTTTGCTCTGGTGATTCTGCATCCTTTGATCCTTCTCGATATGGTCCACAATTGTGTCATGACCAGAAACATGGAAACCTCTACCTGAATCTTAATTAGCAGGTGCATACGTTTAGGCTCTGTGTCACCCAAGACTTGAATAAGAATCTACTGTTAAAAGCACTTTCAACAATGACTTGAAACAAGCCCAAATAGTAACCGTCAGCATATTATGTGGTCCACAGAAAGGAAAAAAAAAAAAAAAAAAAAAAAAAAGAATAAGCCCACGTTTGTCTAATGCACCTGATTTTAGCAATCAACTTAAAATGATTAAGCTGTTTAATAATAATTAAGTGTTTCGGCTAATTGCTGAAACAGTCATGATGCTTTCCATAGCCAGAAAACCCCATTGTCTAGAATGAAGTAGTGAGTTCCCATCCTAAGAGATGTCCTGGGGCTTTTTCAGGGAAAGATACAGCAAGCTCTCCGTTCTTTCTGTTTGTGGCTTACAGCTCACCTCCTCTGCCTTCACCTAAGGCAGGTAACCAATGGACATCAAGAGGTCACTGCACATGGTACCCAGGCAGAGTTGCCTGCTAAGTGAAACCTCAGGCCCTGCTGAGTTAGCACTGCTCACCACAGATAGTGAAGGAAGTGAAGAGTCTCATTGCATGACCCTATCAATGGAAAAAAAAAAAACTAACAACAGCAACCACACACTTCTCGGCCTGCACCATGAATAATTTTATTTCTATGTAAGTTAGCTGTAGGTCCAGGTCTCAAACACTCACCCGATGCTTAGAGCCAAATGTCATATCCTAGGAGAACCAAGCCAGCAGCACCTGGTGAGATGGTATCAGGAGACACCAATAATTACTCCATTTATTGGAACTCCTTGGTTTAAGAAAGGGTCATTAAGAGCCACACAGGTCGGTTCAGGCTTGGTGATCAAATTAATTACCAAATGACTGGCTTTCTGAGCTTTGTAGATACCAGAATTCTGGCTAACTGTGAGCTGTGTCTGACACTGTAAGACCCTAGAACATGCATTAAAACAGGAGAAAGGAATGGGGGCAAAATGACAGAGTTCTAGCACATTCCTTTTGTACTCCCATGGTGCACACAATTGATTCTAGAAACTACTAGTGGCTGCTCTAGAATGAAGCTACAAAGGGCAGCCAGACATGGGGGGTGGGGGGGAGTGATGTAAGGAAAGGGAGAAAGAATTTCATTGCCACCTGGTTTATTAATAAATAGGGAGGCATCTACCATGCCTGGCTCAAACTCTTCTTCTTTAAATTATTTTTTTAAATTATTTTTTTAATTATTTTTTTTAAAGATCTAATTTTAAGCACATTGAAACTTTGCCTGCATGTACATCTGTGTGAGGATGCCAGAATCCCCTGGAACTGGAGTTATAGACAGTTGTGAGCTGCCATGTGGGTGCTAGAAATTGAGCCTGGGTCCTCTGGAAGATCAGTCAGTACCCTTAACTGCGGAGCCAACCCCGCAGCTCCCTGAAACTCTCGAGAGCCTAAGATAGGTACTGATGTCACTTCCGCAGGGTGGGCGTGGCCTTAGCCTGCTGATGGTAACATTACAGTGTAATTCACACTCCCATTTCCTGAGTGCCCTGCTATCTCCCAAGATACCAAGGAAGAAAGGAACACGAAAGGGCTGCAATGCATGGACAACGGGGCTGGCTTTTGCTTGAAATGCTCTCTAAAATAAGTTTTAAACTGTAGGGGAGACATTTTCAATAACAGAATAGTCATTGCAAAGAGCTTCTTTCTCAACCCTCACGGCCAGTCCCTCTCTCTCTCTCTCTCTCTCACAGTTTTTACTTTTATGAGGAGAGCCCTAGGAGGGCTAGTAAGGTCTTACAGCACTGACAACACCCAAGCGCTTACACCCAGTGATCTACTAAAGTGTGACCCCCACTTCCGTCTGTCCCCATTGCCTTCATTCCTTATGCCTACTGCTCAAGCCCCACCCACCAAGCCCCTGGAAGGTCAATAGTTCCAGAACCTTCGGAAGTGTCAGGTTCAGTACAGCCTCCTTTCTAAGGCATGAGTCAGAAAGACATAGAAACAAGCCTTCTCCTCCAGGATGGTGCCTTGGGATTCCAGAGTCACACGCTGTAATGCCACCCACAACTGTAATTCAAATTTTTCAAGTTTTTGATGAGTGAAAATTTGCTGCATTTCATTATATATATATCTATCATGAAGCAGCTATTGGCTGCTGGAAGAATTAGCCTCTCCAAAGGATGAACCCCCTTATTGGCTGTCTAATACAGAGTAACCAGCTTTGAAACCATATACATAGAAACAGTAAAAAACATGTGTAGCTGGTTCTATTTATATATATTTGTGCATAACAGATATAATCAAAGAAAAAGAAGCCATCAACTTGAAGGTGGGGACCATGGGAGGGATTTGAGGAAGAAAACTGGCGGAGGCTGGCAGGAGGAAAGTGAGGAAGAACTGAAGTCATGCTATTTCAATTAAAAACGTGTATATGTAAAATTATTGACGATATAATTTATGCTCTAAATGCAGCATTTATTTTACACTCTCAGTCCATCTCAATTCGAACTTTAATTTCCATTAGAAGTAGTTAATTGTGGAGGCTGGAGAGATGGCTCAGTGGTTAAGAGCACTGGCTGTTCTTCCAGAGGTCCTGAGTTCAATTCCCAGCAACCACATGGTGGCTCACAACCATCTGTAATGGGATCCGATGCCTTCTTCTGGTGTGTCTGGGAAAAAAAAAAAAAAAAGCTACAGTGCACTCATATACATTGAATAAGTAACTTTTTTTAAAAAGTCGTTAATTGTGGCAGTACCCCCCTGTAATCCCAAGATTTAGGAGGTAAAGCAGGAAGTAGGAAAATCAACATTTTAAAGCCAGGCTGGGGAATAAGACATAGTCCAAAAAAACGAAAAACAAAAACAAAAAAGAAAGAAAGAAAAGGAAAACAAGTCAGAGAGATAAAGAATATGTATCATTTAAAGTTGAAAATGTAAATTCACAGACTTTAAAGCTTTATAATAATAGACTTGTGTCAGTTCTTGTTTAAAAGAATTATTTGTTTATGTGTATGTGTGTGCCTGAGTGAGTGTAGGTGCACCAAGAGTATGCAGTGGCCCAAAAGAAAGCATCAGACTCCCTTAAACTGCAGTTACATCTGTTGTGAGTTTCCTCACCTGGCTTCTGGGAACTAAAAAGGTCTTCAGGAAGAACAAGAAGGACTCTTAACCCTCTAACCCCTAAGCCATTTCTCTGGCCAAAGTTATCAGTTATTTCATGTAAATTTAAATTAATCAGAATAGAAAATTCGGCCAGGTAGTGGTGGTGGTGGTGGTGGTGGTGGTGGTGGTGGTGGTGGTGGTGGTGGTGGTGGTGGCATACACTTTTAATCCCAGTACTTGGGAAGCAAATGCAGGTGATGTCTGAGTTCCAGACAATCCTGATCTACAGAGAAAGTTCCAGGACAGCTAGGGCTACACAGAGAAGCCCTGGCTTAGAAAACCAAAAACAAACAGATGAAAATTTTTAAATTCAATTTCCTAGTCATAACAGCTGCATTATAAGTACCCAGTGGCCTTCTGTGACTTGTGACTTCTGAGGGGATGGGCAGCTGTAGAGGAACATGGAGCATGTTGGAGACCTGTGAACAGCTTCAGTCCTCTTTGAGTCTTTGGGATACCTTCAGTCCAACTGTCAGACATTAGAGTCACCGTAGGGACAGATTCCATCATCCCCTTGTAAACCATGTCTCAGAGTAGGATTGGGGGTCAGGAATGTGATGAGGACTAGGGACTAAGGGACTTGTTACACCCTGTCCTGCTTGCTTTCTTCCTCCAGGTCTGCCCTCAGACTGCCTAGAGCCGTCTGAGGAAGGAGATCCTGGAAATCATCCTTCTACTTGGCCAACTAACACAAAAAGGGGGAGGGGGAGGGGGCCTCGATTATTGACTAATGTGGGAGATTTCAGCCCATTGTGGGCAGTGCTACCCCTGGGCAGGTGGTCCTGAATTATATAAGAGAGCAGGCTGAGTTAGCCATGGATAGCAAGCCAGTCAGCAGCATTGCTCACTGGCTTCTGCAACAGTTCCTGTCTCCAGGTTCCAGCCTTGAGTTCCTGCCCTGACTTCCCTCAATGATGGGCTACAACTGTAAGCTGAAAGAAACCCCTTCCTTCCCAAGTCGCTTTTGGTCATGGTGTTTGCCACAGCAACCAAAAAATAAACCAATGCATCTACCATGGAATCCTCTCCAAGACTGGTGCCAGATTTATGCCCTGGACATGCCAGAACAATGAATAAAATAGACCTTTCTTCTTTATAAGCTTATCTCAGCTCAGTTAGTTCACTACAGTAATAGAAAACAGATCAATACACTGATACACTCTCCCAGAGCAGCATTCTGGCTCCTTTGAATACTCCAAAATTATGGAGCTTACAACGAGGCCTCTGAGACCCACCCACAGTCACTCCATTCTCTGACACTCTAACCACAAGATGACGTCACATGCTCCATTATTGCCTATCTAGTTATTTGTGTCCACTTTCTTCAAAAGGATGTAAGAGCCAGGAGGGCAGTGACCTTGCCTTGTTCACTGATGAATCCCCAGAACTAGAACAGTGCCTGAAGCTAACCTGCCTCTCACTAGGTGCATGCATGATGGTGAGCAATGAGTGAGTGAGTGGGCAGTTGATACATGAGCTGAGAGCTACTTCTGTTTTCATTGTAAAATAACCTATAGTTGGGGGCTGGAGAGATGACTCAGCAGTTAAGAGCACTTGCTGCTCTTGCAGAGGACCTGGGTTTGATTCTCTGCACGCACATGGAAGCCCACAACTGTCTGTAAATCCAGTTCCAGGTCATCTAACTCCCTCTTGTGGCTCCCATGGGTATTACATGCACGTGCTGCAAATTACCTGTGGTGGCTTCAATGAGAATGGCCTCCCCAGGCTCATATATTTGAATCCCTGGTCCCTAGTTGGTAGAACTGTTTGGGAAGGATTAGGAGGTGTGGTCTTGTAGAAACGTGTGTCACTGGACTTTGAGGCTTCGAAAGCCCATGACATTCCTAGCTGGTTGTCTATCTTACCTCTTCTCTCTCCCTCTCTCCCCCCTCACCCCTAGAGTCTTACTATAGAGGTCACTACTATTCATGTCACTACTATCCCCTGCCAGGCTAGCCCTGAATTTTCAATCCTCCTACCTTTGCCTCCCAAATACTAAAGATGAAAAGCATGTGCCTCCACACCTAGCTTCCAAGTCAGTACTTTTAAAGCCCTCAAGCAGCACCATACGGAATTAAATGAATGCCTATTTTAATTTATTTATTTATTTATTTATTTATTTATTTATTTATTTATTTAATGTATGTGAGTACACTGTCACTCTCTTCAGACATACCAGAAGAGGGCATCGGATCCCATTACAGATGGTTGTGAGCTACCATGCGATTGCTTGGAATTGAACTCAGGACCTATGGAAAAACAGTCAATGCTCTTTAACCTCTGAGCCGTCTCTCCAGCCCCAAATGAAAATATTTATGATTGGCATTAATGTTGACATTACCCACTCACATGTTTGAGTACTGAACCCAGGCCTATATTTCCAGAGCAAACCTTTGGACTCCTCAGCTTGGCTCGGCACTCATGGGACTCCATGCAAGCGATTTTTGGCTTGTTTGTTTTGTTTTTCAAGACAGGGTTTCTCTGTATAGCCTTGGCTGTCCTGAAACTCACTCTGTAGACCAGGCTGGCCTCGAACTCAGAAATCCACCTGCCTCTGCCTCCCAAGTGCTGGGATTAAAGGCGTGGGCCACCACTGCCCGGCTGCCCTGAACATTCTTATGTGACCCAGGTATAAATTAAATGTTGGCTGAATGCTTAATACTATGGGATGAGAGGTATCCTCTGGGTTGTGTCACTGTTTTAAGAAACCCAGCTTCAGCTGGGTGTGGTGGTGCATGCCTTTAGTCCCAGCACAAGTCTAGCCTGTACTACATAATGAAAACCTGGCTCAAAAGAAGAAAAAAGGAGGAAGAAAGGAGGAGGAAGGAAGGAAAGAAGGAAGAAGGAAAAATAGAAAAAGGAGGAGGAGGAGGGAAGAAAGAAGAAAAAGAAGAAGAGGAAGAAGAAGAAGAGGAGGAGGAGGAAGATAAGAAGAAGAAGAGGAGGAGGAAGAGGAGGATGAGAAGGAGGAAGAGGAAGAAGAGGAAGCAGCAGCAGCAGTTGCCACAGACGGTTGTAGTACCTTAATCCCACTTTGAGGCCAACCTGGTCTACAGAGAGAGTTCCAGGACAGCCAGGGCTACACAGAGAAACCCTGTGTTAAAAAAAATCGAAGGGGCGCAGGGAGGAAAGCAGGCAAGCAATGAAATAAGAAAGGAAGATGGAAAAAGAAAACAAAGCTGGGGTTCCAGGCTCACAGTGAGAAAGCAAGCAGAGAATATCTGCTGAAGACTAATCTCAGCTCTCAGACAGTCACGCCCCAGAGCGACTGCATCAAAGGTAAATGAGAAGCCAGTGCCCACCGCCAGCCTCGGGAGACCCGCTACAATTATGAAGTCACTGTGAATAAAGAAAACAAACAACGGTATTCAATGTAAGCCCGGAATTCAACGTCACAAATAAGAAGCACCACTGAAATTGATTTATAATTGAGATGCTTCTCACTCCAGCAACTCCGACGCATGTGCAGGGGTGAGGAACACCTGGGATTTATTTGCTGTGCAAATGCATTCGAAAGAGGCTGCCTAGCATGGCAGCGAACAGTGCAGAAGCAAGCAGATGGGGGAGGGAGGGTTGGGGGAGGGGGTGATACAGAAACTGGACAGAGGAGCCGTGAGCGCACCTGAGGCAAGAGAATTAAAGGCAAATTCTTAGCAGCCAGGTTTGAACTTCTTCTTGCCCTGGTTTTTACTATTCAGGTCAAATAGAAGAGATTATTTCAAAGTTTTCATATGACTCCACAATAAATATCCAATCACTTCTCCTGCTTACCCCTCACTATTACAAGTGTAAACCTTACCGTGCTGGGCCCTAAGGGAAACCCTGATGCTCCCTTCGGTGGCTCTCTAGGGCTCTCTCAGCCTGTCGCACCCCTTCATGGTCCCTGGGCTCTGTCTTTACAGATGGCAGGAGTTTAACTCACACCCCCCCACCCCCCCGTCTCATCTCTCGGGTTCCACACTTGCCCCCATCCCTCCTTGGCTGTTGTTCACTCTTTTTCCCTGACACCTCAATTCCTGGAGCCCAACCGTTGCTGTCTGGAGTCCTCCTCCTCTTTCCACTTGAACATGAAGCCCAGGACACCATGATGTCCTCAGTCCCCCGGCACATAGGCGGGACCCCAGAATATTTACCGAATGAAGATCAAGATCAGAAGGCATCAGAAGGCATCTAAAAGTGCCAACTGATCCGGGGTAGCCTCGTCCAGCTCACTGCACAAGCAGCACACACACAAGCTCGTTTTCAGTGTGTCAACTGAAAAGCAGAGTGTTTTTAGAAGGCACAGTTTCTGCCATGTTTGCCCTTATATTTCCCAAAGGCTGCTAACCCTAACTCCAGGGAATTGTCTCTACCAAAGAAATAGTCACTCAGGGGCTGGAGAGATGGCTCAGTGGTTAAGAGTACTGACTGCTCTTCCAGAGGTCCTGAGTTCAATTCCCAGCAACCACATGATGGCTCATAACCATCTGTAATGGGATCTGATGCCCTCTTCTGGTGTGTCAGAAGAGAGCATTGGTGTACTTATTTAAAAAAAAAAGAAAGAAAGAAAGAAAGAGTCAAGCGCACACACAGACACATCATCTCTGAAGGTAGCGAAATGCAGCGTGTCTCGGGCACCAGTAACACACACTTTACTTCTGACTCTCTCATGGTTCAAATTCCAGCACTGCCATCAGCACTTCCACAGCCAAGAAGTCTTCTTCCACTCACACTGCTCACTACTGCTCACTACTGCTCACACTGCTCACACTGGTTCACTGTTCACACTGGTCATTGCTCACACTGGTCATTGCTCACACTGCTCACTGCTCACAGTGGCCATTGCTCACACTTGTCACACTGCTCACACTGCTCACTACTGCTCACTACTGCTCACTGCTCACTGCTCACTTCTCACTGTTCACTACTGCTCCCACTGCTCCCACTGCTCATACTGGTCACACTGCTCACACTACTCACACTGCTCACTCCGCACTGTTCACACTGGTCACTGCTTGTACTGCTTACTACTGTTCACTGCTCATGCTGCTCACTGCTCACACTGCTTACACTGCTCACTGGCCACCCACACTAGTCATCACTCACACCAGTCATCACTCAGAGTGGACACTGACCATTCACACTGGGCTCTGACTGCTCACACTGGTCTCTGCTCACATTGGTCATCACTCACATTGCTCATTGTTCACACTGGTCATTGCTTACACTGATGGCTACACACACTTCCCAAGTGCCACTAACCATAGTCTTGCAAGCAAACTATTATGTAGCACAGAGTTCAGGTGGACTAGGCATAAGTAGCAAGTAACACAGTCCTTTAGATTCCAGTTTATGCCAACCCTCAGATCGACACAAGCACGTTCCCATGTTCCTATCTGCAGGACAGGGTGCCACAAATGCCACACACACACACACAGGCATTTAAAGTAGTGAGATTTTAAAGGGAAGCATAACAATAGCTCATGTTGCAGGTACATGTTTAATCCCCTCTACGCCAATCACCATTGGCATCCTCGTTTCGTTTATAGGGAAACTGAGGTACAGAGGGATTAAGCAAAATGCTTAAGCTCACATAGCTACTACTTGATGAGGTCAGAGGGAAGGAGGCCCTGGGACAGTCAGGCTTAGCAGCAGGTAGGTGCCTTTACCCACTGAGCCATCGCGCTGGCCTGAAGTGGTAAGGTTTGAAATAATAATTTCACATTAGACTTGCAAGCACTTCCACATTGCCCATGTGGATAGCCCTAATTCTCTGCAAATGAAGAGGTAAATTGGGTATGATCATCATTCTCTTTCCCCTTTGACCACTGGCTTTGGTGAAAGTAGAAGCATCTCAATGTGGCCATCAGAATTCAGGTCAGACCCTCGCAGACTCGACGAGGAGCATCTGGAGGTCGATGCATGTGCACTGTACTTTCTATGCCCTCTTATCAAAGAGTGTTCCTTCAGCTTCCGGCCATCGGGGACACAGCTTCAGCAGCATGAGGCCACACGCACCCCTGTGCACTCCAGCTCTGGGGTCACAGTCAGTAATGGGCTTCACTGATCACTCAATCACTGAGCAACCCCTGGGATGCTGATGCTCTCTGTTTAAAAGAAGGAAATTTGTATAAAATATTTTCACTGTTAGCATTGTGAAAATAGATACTTAAAGCATATGTGAGGTCAGCAAGACGGTCCAGCAGGAAAGGCACTTGTTGCCAAGCCTAACAACCTGAGTTCAAACCCAGGACTCGGGTAATAGAAGGCTGGAATCTACTTATACAGTTGGTCCTGCAACCATATACACAGACACATGTGTACACACACACATACACACGCAAACACACACACACATACACAAATGTTACAATAAGTAAATAATAAGCATAGCAGATATGTTTTAGTTCTTGAAAGTGCTTAATCATAAAAGAAACTTGACCATCAAAGAAAATGTACAATCTGAGTGAAGAATGCCTGGCTCTCCCAAGGTCAGCTGAACTAGTCACAGTGTACCGTGCTCACAATGCACCCTGCGGACAGTGTGCACTGCTCAGTATACAGTGCTCACAGGGCACCAGCAGACAGTGTGCACTGCTCTCAGTGTACAGTGCTCACAGGGCACCAGCAGACAGTGTGCACTGCTCTCAGTGTACAGTGCTCACGGTGCACCAGCAGACAGTGTGCACTACTCAGTATACAGTGCTCACAGGGCACCAGCAGACAGTGTGCACTGCTCTCAGTATACAGTGCTCACAGGGCACCAGCAGACAGTGTGCACTGCTCTCAGTATACAGTGCTCACAGGGCACCAGCAGACAGTGTGCACTGCTCTCAGTGTACAGTGCTCACAGGGCACCAGCAGACAGTGTGCACTGCTCTCAGTATACAGTGCTCACAGGGCACCAGCAGACAGTGTGCACTGCTCTCAGTGTACAGTGCTCACAGGGCACCAGCAGACAGTGTGCACTGCTCTCAGTGTACAGTGCTCACAGGGCACCAGCAGACAGTGTGCACTGCTCTCAGTGTACAGTGCTCACGGTGCACCAGCAGACAGTGTGCACTACTCAGTATACAGTGCTCACAGGGCACCAGCAGACAGTGTGCACTGCTCTCAGTATACAGTGCTCACAGGGCACCAGCAGACAGTGTGCACTGCTCTCAGTGTACCATGCTCACAGTGCACCAGCAGACAGTGTGCACTGCTCTCAGTGTACAGTGCTCACAGGGCACCAGCAGACAGTGTGCACTGCTCTCAGTGTACAGTGCTCACAGGGCACCAGCAGACAGTGTGCACTGCTCTCAGTGTACAGTGCTCACAGGGCACCAGCAGACAGTGTGCACTGATCATAGCATGCAGTGGTCACTGTACACTATGCTCACAGTGTGCAGTGCTCAGAGCATGCAGTACCCACAGTGTACCATGCTCACAGCATACAGCGCCTACAATGTACCAAGCTCATAATGCATAGTGCTCACTGTGTAGTATTCATAGTGCCCCATGCTCACACTGTGCAGTACACACAGTGCACCACTGTGCAGTGCACACTGTATACAGTACCCAGTGCACTGAGTACCCACTGCACCATGCCCACAGTGCTGACGCATCACAAGTGACATATCAGAGTCCACAAGGCCTCTCTGACACCAAGCTTCCACGACACTCTGGTGCTAAAGAGGAGTTAAAGACATAAGTTCAAAGCCTGAAGACTCCAGGTCCATTTCCCAATATCAATTACATTTATCAAATGATTTTTGTCCTTTAAGCAAAGGCCTGGATGTAAACAGATGTGTTCCTTTAAACTAGGCAATGTCGCTGCTGTGTCCTTACAGATAACCATGACAGAAACAATAACACCTTCAACAGAGGGTGTGCGGATAACCTTGCCATAACTCCATGTTCTCCTGAGGGGTCTGTGAGACAACAGGTTGGATTTAGATAGTGATAACTTATCTAAAAAATGGATGGACAACAAATACCTCAGGTGATTCTCCATAAATATCCTTTCCTCTGCAAGCCTCAGAAGGTATTAATGGCAGGGAGATTAACACTGTGTCTCCCAATAAGAAGCTGGAAGGAATGTACGTGCACATGTGTAAAACAACCAGAGAGCCTTGACGGATCTGGAAGACTCTGACAAGGCTCACCTTCCATCTTAGTTGCCATAGTCACCATCTTCTCCCTTTAATTTTGGTAACCAGCTGATGCATAACTTACTGTAAGATAGGCATGCCACTGACAGGAAGCTTTGGAAATGAAACACACACATAGCACAGGCTCTTGTGGGTTGCAAATAACAGCAGATGGGATTTGACACTTGAGGGCCATACCAAACATTTTATAAGCAAGGGTAGTATTTTACCCTATTTGTACAGGTACTTACTGGTTAATTTGTTTGCCTCCTCTTCCTCTTCCTCCTCTTCCTCCTCTTCCTCCTCTTCATCCTCTTCCTCCTTCTCCTCCTCTTCTTCCTCTTCTTCCTTTTCTTCCTCTTCTTCCTCTTCCTCCTCCTCCTTCTTCTTTTCTCGTTTGGTAGTCAAGAGAGCCAATTTCTAAAGAGGGACACTGTAGACAGTAGTTCAGTCAATTACCAGGCTTTGGGACCCACTCCTATAGTCTCAGCTCTAGGGAAGCTGAGATAGGAGGATTGCTAGTTTAGGGCCCATCCTAATGTACAGTGATACCTGTATGGGAAAAGGGGTGTATTCAATAATACAATTCTAGTTGTATTATTGAAGTCACTATGTAAAACAGGCTGGACTCATCCCAAGATAAATGTCCCTTTATCTTAGCTTGTCTTTTCTTTTCTTTTTTCTTTCTTTCTTTTTTTTTTTTTTTTTTTTTTTTTTGCCAGCCCCTGGTCTACTTCTCCTTAAAGAAAGACCCTAACTTTTTTTTTTCCTTTTCTCACTTGTAATTTTCATCTGGAGAAATGAAACATGAAGTCACAACCAACAGCCACACCAACATCTGTGAACCATACAGTTAATTAATCCTGTGATTGGGCAGAGGAGAGCTGTACCTATGACGATCACGGCATGCAAATCTGGACACAGCTAACTTCCACACGCATAGAGCAAATCTGGACACAGCTAACTTCCACATGCATAGAGCAGGGGAGCCTTGATTTTTCCCTCATGCAAATCTGAGAACCTGACTATCTGAAGTAGATAGGATGGTACTGCAATAGCGTCGTCTGTGGTAAGTTAAAGATGCATAGTGTACTGTCTCCAGCAAGCCACAGAACACACACATACAAGGCACAGCCTAATCCTCGGAAGAGGAGGTGAAACAGATTAGTAAAAATGTTTACCCACGGGCTGGCAAGATGGCTCAGTGGTTAAGAGCACTGACTGTTCTTCCAGAGGTCCTGAGTTCCAATTCCCAGCAAGTACATGGTGGCTCACAACCATCTGTAATGGGATCTGATTCCCTCTTCTGGTGTGTCTACAGTGTACTCACAAATATAAAATAAATACATCTCTTAAAATAATTAAAAATAACAAAAAAAAGTTTACCCAAAAGAAGGCAAAAAAAAAAAAAGGTAGAAGAAAATTTTAAAAACTGTAGCAAATATGAAACAAAGATGGTTGGTAGGTGTACACTCGGTCATAGTAAACATCCAGGTAAAATGGCAGAGAAAGCATGGGAAAGATGCGAGCTAACAGCACTGTTGTTAAACAGCTTTGGGTATAGAATACATCCTTTTCAAAACTTTGTGTAATTTTAACTTTTTAACACAGTTCTCTGCATATAGTTCTAGCTGTACTGGAGTTGCTATGTAAAACAGGCTGGACTCAGACTCAAAGAGATCCTCCTGCCTCTGCCTCCCGAGGGCTAGGATTAACGGTATGTGCTGCCACAACTTTTAAACTTTTTAAAGATGTATTTATTCTTTTTGTGTATATCTGTGAGAGTTTAAGCATACCACATGCATGCAAGATCCAGGATTACCCCATAAACGCTAATCTGTGTATGGAGGCCTCTGCTCAGAATTCCATCCCTTGAAAGGAAGAGGCAGGATAAAGGGTTCAAGGCCATCTGCGGCTACGTAGCAAGTTCAAGACCTGCCTGAACTACATGAGTATTAAAAAATAATTAATCATAAAAATATTACAATCAATAAAATTAATAGTAATTAAACTAGTAATAATTTTGATATTAATTATTAAAAATTATAGAATGAGTGGGTCTACTCAGTCCAACCACTACCTCTTTGGTATTTTCCAGTCTTGGAAACTGCTAGAACAGATACCCTAAACTGTACACTTTAGAATAGAAAATTGATGCTTCTCCCTCTTCAGGTGTGGCCCAAGATCCCTCACTCCATCAACATCCGTGGTATTCCTTTACTGGTCTGTACCACTACCTCACCACAGGGGGCGCTGCCTCGTACCTCTCTTCCCCCACTGTCTTGTCCAGGATGTGTCCCTCCCCTCCCTGGCTGCCTGAAACCTTTCTTCTACTCAGGCTAGGACTGTCCACATCTCCTAAGGCGAAAGCTCACTCTTTGTGTAAAAGATTTTTTTTAAGTGTTATTTTTAGTCAAACTCTCTTTCCTCTGCTCACGGGCCCAACACAGAATGGCTGACTTCTGAGTCGAGCCCCCCCCCCCCCCAATATTCCTCTCCCCCCCCTCCCCTCCGGCATACCAGGCAACTCCCTGAAGACTACCGATTGAGAGTTCTGCAATTCACTCTCTAACACTAATGATGTGGAATTAAAGGCAGCGTTCATCTGCCAAGGGCTTAATCTCACAGGACTATTCCCTTTTCAGAAGATGTTGTGATCTGGCTCTTAACTATCCCTTAAGCCCATGTATTGACGCCTGGCTGCCAGCCGATGGCGCTGTTGGGAGGTAATCGAACCCTCAGGAGGTAGGAACTAGTGAAAGAAAATGATATGAGGATTCCCTCCCTCTCTCTTTTAGTTTCTGACGACCGGCCGCGGTGTGAGCAGCTTTGTTTGATACCATGGTGTCAGCCTGGCCACAGGTACAAAGCAATCAGTCAAACAACCATAGGCTGAAACCATGAGCCAAACTCAATCTTTCTCCCTTACAAGTCATCTCAAGTATTTAGACATTGTGATAAGAAGCTAACACACACACATCAGTCACAGCCAGCATGCTGTCACTGACACTTCTGACCAGCAGCTTTACACAGAGGATCCTCACGACCCTCTCATTAGATTAGTTTAATTTACTAAGACAGCAGAATTCAGAACAGTGGTTTCACTTACCCAGTTACTACAGTAGGTGTGACGAACGGTATGCAGAAACGGGCGGATGCCGCAGTGCATCAGGAAAGGTACCTGGGATGGATGCTAGCACTCCCACGCTCTATCCGAAAGCGCCACATCTGGAATCTCCACATCCCAGAAGCTTCTCTATAGCAATAGAACCCTGTCCTTTTGGGGCTCAATGGAGATGTTATTGAAGAACATGATTGATTACATCACTGAACATTGGTAAGCAACTCAGCTTTCAGCTCTCTCCATCCCTGGATGACCAGGGTGTCAGGGATAAGAGCAGGAGGGGACATGGTATGTTTCTACCAGAGGGTCACATGATTCGTTTCCACTGTCCCAAGGCTGTGCAGGCCATTACTCCTGAGTCCACTCAGAATTCTCATCACCCTGGGGCAGGAGAGCAGCTCAGCAGTTAAGAGCAATTCCTGAACTTTTGCAGGATGAGGACCAGAGTTCAGTTGCCGGCACCCATGATAGATGACAGCTCACAACCACTTATAACTTCCACTCCAGCAGATCCAACACTGTCTTCTGGCCTCCACAGACAACTATTACACTCATGTGTGCATACATGCAGACACACACACACACACACAAATAAAAATGAATCTTTAAGAAACTATTTCCCTCCTCCCTGTCTTAAGCCTGCCTTCTCTGAGGACCCTTTATAGGCAACAAAGTGATTACCAATGGGGTTTATAAGAGGAAAATAGAACTATTTCTAGCTCCTGAATGTGTTTTCTTTTGTATTTGATAAATGTGTGGCAGTACCAGCACACCCCCACCCCCACCACCTTTTAAGGAGGACAAAGGCGATGGCTGACTGTCTATACCTGTTCCTGAGTTTGCCACCTGAAGCAAATTATTGTTATTACCAGGTTATCAACCCTTTAAGAATCTCATAATGGAAAAGCTAACAGCTCATTAACTATAATGACTACCATCCTTCCAGCGGAGGGATAGCCATGGCCTGAAGCACCCTCTCACAACCCAAAGGGCTCCTGAAAAGGATGGACAACGTGAGACAGCAAGAACCTGGCGTCGAGACCATCCACTCCACAGTCATGTGTGACTCTTGCTGTGCTCCCAAACTCTCTGTATTTACAGGACCTGGTTTGTACCCTAAAAGGGTACAGTACATTTGCTGGACCATTGACAAAGAAAGAAAGTGAGCTACTGATGTCAGCTGACACAAGACATTAGCGTCAGACAACGCACTGCAAGGCAGACCCTGTTGTCACAAGTGAGCTATGTGCTCACAGTTTGTTTTGTTTTGGTTTTTTTTTTTTAAATTGTTTACCTAAATGAAATTGGTTATCCACTGGGGCAAGGTTCAAAGCTCCAAAAATAAGTGCCCTCAGCTGCTAAAAAGATGTCATCCTGGGAAAATAAGGGCAAAGAACATTCAATGAACCCCAAGGGGAAAGTTCTCATGCCATTAAAAACTACACAGCATTCTTTGAGACCATCAGTCAATTTTCATTCCAAAAGTTCAAAGCCAAAGCCACTATTTACAGGAACTAATTAGCCACTAATACTCCCTCTAAAGTAATCACCCAGGTTTGTAAGAGCAGAGGTACCCAAGAGTTACTGCATGCTCTTTCTTCTTCTGGCTGTCACAGCTGATGTTATGTGAGGCAGGTTTGTGAAATCCAGGACCCCAGAATAGCAACAGTGTTCAATGCTCGACAAGCATCAGGTAGTTTGGTTACTGAATCCCTGAGGACTTGCTCAGCGCACTAACCCACCCCCTAGCTGGTGCTTCTCAGCCTTCCTAACACTGTGATCCTTTAATACAGTCCCTCAGTGTTGTGGGGACCATAATTATAAAATTATTTTGTTGCTACTTCATAACTGTAATGTTGTTACTGTTATGAATCATAATGTAAATATTTTTGAAGAGAGAGGTTTGCCAGAGGGGTAGAGACCCACAGGTTGAGAATGGCTGCCGGAGGCTCTGTGGAGAAGTGACTTCCAAGCCAAAGATGTATCTCATCTTAGGTAGATGCTAATGTGTCCTTCATAAGTCACCCTGGCTGTTGTGCTTTAAGAGAGGCCCTAGTGTTGCTTCTAATTTTTACATATGTGGGTGAGTACTTACAGAGGGCAGGAGGCTAGAAAGGGACAAGAGAGACGAGAAAAGAGAGAAGGGGGCCACAGAATGCATGTGATGCAGAAGTGGAAGAGGGACTTCTGGAGTCAGAAGGGTTTAGGCAAGAGTGGGGAGAAGGAAAATGGGGGTGGGGGACAAGATGAGGGGAGGGGAGAGTCAGCCTAAGACAATGTGTGAGGAGCTCTCTACTCTGTAGGCCAATTCTTAAAATTCATCTTCAATCTCTATCTTAGTTACGGTTTCCATTGCTGTGAAGAGACACACACATGACCAAGGCAACTCTTAGAAAGGCAAACACTTAATTGGGGCTGACTTACAGTTTCAGAGGTTCAGTCCAAGACCATCACAGCCGAAGGCACGGCAGCAGGCAAATAGACATGGTGCTGGAGGAGCTGAGAATTCTACGTCTCCATCTGAAGACAGCCAAGAGGAAGCTTTCTTCTGCACTGGGTAGAGCTCGAGCACTAGGAGACCTCAAAGCCCGCCTACAATTACTTACTCCAGTAAGGCCAGAACTATTCCAACAAGGCCACGCCTCCTAATAGTGTCACTTCCCATGGGCCAAGCATATTCAAACCACCACAGTCTCCCTTCCCACTTCCATTCACCTCTCTTCCGATGCATAGGTAGCTCTCTGTGGGTTTGTCTTTATTTTGCTGGTTTAAGTATTGCTAATTTTGTACGGATGTATTTTTCTTTTTGCTCAAAATCCTACTGTCTGGCATGTCTTTAATCCATGTTACAATCCTGCCCTGTTTACTTGCATGCTTGTGGAATATACATTTTTAAACAATCAGTGATAAAATGACTATGTTCTGATTTTATACTGAACACTTTTATCGTGATTTTGGTCTTGTTTTTAGGTTTTTCCTGTCTGCTTTATTCCTTTGTTGTTCTGTTGTTGGGTTTTGCTTCTGTTTTCTTATCTCTCTGCACCCCCAGCAAGCATCTGAGGCTAACAGCTTGGGTTAGCTACCTCTCTACACAGCTCTCCAGGGTTGCTGAATTCATTAAATGAATGCACACTCAAACACATCTACGGGCGAGAGATCAGGCTTAGTGAAACCAGACTCACAGTCCACATCTATGGGCTTGGCTTTGCTCATTTAAGAGTACGTCATGAGGCTGAGAATGTAGCCCACTGACAGAGTGCTTGCCCACCATGTACAAGGCCCTAATTCCCCAGCACAGAAAAAAAGAAAAGAAATTAAAAAAAAAAAAAAAAAAAGAACGGGAGAAAGAAGAGAGAGAAAGAGAAAGACAGAGAGAGAAAGAAGGGAGATCACTTTTTAAGGACCAGAGGATGTATCTCAGTCGGTAAAATGCTTGTCTAACAAACATGAAGTCCTGGGTTTGATCTCCAATACCCCATAAACAAAGTACATTCGTATAGCACTCCAGAACTGTAAGCAGAGGTATCAAGAATTCAAAGCCACACTCTGAGGCTCTCTCTCAAAGAACAAAAAGCATGTGAGGCTCTCTTTCGAAGCAGCAGGTCTAGGTCTGATGCACCCTTTTTAATAGTTAAGCATAGCATGCTGACAAGCATTTATAGTGTGCTCGGGTTAACCGCTTCAAACAGTGCTGCAGTAAAGACTAAGGAGCGTTAGCTTGTATTGGATAGAATTCTGGCCGTGTTCGTGTGTTTCTTGCCGTATAAACAGCATTGGATTAGACTTTTCTTTTTCCTTCATTTTCCCTTGATGCACTATTACACTTCTAGCAGGGTTGACACCTGCAGACCTACTCTGTGGGGTTAGTCAGTCGCACAGCACTGCAGTGAGCCCCCAGTCCATATCACCATGCTCGTCATGACTTTGTCTGTCACTAGACACCGGCATGGTACTTTTTCAAATCACACTGAAAAGTTAACACACTTTAAAAAATAAAACTCCAAATGTAAATAAAATATCTAATAAAGAAGAAAAAAAAAAAAGCACTCCAGGAGCTGGAGAAATAACTCAGCACTGGCTGCTCTCCCAGAGGACTCGGGTCTGATATCCAGTACCCACAGAGTGGTTCACTACCACATGAAATTCTAGTTCCAGGGAAGATTTCTGGCTTCTGCAGGTACCAGGTACATAAGTGGTTCATATATATATATATATATATATATATATATATATATATATATATATATGCATGCAGGGAAAACACCCACACACATAGAATAAAATAGCAGGCCAGACATGGTAACACAAATATAATCCCAGCATTTGGGGGACTGGGGCAGAAGGATCAGAAGTTTGGAAGTAGCCTGAGCTACATATGAAGAACCTGTCCCAAAATAAGAAACAGCTGCACAACCACACAAGCATTTAGTGCCAGCACTTGGGAGGCAGAGACAGTCATATCTCTAGAAGCTTATGCCTACTTGGTCTATGCAGTGAGTTTCAGACGAGCCAGGGCTACATAGGAAGACTGTCTCAAAACATGCCAACAATTAGTCATCATCAAGGGAAAACAATAACAAATCACAAAGAAAATAAATAGTTCAGGTTTTTTTTGAACACTTGAGAAGATATTAAGAAAAGGGGTGATCCCAGGGCAGAAGAGATCTTGTACTTAATGCCAAGGATTTTACAAAAGCCCGGGGCTGAGATGTGACACAGTGGCAGATCACTTGCCTACCATGTGCAGGCTTCGGCTCCATCCCCGTCACTGAGGAAGGAGAACCTGGGTGGTGCTACTTACACACTGACCAGAAACAGAGGCACAGAGGTCTTAGTCCTGCACCTACTGTGGCTCCTGCATTTAAAGACAGGGCTGTTTGACTGCAGGTCCCAGGGCTGCCTGTCTGCAGAACCCTTCCCAGTTTCTATAAACTCAACCCAGAAGTATCCAAGGACTTTTAGTCTCCAGTTTCATCAAAGGATTCTGAGCACAGTGAACACTGATATGCTACCTAACAAAAATAGTCTTAAATCAGTGCTCCAAGAAGCCCTAAAAGTCTAACAAATTTATAGAGCTTTTGTGGGAGATAGTGGTGGATTCAGCAACAGGAAGACTCAGGGTTGAATTCTGGGTGAGCCTTAGCTCAGGGAGAGGCAGGCCTGAGGAGGGCAGGACCGCAGGGAGGTGTGTGGAACATGATGCAGTCATCAGTGACAGTCCTGACACAGCCGGTGTGACCGAATGTTCCAGAACATGAGCAGACTTCCACCAAGGATCCTTCCCTGCCTCTGAACTTTCTCTTCACAAACCCATGAACCAGGCTAGAGAGTACAGGGACTGTAAACTCATATACTCAGGACGCTGAGTGAAGTAGATCACAAGTTCAAGACCAGCCTGTGCAGCTCAGTGAGATTTTTATTTCAAAAAGGAAAATATATATATATATATATACACACATTCACACACATGCACACCACACATACTACACACACAACAGATACACAGCACACAGACAGACAGGCAGACAGACAGACAGACAGACCACACACACATATACCACACACAACAGACCATATACCAGGGCTTCCTGTCTGCAGAGCCCTTTCCACAATTTCTGCAAACTTAACCCAGGCTAACACATACACACATCATAGCACACCCACAATGACCTCAGAGCTGTAAGGAAAGACTCCAGAAACCATCATGATGCAGTTATTGGTAATTAGGCCTGTGTGCCAGGCCATGAGACTGCACAAAGGTGACTAAGATCATCAATTATTGGCATCATTTTCACCCCAAGATCCAACATCTAAACACAGGACTGATCACATGCAAAAGTGTTAAATTCAGTGAAGTGACTCTGCATGTGTGTGCCTACTTGGGTGGCTGTGCCATATCCTTGTGACACACATGGTAAAGCCACAGTAAGCAACATTAACCGCAACCCTGAACTGACAGGACCCTTCCTTACCACCATGTGACACGCACATCAGCTATAGAGCTCTGTGGAGGACAACCTAGCAAAGACAGGACAGAGTCCTACAGAGGTAGGTGTGCCAAGAAGTAAGGTCATTTCACAGATGGCAGAGAACCTTCACCATAAAGAGGTGTTAGGCACCAAGAAACCACACAACATAAAGATGAATGAGAGGCAGGGTTCTGTGGCAAAGCCCTTGATTATTATACATGAGGCCGTGGGTTCTTCCCCAGAAGGATCAAGTAGGAGGAGTGTCACTGGAACTTGATTCTAGACAGCATCTGACCTGGGCCTTGAGGGAAAGCCGGAAACCAAAGACTTCCTAAGAGCCAATGCTTCCTGGAGTTAGTTCGTGCTGAGTATCGTTACAGAGCTTTGTGTGAATGTATACCATCTTCGCGGCTCCATGCTTCCTGCCCATGTGACCGGCTCAGCTCCATTAGGAGACGCGGCTATGACGCACTTAACTTACTCTACGTCAAACAGCTAAGTAGAACAACAGAGAACTGAATCCATTTCTTTTTATCACTACAAAACTCCCAGGTTTCCCTTAGTTCTCTACGTTGAGCATCCTTTGACGATTCCCACCAAAAAGGACTACAAAGGGAAGCTTCATTTAACCTTAACAGTACAACGTGCTGGGACTTGCCTCAAAGCCACTAGGGGGCGATAGAAGGGAGAGGGAGGAGAGAACCTGTGGAGACAGCAGAGCCCAGGGAACAAGCAAAGAGCTGGGAGCCGAGTTCGAAGTGAATGGCAGGCTCAGAAGTGTGACCTCTAAGAGCCATCATACGGTTGGGTGTTATTGGTATCAATTACAGTAAAATGCAAATAGCTAATGAATTGCTCAA
Source organism: Arvicanthis niloticus (assembly GCF_011762505.2). NCBI lineage: Eukaryota > Metazoa > Chordata > Mammalia > Rodentia > Muridae > Arvicanthis > Arvicanthis niloticus. The sequence goes on along the minus strand of NC_047667.1, from coordinate 25,848,472 downwards.
AGCGAACAATGCCATGGTGTTCAGCTCATTCACAGTACTGCACAGGTACCACCTCTGTGTAGTTACAAGACATTTCCATCATTCAGAAGGAAAACCCCATGTTTTTAAAGTGGTCCTTTCATGTCTCTCCACCCCCTGCCGCTGGTAACCACCAATCTGCATTTTTTATGTGGTCTGGATGTTTCATGATAGAATCATCCAGAGTCTGGCTAGTTTGTGTTTAGCTTCTTTTATGTGTAGTCTCAGGGTTCATGTAACATATATCCATCTCCCATTCCTTCTTATGGCTAATTAAAAGTCCATTGTCTCTCCCTTCACCCACTGATGGACACTGAATTTTTTTAAATATTTCTGGAGCCACTCAGATGGTGTTGGTGGTAAAGATATTTGCCACCAAACCTAACAACTTCAGTTTAATCCCTGAAACGCAAATCATGGAAGGTTATTGAGAGTTGTCCTCTGACTGATAAAAGTGTTATGACACACTCGTGCACACACAAACACACAGCAAATAAGTGTAAAGATTGTTTTAAGATTTCTGAAGCTGCCAGGCTTGATGGTGCATGCTTTTAAACCCAGCATTTCAGAGGCAGAGGTAGGTGAATCTCATTAAGTTCAAGGCCATCCTGTTCTACAGAATGAGTTCCAGGACAGTCAGGACTACATAGGAAAACCTTGTCTCAGAAAAAACAAAAAGATTTCTGAAGTCAGAAATGGTGGCAGCACCCATAATCCCAGCATTTGAGAGACAGGGCAGGAGAATTACAAGTTTGAGAACAGGGCTGGAGAGATAGCTCAAGAGTTAAGAGCACTTAATACTCTTACAGACAACCCAGGTTTTATTCCTAGTATCTACATGGTAGCTTATAACCATCCATATATTCAGTATCAGAGGGGTTCAGTCATGTCTTTAGGTCTCCAGAAGTGTACACAGTACACTTACATATATGCAGACAAAACACTCACGCACATTTTTAAAAGGAAGAAAATTATTGTGCTGGACACTTTCATGTCAACTTGCCACATTACAGTTGTCAGAGAGAAGGGAATCTCAATTGAGAAAATGCCCCTATAAGAGTGGGCTACAGGCAAGCCTATGGTCATGTTCCTAATTAGTGATGGATGTGGGAGGGCGCAGCCCATTGTGGGTGATGCCATGCCTGGACTGGTGGTCCTCGGTTCTATAAGAAAGCAGGCTGAAGCCGGGCAGTGGTGGCGCACGCCTTTAATCCCAGCACTTGGGAGGCAGAGGCAGGCGGATTTCTGAGTTCGAGGCCAGCCTGGTCTTCAGAGTGAGTTCCAGGACAGCCAGGGCTACACAGAGAAACCTTGTCTTGAAAAGCCAAAAACCAAAAAGAAAGAAAAGAAGAGAAAGCAGGCTGAGCAAACTATGAGGAGCAAACCAGTAAGCAGCACCACTCCATGGCCTCTGCATCAGCTCCTGCCTCCAGATTCCAGTCCTGTTTGAGTTCCTATTCTGACTTCCTTCATTGACGGAAGAAATAATGTGGAAATGTAAGCCCGATAAACCCTTTCCTCCCCAAGTTGCTTTTCATCAAAGCTATGATAACCCTAATCACTGACAATTACAAGATAGTTTTTTTAGATTTACTTATTTATTGTATGTATATGAGTACACTGTAGCTGTCTTCAGACACACCAGAAGAGGGCATCTGATCCCGTTACAGATGGTTGTGAGCCACCATGTGGGTGCTGGGAATTGAACTCAGGACCTCTGGAAGAGCAGTCAGTTCTTTTAACCACTGAGCTGTCTCTCTAGCCCTAAAAGATCAACCTTGTGAGACCCTGTCTCAAAATAAATACTAAATGAATAAATTCCAAGGCTGGAGCTGCAGCTCCACACTGGGCAGTGTGCTCTAGGCCCTGGGTTCCATCCCCATTGTGTGTGTGTGTGTGTGTGTGTGTGTGTGTGTGTGTGTGTGTGTGTGTGTAAGAAAGAGAGAGAGAGAGAGAGAGAGAGAGAGAGAGAGAGAGAGAGATTTGCTTATATCCCACACTAAAGTTATAAATATATAAACACCTATCCTGAAAGTCTATGGAGAATAGAAGCAGGTTACTTCTACAATTAAAACTAGCCAGACAGGGCTGAAGAGATGGCTTGCTGGTTAAGAGCACTGACTGCTTTTCCAGAGGTCCTGAGTTCAATTCCCAGCAACCACATGGTGGCTCACAGCCATCTATAATGGGATCTGATGCCCTCTTCTGGTGTTTCTGAAGAGAGCAACAGTGTACTCGCATACACAAAATAAATAAATCTTTAAAAAACAAAAACAACAACAAAAAACCCACTAGCCAGACATAGTGGTACATATCTGTGATCCCAGAACACAGGCAGGGGCAGGAGGATCATGAGTTCAAGGCCAGCCTGGGATGCATCATGAGTTCAAGACCACCATGAAGAATATAGCCAAACATCATAAAAATTGACGAGCACTTAACTTAGCATGTCCAAGATCCTGAGCTTGGTCCCAACACTGAGAAAAGCAGTGGGGAGGCAGAAGCAGGAAGCTCTCTTGAATTTGAGGCCAGCCTGGTCTACAGAGCAAGCTCCAGGACAGCCAGAGCTACAGAGAGAAATCTTGTCTCAAATAAATAAATAAATAAATAAATAAATAAATAAAAAGATAGTATTAGACGCTTAACCTAATTCAATTCATTATTTCGTTAGAGGTATAATGAATCTAAAACTGTCAGGCTTTAAAAAACCACTGTCTCATCTACTACATCATAGACTGTCGCTTAAGCTACAAAAACCTTTGATGTCTAAGAGCAGGTGCCTTTGCAGTGGGGCTCATGGTGAGGTGGCTCTTGCCTCTTTCAGATGTTCATGTCTTGTGTATTCCCACAGAGCAGGAGGAACGGCCATCTCATCCACGAAGGCTCCACTCTCGTGCCTCAGCTACCACCTGAGGACCGGAACATTCCATTCACAGTGAGGATTAAACTATGGGGACAGAAACATTCAGCCCTCAGCGAGCGGCTGCGAAGTCCATGCTGCCATCGCAAGTCCAGGAAGGGGTCTTTAGGATGCCCAGATTTCCTATTATCCATAGTCAGCCATTCTTGACTTAAAAACTTCCCAGTCAATGGAGTGCAGGTCTTTAATCCCAGCACCCAGAAGGCAGGAGAAGGAAGATCTTTCTGAATTCAAGGCCAGTCAGGTCTACACAGCAAGCCCCAAAACTCTATAGACCCTGACTCAAAAAAAATAAAAATAAAAAAATAAGCTTTACCTATGTGACGTCCCCCAGACATGCCAGGAACTTTCCACATACCAGAGAAAAGTTGAACATTCCAGAATATTTGAGCCACGAGACACCAATATAACAAATGTGTGGCATCATCATACATTACCATACAAAAAAATAAAGTTTTTGATTCAAATACCTGAGACCCAGCAATGGTGGTAGCTAATCCTCCCTCAAGGGGACCAAGAAATCAAGTGAGAAAGTGTCTCATGTACACAAAATCAGTAGAGCAATAATTGATTTTCTAAAAAAGAACCCTTTAAAACTAGTTTTTATGAACTGTTCAACTAGCCGGGCGGTGGTGGCGCACACCTTTAATCCCAGCACTTGGGAGGCAGAGGCAGGTGAATTTCTGAGTTCAAGGCCAGCCTGGTCTACAGAGTGAGTTCCAGGACAGCCAGGGCTACACAGAGAAACCCTGTCTCGGGGAAAAAAAAAACTGTTCAACTAAAGCTTGGATGTCATAAACTTGACACATGCTTGCAATCCCAGACTCTAGAGCAGGAGGATCTATGGATTAGGACCAGGCTGAGCATCACGGTAACGGTCTTGCTTGGAAAAAGCAAATACTGCATGTGTACATGCTTGTAATCCCAACAGGCAGAAACTGAGGCCAGGAGACCTTTGTGAATTCAACACCAGCCAGTCTACACAGCAAATGCCAGACCAGCCAGTGCTACATAAAAGATACTATCAGAAAACAGGAGACTAAAAAGATGGCTCAGTGGTTAAGAGCACTGGCTGTTCTTCAAGATGACCCAAGTTCAATTCCCAGCACACACATGCCAACACACAACTGCCTATAACTCCAGTTCCAGGGACCCCAATACCTTCACACAGACACACATGCAGGCAAAACACACGTGCACATAAAAATTAAATTATAAACAAAAAAATCCCAAACAACAAACATGAGATGCCCCATTCTGACATCTTTAAAATGGGTAGTTCAGCTCCCAGCACACATTAACTAATATGTGTTCCGATTTGGACTTTGCCATAGGAAACAGAGAGTGAAGCTACAGAATAGACCTGCTTCTGCAGGGCCTTCTCTCTGCTGCAGCCCACAGTTCCGCTCAGGAGCTTCCTGCCCAGTCCTTTGAACTACACAGCACTAAGTTAACAGCTTTTATCTCCTAGACAACACATTAGCTGACAAGGGAGGCTGCTGGCTATGCCACATGCCAGCAACTTATTTGAATGAAATAATATGCTTTTCAATAATGAAAAGCACCATTGGACAGAAACATTAAACATGCCTATATTTCAATATCAATGAAACACAGTATGTCCAGAATCTAAGGTTCTTCTGATACCAGTGTCCCCACCCTCTTCCCGTGTCAACTGAAGCTCACTGGTTACTGTCCAGTCTCCTTTATACTCTTTTTTCATAATCATGTATCTACTTGTGTGTATGCAAATCCATGGGTACCACAGACTGCATTAGAAGGTCAGAGAAGAATTTTTAGGAACTGGTTTTCTCTATCCACCTTGTGCCATGCTGTATACTCTAGGCTAGCTGGCCCTTGGGCGATTCTCCTGTCTCTGTCTCCTGTTTCTCTGGAGGAGTCCTGGGATTACAGATGTGTACCACTGCATCCAGCCTTTTTAAACATGGGTTCTAGGTCTCAAACTCTGGCCACCAACCTGTATTTTATCCTCAGAGCTGTCTCCTCAGTTACTATTCTCTTTTACTCTTGACCTCTATAGTCCATTCTCCATGGGTGCAGTTTACACACACACACACACACACACACACACACACACACCTGATTATTTCCAAGTCTATTTGTTCTTGGCTTTAAAGTCTTTAATGGCTCCCTAGTTTCCCTGGCAGAAAGATTAAGGCTTTAAGGATGCTTAGTGGAGCCTGTGACTGAGTGTCCTGACTCTCCAGCCTCAGTTCTCAGCCTACCTCTAACCTCTAACCAGACCCAGCCTCTCTTAGTTCTCTACACATCAAAGTTTAACACCTCCCCTTCCTGGAAGCCTGGCTCCCCTTCACCTCCCCTAGCTCAGGCTGACTTCTGCTGACCCAGCTTTTCTCCTTGTTTCTAAAAGCTAGCCTAAATGATACTCCCTTGGAGAAGGTATGGTCCCCTAAGAACAGGATGCCCTTCCGCACTTCACCTGCAGAGCTCTCTGGAAAGCCTGGTGTCTTTGCTGTCCTATTCGCTGTACGACAGGAGCTGATTGTAATCAGAACTAACTCTGCTGTCTAGCACAGCATGTGGACACGAAGGGTGCTCTGTATTTGTTGCCTGCAAAGAACAGCCCATGTGATGGCTAAAGCCATGGGCCAGAAGTGGTTCTGCAGAAACTCCTTTCTGCTGAACAGAGATAGTGGATGTTTTAAGGCAAGTGGTTCTTAAAACGTGGCCTCAGGAATACACCATGCTGTTTGATCCAGGCCTACACCACATGATCCACCAAGGATCACCCATTTCGGGGGGACTGGCATCAGATTCAGTTGAATATCCCAAGTCACAAGTGGGAGAGGCTGCGTGGGTTCCCCAGAGAGAACTTGGTATATGAACAGCAGATGCATGAAAAGGTGCTGAACGAGACAAACGCCTCTAAATACTTACATAAAAATAAGTTATAAAGAATAAAGAGAAAAGAGAGAAAAAAATAAGTTATAAGTTTAGCCCACCAGAGACAACCCTATCTTATAATATTCATCTGAAGGTGGGATCCTTAAATATGACTGGCAGGTCATGTAACTTCTCAGTATTGCTATACATCCCCTGATTTTTTTTTTAAGTTTTTTATTTTTATTTTATGTGTATGGGTGTTTTGCCTGCATGTATGTCTGTGTACCACATGTGTGTTATGGCTGCAGAGGCCAGAAGAGGGCAGTGGATCAAGTGGTTGTGACATAGGTGCTGGGAATTGAACCTGAAAGCAGCCAGTGCTTTTAATCACTGAGCTATCTCTCCAGACAGTCTCCTGTCTCCTGCATCTTTAAAAGGATTTATTTTATGAGCCAGGAGTATTGGTGACCACCTTTAATCCCAGCACTTAGGAGGCAGAAGCAGGCAGATCTCTGTGAGTTCCAGGCAAGCCTGGTCTACAGAGTAAGTTTCAGGACAGCTAGGGCTATGTAAAGAGACCCTGTCTCAAAATGCGTGTGTGTGTGTGTGTGTGTGTGTGTGTGTGTGTGTGTGTGTGTGTTTTGCCTGCATGCATGTCTGTGTACCTTGTGCATGCAGTGTCTGTAGAGGCCAGGAGAGGGCACCAGCTCACCTAGAAGTGGAGTTATGGGGTTTGTGATTTGCTGTGTGGGTGTTGGAATTGAACCAGGATCCCCTGGAAGAGCAGCCAGTGCTGATTTTAGATCACAAATACATATTCTGGCAGAACCTCATTTAGATATTTTTTTACACATTTTTGGAGCAAGACAACTACTTTGCACTAAAATGAAAGATGTTCTTAATCCACACAAGCACAGCAAAACTGTGTGACAAAGGACTCAGGGACTGCACTGACCACACTGGAAGATGTGGGTTTGGGGGAGGCTGGGGTGAAGGAAAACAGACATGAAGAGTTGGGGGTGGATGTGAGTGAGGGAATCCAGGAGGAGTAAGAAGCAAGAAGAGGGTGAATATGATCAAAACATTATATATATATATACAAAATGTATTATATAAATGTGTAAATATATAATATATTTTTATATATTATATATAATTATATAATTATTTAGTTCTCAAAGAATGAATAAACACAATATAAAAATACAGGCTCTATTATGCTTGCAGACAAGATCCTAGTATAACTGTCCTCTGAGAGGCTCTACCCAGCAGCTGACAGAAACAGATGCAGACACCCACAGCCAAACATTGGAAGGAGGTCAGGGACTCCTATGGAAGAGTTAGGGGAAGAACTGAAGGCCCTGAAGGGGATGGCCACCCCACAGGAAGACTAACAGAGTCAACTAATCTGGACTCCTGGGAGCTCCCAGAGACTAATCCACCAACCAAAGAGCATACATGGGCTGGACCTAGCCCCCCTCCCCACACACACACACACATTTGTCGCAGACATGCTGCTCAATTTGCATGTCGCCCCCCCCGCCCCCCCACCCCCCCACCCCCCCCACCCCCCCACCCCCCCCACAGACTGACAACTGGAGGGGAGGGGGCCTGACCCTAAAGTGGTTGCCTGACTGCAGGCTGCTTTGTCTGGCCTCAGTGAAGATGAACCTAACCCTGCAGAGACTTGATGAGCGCGCGGGGGGGGGGGGGGGGGGGGGGGGGGGGGGGGGGTTGAGAGGTGTTGGTGGGGGAGCGGGACAGCCTCTTAGAGGATAAAGGGAGGGGGAGGCAGCGTTTGGGATGTTAAAGAGCCACCAATTTCAGTGACAAGACACTAAGCAGAGAATCGACTAATATCAATAAAAACAAATGATGTGCTACCTTTTTTTTTTTTTAAAGAGAGAAAACTTGGGTCTATGTGTGTGTGTATTTACACATATACAGAGACTGGGAGACTGTTACAGTATTTCCTGTGCCTGCCTCAGCTGCAGGGTAGTAGCTTCCAAGGTCGTTTTCTTTAGTTTAATGTTTTTCATTTTGATTTTGAATTTCTTAAAACAAAATGAGTCCTTTCTAAAAGTGAGGATAGGACCAGCCAGGGGTGTTGATGTACAGGGCTGCAGCCTGAGGCCCAGAGAACCGTGGAAGGAGACCCAACTGACAGAGCTGTCCCCTGACTTCCATAGTGTACACAGCCACCCATAAATCCATCCCTCTCCCTCCCCCTCCCCCCTCCCCTCCTCCTCCCTCTCCCTCTCTCCCCCCTCTTTCTCTCTCTCTTTTTCTATTTTTCTCTCTCACACACACAGACACACACACACATGAATAACAAATACAATGGATTTTTTTTTAGAATAAAATTAGGTAAATTGCCAAATACTGTGCAAACAGACAGCACATAGTTTGTATAGTGTGACTTTGAGAAAAATCACTCAATTATTTCTAATCTCTCTGTTTTCAACTATGAAATGAAAACAGGGCCAGGGAGGTAGCTCAGTGGTAGAGTACTTGCCTAGCATGTACAAGGCCCTGGGTTCAAGCCCCAGCATTAGGAAAGAAAGAAAGAAAGAAAGAAAGAAAGAAAGAAAGAAAGAAAGAAAGAAAGAAAGAAAGAAAGAGAGAGAGAAGGCAAACAAGCAAGCATTGAATACTTTCCTCAAGGTTTGACTTAAAACTAACGATTTGTTTTAATTGCCCGTGGCTCTATGTGCACATGAGTGCTGGGCCCAAGGAGGTCAGAAGAGGGCGTCAGAGTCCAGGAATCTGGAGTCATAGGTGGTTATGAGCTGCCCCACGGGGCCCAGCAACTACACTTAGACACTTTCCAAGAGCAGGTCTTACCTGCTGCGCCATTTCTCCAGCCCCTAGAGTATAGAACAAACCCTAGCAAAGTACAGAACACAGAGGAAATACCTAATGAACATCAGATGTGACATGCCCTGGTGTGACATGCCAGGTGTAACAGGTCAGGTGTGACATGTCAAGTGTCACACGCCAGGCATAATACTGCTGCTGCTGCTGCTTATGATAGCCAGGACTGAGATAGTGACAGAGCACTCTCCTAGCATGCAAGAAGTCCTGAGGGGAAAAAGCGTGTGTGTGTGTGTGTGTGTGTGTGTGTGTGTGTGTGTGTGTATGTGTTTGTGTGTGTGTATGTATGTTTGTGTCAGGGGATGAGGGGGAAGAGGTCCTATTTTTAGCCTAATTCCATCTTAGGAAAAAAACAAAACAAACCTCCTTCACCTTTGATATCGGATCACCCTGTCCTGCCTTCGGGAAGATTCCTATCTCCTCAGTTCAGCAAGAATCCCTGCGGCAGAACAGGGACAGAGACAGAGATGGAAGCTAGAGATTCTCAGAGATCCATATCTCCATCAAATTCTTTCCCTCAGGGTTCAGGGAACTCCAAAGGAGAGGAGGCGGGAAGAGTGTGTGTCCCTTGCCTGTGTGTTATGACTTCCAGTTCAATGTTATTTGGGACTCCTGAGTGTGAACCAGTGGCTCTGTTTCTTATACCTTCTCTTGGGTTTTCCTTCCTTCAGTTTGTTTGTTTGTTTACTTTGTCTCAGTTCCAATGTGTTAGTTTTTGTTTATCTGACTATATTATTTTTTTATTATCCCATAGAAGCCTGTTTGTTTTCTAATGAGAGACAGAAAGGGGGCAGACCCAGATGGAGAGGCGGGGAGACAGGAGGAATAGAGAGAAGGGAAACCATAATTGTATTATATGAGAAAAAAAATAGTTTGTTTTATTTTCAAGGCAGAGTTGCTCTGTAGTCCTGGTTGTCCTGGAACTCACTTTGTAGACCAGGCTGGCCTCAAACTCAGAGATCCTCCTGCCTCTGCCTCCTGAGTGCTGGGATTAAAGGTATGAAGCACCAACTCCCCAATGTTTTTTGATTTGGAGTTTTTGTTTTTTGTTTTGTTTTTGGGTTTTTTTGTTTTGTTTTGTTTTGTTTTTGAGACAGGATTTCTCCTTGACCCACTGGGAATATACAATGAATTTTTCCACAGCTATGTAAGTCACTAAGACAGTGTCAGTAGTTCATGCTAATTTCCCCATGACATGATGGGATATCCTGCAGATTAACAGACTTTTTTATATAAGGATATGCTTGCTGGATTTTTTTTAAAGATTTATTTATTTATTTTATGTATATGAATATGTCTTCAGCCATACCAGACCCCATTGCAGATGGTTGTGAGCCACCATGTGGTTGCTGGGAATTGAACTCAGGACCTCTGGAAGAGCAGTCAGTGCTCTTAACCACTGAGCCATCTCTCCAGCCCCTGCTTGCTGGATTAAAAAGACTTTGTGAGTCCATGTTAGAACCTGGACACAATTTCTACCTAGGCCCCAGGGCAAAAAGAAGCCCAGAACAACGAAAAGTTCACACACACACACACACACACACATACACACCGCCCCCCATCCCTTCATACCACCTCAGTGCCATGCCAGCATTAGGAAAGAAAGCTGGGAGGCACTTCCTGGGTCAGAGTGCGTCCTCTACCCACAACCCCAAAAGACAGGCTCAACTTTCTTCTTGTTACACTTTATCAGCAATCCCACTGGAAGCCCCTCATCCCCATTAGCCTCTTGGGACCACACCCTCCTGCAGGTCCTCAGCATTGCCAGAAACAGCCTGAGTTAGAAGACGCCTGGGCTACATAGTGAGACCATCTAAAACAGTAAAAGAAGGGGTGTTCCTTGTCCCCACAGACATCACTCCTGGGCTCAAGGGATCCCCCTTTCTCAGCCTCCTATGTGCAGGGACCACGGGAAAGCTGCCATGTCCCACACCAGACAACAAAGTCTCTGCACTAAGAACGCGTCCACAGAAAGTGATTTGCAGGAGCACCTCATTTTATCCTCGAAACTGTGAACTCGTGGTCCCAGAAAAATGTAGCAAAGACTCGACACCACTGACTGGCTGATTAGAACTGCGTGCCAGTGGAGAACTGGAATGTTGCGGATTTCAGGGCCCAGTGACCTTGAGCTATCTTTACACTCCCTAGAAGACTTTCCTGACCACCTTTGTGTCTGACTTACACCCACGCTTTGGGATGCAGTAACAGACCACCAGGCTGACTTCCACCAACTAAGAATATAGCATCAGGGCTGGAGAGATGGCTCAGCAGTTAAGAGCACTGACTGCTCTGCCAGAGGTCCTGAGTTCAATTCCCAGCAACCACGATGGTGGCTCACAACCATCTGTAATGGGATTCGATGCCCTCCTCACAGTAGTCTCATATACATAAAATAAATAAATCTTTGAAAAGAAAAGATAAGAAAAAAAGAACGCATCAACAAAAGAAAGATTAGAAACAAGTGGAGAAGGCGGGCTCCTTTCTCCTCTTGGTCATTCTTTCTCCATTTCTGATTTTTCGGAGACAGGCTTCTCTGTGCAGCCCTACCTGGCTGTCCTGGAACTCACTCTGTAGACCAAGCTAGCCTTGAACTCAGAGAGAGATCCAGCTGCCCTGCCTCCCCTGTGCAGAGATTAAGAGACTGTGTCACCACACCTGGCTCTGTCTCCTGCTTTTTAAAGGAATTCTTTTATACTCAAAAGTGGCATGACAGCTTTTTAAGCAAAAAGCATACTAACCACACGGCGAAGTCCCAGCCACCGGACTTTCCATCCAGGCTCCAGTTCCAGTGCTGTAGTGGAGATTTGACATCTTGGATTGTTTTTATCAAAATCCAGAGCATTGTTCCCCAGATCAGCGGGATCTGAGAAGGCCTCTGTGGGTTTTTTCTTTTTATTCCTATAAAACCTCCTAAACTTTAGGACCTAAAGCACCAGAGGTCAGAGCCCCCCAGTGTTCAAAGAAACCTGACCACGGAGTCAGAAATGTGGGAGGAATCCTGGCTACCACACAAGGCTGTGATGGTTGGATTCAGTGGGCTCCCCCTGTGGGGCAGCCCCTGCTAACAAACCTCAGTGAACCCCGTTCCAGCATTAAAGAATCTGCCTGCTAATCCATTTGCACGCTGCTGGGAGGGAGGCTTTTATTACTCATCCAAAGGGCAGTCCTGGTAACCCAGCATGTTCCTCAGGCCCTAAGGAGAGTCTAAGTCTCCTGTCTTCTGGAAACCCATCAAGTGAACCTTCCCTGTGTTAGGTGACCTTGCTGAGAGGAGCCAAGGTCATTCCCAGCACCTAGGGTCTAGCCTGATGCCCTAGGTAAGTAGACGCACTCCCAAAGCACTGACAGGCGAAAATGACACCGTGTCTCCTTGATGCAATTACCTTCGGTCATTGAGACTCAAGGCTCCTGGATTTTGTTGTTGATCTTAGGGAAGCTTGTTAGCTTCCCATTCCCGAAGCTGGAGCCACAGCAAGGCAAGCTAAAGAGGCTGTGGCCGGCCGCAGCCAGTCTTGCAGTCACTGAAAGGTACACCCAGCAACACTGCGGAAAACAAACACAGCTCCCAACTTTCACCGCATCCTTCCAGGGAGATCCCGCTGAGTGTTTCAGCCCGCTCTGCCAGCGGCAGCCCAGTTGTTGCTCACTGCCTGAGTACCTACAGATAAAACCGCCTGCTGATGATCTAACTCGTCCATTCAGAAAATAAATTCGTCCTACCCACATACTGTTGTTACGGTTTTCATTCTTAAATTATACATAAAGGGGCCGAGCTTTCCCCAGCCTATTTTACACGTTGCAGAACATGAAACTTAATAAGATGCATATTTCAAGTTGTGCCCCAAAATATGTATTATCAGAGACACTCCTGTATAACTTCACACCTGCTGTCCTGAGCATACTGTTAAAATGCTGTAAAACTCGCTTCCTACAATGTGTTCATTCACCACCTTAGACCTGCCTGCTGCCTTTTTCGGTCTTAGATTACTTTTGGGTGACATTAAAAAAAAAAAAAAAAAAAAAAAATGTAGGATGGAGAAACGGTACAGCCACTAAGGGCCCTTTCATTTCTCAGGAGCCAACACTGGCCCTGTGGTGCATGTGCCTCTGTGTGTGTGTGTGTGTGTGTGTGTGTGTGTGCATGAATATGTACACACACATTCTTTCTCTTTCTCTCAATAACAAAATAGGTGTAAGACACATTCAAAAAATAATAAACAAAGGTATGAAGCATGAAGGCACTCATCTTGAGAGGCTGTGGCAGGAAGGACAGGTTCATTTTAAGCATAAATGAATTCATATTCATTTCCGAAGTATTTCCTAAGTCCTACAGGGCATTAGGAAGACCATACACATTCTCCTCCTGGGCTTCAAGCGTCATAGGCTTCCTGTCAAGAAGCCTTCTGAGGGATGGGCTGTGGCTCAGTTGGTGGACTGCCTGCCTGGCACTGAGGCCAGGGGTGGGGGTGGGGATCCCAGGCTCTGCATAAACCCAGAGCAATGGTTCCTGTCTGTAACTCCTGCACTTGAGAAATGAAGATGAAAAGGTCAGAAGTTCAAGGTCATCCTCAGCTGCAAGGTAAATTCAAGGCCAGCCTGGGCTACATGAGATCCTACATAACTTTAAAAAAAAAAAAAAATTCCACGATAGCAAAATGCAGTATAAATGAAATTGCAAAGAAGTTGATGGACAAGGCTATCCTAGACTTGACTGTGTAGCCCAGGCTATCCTTGACCTGAGTATGAAGCCCAGACTGACTTCAAACTCAGGGACAATTCACCTGCCTTGGCCTTCGCAGAGCTAGGCCGGTACCACACCTGACAAGACACTAGCCTTAAGTGCTATTTGTAAATTTTGTAAATCCTGTGGGCGGCTGAGTTGGGGGAAGGTTGCTTTTGTTCCGTTTTATCTTTTTGCCCTAAGTGGCCATAGATGGGACCAACATGTCAGACTCCTGAATAAGAAAAGTTCCAAAAAAGGATTCCTTTCCTTTATGAGAAATTAAACCAAAGTGTGCTGTGCTCCACCTGGTTGAGTCACTCCATCCTTTTCTCCCACACCTGGAGCTTTTAAAACAGTCCCCTAGGTGTAGACTGATGAAGTGATCAGGGAAAAGGCCACCCACCCCAGTCCAGACCCATCAGCCTTCTGGGTCACAGCTAACAAGAAAATGCGTGCACGCACGCGCGCGCACACACACACACACACACACACACACACACACACACCATCACCCCTGGGAACAAAATAGCAGCCTAGGGGCTTTCAAACCGAAACTCATCTGGTCTTTTATCCAATAAAAACATTTTATAAGCAGGAAACTCCAGGTGTGTAAGGCACCCGGACTAATGAGAGGAGAGGAGTCAGAGAGAGAGAGGGCTTGTCCCTAAGTCACAAAGGCTCACATTGAGACACCTTCTAACCAGGGAAGCCTGGAGGAAGCTGAGACAGGAGGACTGCCAAGTTCAAGGCTAGCCTGAGGAATTCAGTGAAGTCTCAAATTTTATAAAAGAAGGAAAGGAAATAAGAGCTGTGGAGATGTAGTTCAGTGGTAGAGCACTTGCCTAGTGAGGCCCTAGGTTCAAATCCCAGCACTGCAATAAATAAATAACCATCAAACAATTACCTTTGACTTACCCACAGAGTGCTCCCTGCGGTTCACTCTCTCCCGGGCCCCACAGGGCAGGACAATAGGAACACAACCAGGGGATTAGGGTTCAGCTTGTCTCTGGTTGCTCACAACATTTAATGGAAGACTAGACAGAAACCACATTTCCATAAATACTAATTGATTGGTGGCGGATTGACCCACTGAGGTCCTTCCAACAGTAATTATTATCCCGAAAGAAGCTGAACTCAGATGCAAATTCCTGGCTCCGGGGGTTCTGCCCGAGGCTACTTTACATTTCAAGGGAGCCTCGCAGTTTGAACTGAACTGTGAAAAATGAACCCAAGCAGGCTGGCAAACAGTTTCCAAATTCTATGCTCCCGGAGACATTTGCATCCCTTCTGTAGATATTTGTCAACTGTCACCAGATCCTCTCTATCTATCATCGTCTCCCTACAGGACAGCCTGCCACAATGAAGGTCCATCTATCTGGTTCCCGATCCCAAATAACAGAATTTTATGGCAACTTCTTAAAGGAAAGGAGGCAACAGGCATAATGGATCCCACCAAGCCCACTTGACCTTGGACTTGTTTGGGACTTCAAACTTAATTCCACATCTAAGAATCACAGGTACACCAGGCAGGTTTATACCAGTAACAATTAAATTAATCCTGAGTAACAGCACTGTCTTCAGCCACATTAAGACCCAGAAATGCTAGGCAGGAGGGGCACACGCCTTTAATCCCAGAACTCTGGGAGGCAGAGGCAGGAAGATGTTTGAGACCTAAGGCCAGCCTGGTCTACAGAACAAGTTTCAGGACAGCCAGGGCTACACAGAAAAACCCTATCTGGGGGCTGCGGGGGTTGGGGGGGTGGGGACCCAGAATCTTCTGCCTACTGACAATTGAATTAGCTAGTTATACTTAGAGAAAAGAAACGTCGATGTACACATTGTTAAGAATTCATAGGGGCTGGAGGGATAGGAGTCTAAAGGCCTGGGTTCAATTCCCAGCACCCACATGGCAGCTCACAGCGGTCTGCAACTCCAAGATCGGACGCCCTCACACAGACCGACATGCGGACGAAACACTAATGCACGTAAGTTAAAAATAAAAGAATTCATTACAGACACCCACCTCCAGCGAACGTTCTCATGCGTTCACAGAAGTAGAAAGTAATACAGAAAGTGACACTTAATAATGAAAATTAAAAGTCCTCAGAGGCACAAGTGCAGGACAACTTCCTCTTTTTCTGTTCTACACAGCCCCCTGGGGAGCTGAAAAGGTGAAAAGAGATCTTTCAGCTGTTGGTTCCAAGCCATGGTTTCGGTGTTGTGAATGAGAAAGTACTTAAAACCATTCACTACAGATACTGTGTGAAACTATGATGCTTGGTAGTAAAGCACTAACCACAGCTCCGGAGATCCTGTTAGATTTTACAGTCTGTGCAGACCTTTGAGTGTTCAACCAAATGAACACTCGTGACTATTTTTTTCTCTCACGAACAAAAGCGTACCAAATACTGTTTCTCCATGTATGTGACTGCCATTTAATCTCACTTTACTCTTCCGCAGAGATTTTGGTGGGGGATCTGAACATTACATTTTACTCCTCAAATTTATTTGAGGTCAGGAAAGGCTGGTGGTTGCAGGGTGGGGGTGGGGGGTGGGGGGTTGAAGGTTGGTGTCTTTGCTGCCACCTGTCGGCCATAGGGGGAAATATACAGCAAGGGAAGAAAGCCCTCTATTTGTATTCATAGCCTATTTATATTCTGGTCCATAAGTGCTTCTTAGACGCTGGGAAAGGGAGCTCACAGACCATTTAGAGGATATTGCAAAGGCCTGGACCTGTCTCCAGAAAAACAAATAAAAATAACACATAAGATATATTTTTAATAAAACCTTTTTAAAAAGATTTATTTGGTTTATGTCTACGAGTGTTTTCCTCTGTGCACCACATGCATGCCTGGTGCACTTGGAGGTCATACGAGGGTATTGGATTCCTTAGAACTGGAGTGATGGCCAGTTGTCAGGTGCTATGTGGTTGCTGGGACTAGAACTCTGGCCTTCTGCAAGAATAAGTTCTCTTAACCACTGAGCCGTCTCTCCAACTCCCACAATAGATTTTTGTAGACAAATATGGATAGCCCAAGGTCCATCAGTATACCCAAGCAAAGCAACCTCATTATTTTGTGCTGTGGGGGGAAAAATTAGTACAAATAAACCGTACATCCTGGGACAATAATTTAAATACAAGATTATTCTTTGAAATTTCTTTCTTTCTTTCTTTCTTTTCACTAAATGGTTTTTGGTTCAAATCTGGTGGTTAACTACTGAAAGAAAAAAAGAAAAGCAAAACCCTTTAACCTTGTCCCACAGCCTGAGAGAGCTGCATTTCTGGGGTAATTGAATGGGAATGGTCTCGTGGGTGTTGTGAGCTGTGTCTCCATCAGAAATAGGGTGCTTTTGACATTCTCTGGATTCTGAATCACCATGAGATAGGAGCAAGGGTGTGAGGACTAGTCGTTCGTTGAGCTTGTAGAAAGCCTTGTATGTTTCTGTGAAGCTCTACACAATGAAGGTTGCACAGAGCTATCATCTGCCTCTGGCATTGTCTTCTCTAGTGCTGGGGATAGCACTCGTGGCCAAGGCCTACCTGGGCTATAGAATGGGTGTAGCAGGATATCCCCCCACCCCATGCTACATTTTACAATAAAACTAGGTAATTTGGGAGGCGCTAATGTGGGAGGAGAGGAGATGAAGAGGAGAAGGAATCGGAGGAGGAGAAGGAGAAAATGGCAGAGGATATGCGAGTGTCACTAGCAGTCTAAGGTAGTTGTAATATCTAGGTTAGGTGTTGGGTAACACCTCTAATTGTGTGGGCATCTTGTTAATTGAGCATTACCAATATATAAAGCCTTTTGATAATCTTTAAGCATTAGAGTCTCATTTCTACCAGGTACCAAGTGGATGGCAGATATTGTCTGGGGTTCAGCCAAACTTTGTGGAGACAGCCTGGTAGATTGGCAGAGCCATCTCCCATGCTGGCATCTTATGGGTGCCAGAGCTGAGCAGCAGCAGTGGCTCAGGTCTTGCCTAGTGGGGAACATGGCGGCCCCATAAGAACAAGTCAGATCGGGTGCTGCTGTTTTATATATTACACTCAACAAATGGGTTCCAATCAGCCAGGGATACAGAGCAAGACCCTATCTAAAAAGGGAAAAAAAGAAAATGTGACTCTACCTCATCCCATGAAGAATGGCTACCCCAGAAAGCAGATCCTAACAAACGCTAGCGGGGAAGGAGGGATGCAGACACAATAGTGGCAGATGTAACCGGGCTCGGCCACTCTGGAAACCAGCATGGACAATCCCTGAAGACTGAAGAGAAAGCTGGGAGGTGCAATGCCTACAGTCCCAGCACTCAGGAGGCAGGGGCAGGTGGATCTCTGTGAGTGCAAGGCCAGCCTGGTCTACAAAGTGAGTTCTGGGATAGCCAGGACTACACAGAGAAACTTCGTCTTGGAAAAAAAAAAAGTGCAATAGAGGTGTATCTAATCAAAGAACATGATACACATATGAAAATGTCACAATTCAGCTCATTAATGTGTACACTAAATTTATGCTATTTCTGAAAACAGAAATATAAGCATCATCCTTTTGTGTACTGTGCATGTGCTCCCAGCTAATAGCAGCCTGCAGACAAAGCAGCGAGAGCTCTAGCAGTGTCACTGCTGCTTCTGGGTAGCTTCAGGAGGTTTTACGTTTTATTAATGTAATAAAATGTAGCTTTCGAAGTTATCTACAGTATGTAATTACAAATGCATGTTATTGATATTACCGGCGTGATGCTTGGGTTTGCTTTTCCATTACTAGAAACTCTGTCTTTTATGCATTAATTATACAAAGGATTAATGATGGCTTACACAAGTCTGTCTACAGGAAGACAGTGTCGAAGCAATTACACTGATGGTAGAGTGGTCCCCTCTTTAGTAAAGGCGATGTTCCAAACAGTGGTTTTAAGTGCATTTGCTCTTAAACATAAAATGATGGGGGACGAGGAATAAATGAACCCATGCCTATAAAACCCCGCTTTCACGAGAGAATGGTGGGTACTGAGCATGCCCACTTCTAACTCTTCTTGAATTCAATTCTTATTAAAATCCAGCTGAAGGGATTTACATTTTTTTTTAACTTTTTTTTTTTTTTTTTTTTGCAACATTAAATCTGCAATGTCAACTCCCAACTCAACTTGCCCAGGGCAGACCCACCCTTGTCTTATCCCCATCAATACAGATAGCACCTTCCTTATGCCCCAAAACAAAAGCTCATGAACTATGGGACAACAGCCCTCTCTTTAATTCACCCATGCTTCTTGCCAATCTTGCCTCCCGATAATCTCTTGAATCTCTCCACACCACCACCACCCATCCACTGATGTACTTTGGCTTGAGCTTTTCCATGTATGGTACCTGAGCTCTGCAATGGTCCCAAGCCCCAGTCCTCACGTCCACCTCAAGCCCATCTCAAATCCATCCTCTTCACTGTAGCAAAAGGAACGGCAAAGAAATAAACGGTAGCCCTTCTTCGTGCTGCAAACTCTTCTGGCCTGGAGATAAACCTTAAACTCCCTTGCTTACAGCTCACATAGGTCAGCCCGTGTATCCTGGCCTCCTCTGGCACTGGGATTCTACTGACCTCAATGATCTTCCCCAGGCACTGAGTTCCCTGTCCCGGGAACTTGGGAGAACTGACTTAGCTCCCATTTGGTGGTGAACTTCATCTCTGAGATCCAACTCAACATTTCCTCAAAGGTCTTGCTAGGACAAATCCCTTCCAGCACCTGCCACCTCTGTCCTCTGTCTTCCCCTGCAATGTTATAATTACTTACGTTAGCATCTCATTAAGATGAATACCATACCTGCTTCGCTCAGTTATCTGTAAAATGCATGAAGACACCATCTCTTTCTAACCCTTATTCTAGTTCCCGTCTTGCCAGTAGAGACCAAATAAATACATTGGTTGGTTGGTTGGTTGGTTAGTTGGTTGGTTAGTTGGTTGGTTGGTTGGTTAGTTGGGTAGGTGGGTGGATGGCTGAGTTGTTGGGTAGTTGATTTGCCAGTTGTTTCGTTAGTTGGTTGTCTGGATGAGTGAATTAAGAAACAGTGCTTTGTGCCAGGTTTTATAAGAATTATGGAGCCCTGAGTAGCCTGCTGTCCCTGGGGACCCGCCACCTCTCCTCCCACCTTCATCAAACCTTCGGATCCCGAACCATATAGACAGGAGTCTTGCACGGCTGTCCTCTGAGAGGCTCCACCCAGCAGCTGACTCAGATAGATGCAGACACCCGCAGCCAAACAGTGACTGGAGCTTGGGGACTCTTATGGAAGAATAGGAGGAAGGATTGCAGGGGATAGGAACTCCACGGGAAAACCAACAGAGTCAACTAACCCAGACCCTTGGGCTTCTCAGAGACTGAACCACCAAGCAAAGAACATACACAGGCAGGACCCAGGCCTTCCTGTGCATATGTAGCAGATGTGCATCCTGACCTTTATGTGGGTCCCGGACAACTAGTACAGAGGCTATCCCAAAAGCTGTTGCCTGTATGTGAGATACGGTCTACTAGCTGGGCTGCCTTGTCTGGCCTCAGTGGGAGAGGAAGCACCTAGCCTCACAGAGACATGAAGTGCCAGGGTAGAAGGATTCCCGGGGGGCTCCCACCGTCTCAGAGGAGAAAAGGGACAGGGAGGGAAGGAGGATTGTGGGAGGGGGTGGTCAGGAGGGGGCAGTGAGCGGGATATATAGTGAATACAAAATTAATTAATTAATTAAAAAATTTTTAAAAAAGAATTATGGAGGCCAGACTTGGTGGCCTTTAATCCCAGCACTTCATAGGCAGAGGCAGGTGAATCTCCTGAGTTGAAGTTTATAGATCAAGTTCCAGGACAGCCAGGGCTACAGAGAAACCTTGTCTTGAAACAATAACAACAACAACAACAACAACAACAACAAAATAGAATCATGACTCTGACACCAGACTTCCTGGATTGGGGTATTTTGTTTGTTTGGTGTTTGTTTGTTTGTTTGTTTGTTTTTCTGGGGGGGGGTAATGAGAACGATGATAGCCCTGGCTGTCTGGAACTTACTATATAGACCAAGCTGACCTCAAACTCACAGAGATCCACCTGCTGACTAAAGGCATGTGCCAACACTCTAGGCTGAGACTTCCTGGTTTTGAATCCCAGCTCTTCCTGAAAGACCACAGACATATTTCATAACCGTCTGTACCTAAGTGTCCTCAACCATAAGAGTAATCATAATATATATGTAATAAGTGGTTACTTAGTACTTATGCCTGGAGCATAATAAACACATATATGTACCACTATGATATCGTTTCATAGGATATTCCAAGTACAGTATTGTTTTCTTATTGACCACCACTGTCAATGCCTTTTGTACAGACACATATTTTTGCAGAACAAACAATGAGAGGGTACTGGAAGATATTTTTAAATCATATGTTAGGGCTGGAGAGATGATGGCTCAGCAGTTAAGAGCACCGACTGACTGCTCATCTAGAGGTCCTGAGTTCAATTCCCAGCAACCACATAGTGGCTCACAACCATCTATAGTGGGATCAATGCCCTCTTCTGGTGTGTCTGAAGAGAGCAATGGTGTAATCATATATATATATATATATATATATATATATATATATATATATATATACTTTTTAAAAAAACATATGTTTGTTTGTTTATTTATTTATTTATTTGGTTTTTCGAGACAGGGTTTCTCTGTGTAGCCCTGGCTGTCCTGGAACTCACTCTGTAGACTAGGCTGGCCCCGAACTCAGAAATCCGCCTGCCTCTGCCTCCCAAGTGTTGGGATTAAAGGCATGCGCCACCACCGCCCAGCTCATTTATTTTTAAATTATGTGTATGTGTGTCTGTGTATGTGCATGTGAGCACAGGTTCCTCTAGAGGCCAGAGCATCCAATCCCCTGGAGCTGAAGTTTCACTTGATGGTAAGCCACCCACCATAGATGCTGGAAACCAATCTCAGGTATTTTGTAAGAGGAAGGTGACGTTCCCTTGGCAAGGTGAAGTGCCAAGTGTGGCAAGGCCCTGGGTTTGATCTCTAAAACATAATAAACAAATCAAATAAATAGACATTAAGGTTCTTGTTCAGAGTCCTTCAAACATATGACGAAGGCAACTAAAATGAGAATAAGAAGTTTCGTTTACTGACAATGAGAAACGTCCAGAAATTCCTTTTGCAAGGACGGAATGGACTTCATCAGATTCATCAGATCTGAGGGGAAGTTGACATCCTTGTTCCAGATGTCCAGTGGGCATCTGTAGTGCTGCAGCTGCCCCATTAAGCCCCTCCAGTTGTTTGGCTGAACAAGTGCAGTCTCCACCTCATCCCATTTTACAGATTAGATTCTAGCACTGGCAAAAGTCACATCTGTTAAAGATGCTACAGCTACAGCCAGCAAGGCGGAAGCTGGAGCCCCACACAGAGGAGTATCATATCTGTCCCTCTCTGCTTGGTTATATAGCTCCTCGCAGTGGACTG
Source organism: Arvicanthis niloticus (assembly GCF_011762505.2). Classification (NCBI taxonomy): domain Eukaryota; kingdom Metazoa; phylum Chordata; class Mammalia; order Rodentia; family Muridae; genus Arvicanthis; species Arvicanthis niloticus. The sequence continues at coordinate 25,826,601 of NC_047667.1, read as the reverse complement.
TTTTCCAAATCTCTGTCCCTGTTAGAATCCTTTTTATATTCTGCCAATATTTCTCTCCCCCTGTATCCTCTAGAATGATAGAATGTATCTCTCTTCTCAGTTTTGTTGCCTTTTTTTGCTTTTACACAGCCGCCTCCGGTTCCTAGCTTAGCTTATCTTTGGCCCAAGGACACGTTCATCTGGCATGCTGTTCTACTCTGACCCTCCCACTACACATGCTCAGGACCTTTCTGGAGTCTGACATTTGACTAAAGCATGCCTGTATATTTGGTCTGGATCACTGACAACTATATAGCAGCCTGACAGCCTTCTATATTCAGAAGCCAAGCCACCATCAAGGGTGACAAATGACACCAACCTAATGACCACAGTAATTCACTGTCCTGTTTAAAGACACTATTTAGCAAAGTCAAGGTTAAAACCATGTAATGGAACAAATGAAGGGGCTCTGCTCCAGGACTCCACACTTTAGCATAGACTTCCATTACTAGGAAATGGCTGTCCCACGTGTCCATCTACATTTTTAAAAATTTCTTCCTGGAACAGCTGTAAAACATCTAAAGAGAGACTGTTTGAGAACTTATAAACACTTAAGCTAAGGCCAGGCACGGTGGTGCAGGACTCTTCTCTGAGCACTTGGAAGGTAGAAGCAGGAACATTGGGAGTTCAGTGCCACCCACACCTACAAAGCCAGACTGGGCTACAATTAGATAAATTAAACAAAGGAGCTAAGGAGATGGCTGAACAGTTAAGAACACTTGGTCCTCTTGTAGAGGACCTGAATTTGGTTCCCAGCGCTCTTGCTGGGCAGCTCACAACCCCCTGTCACCCAAGGTCCCCAGGATCCAAAGCTTGCTTCTGACCTCTGAGAGCACCTACACTCACATGCACACAGACATAAGAGTAAAAAGACCAACCTTTTAAAATAAGGAAGGAAGGAATGTAGCAGAGAGAGAGAGAGAGAGAGAGAGAGAGAGAGAGAGAGAGAGAGAGGAGAGAGAGAGAGGAGAGAGAGAGAGAGAATATCCATAATCTGGACTCCTGAAACCATAAATACCATTAAAAAAAAAAAAAAAGATAAAAACACAAACACACAGAATTGCCCTTTTCATGACTAAAAACAGTAAGTCCCTCAAGGGCTCCGGCTCGTTTTAGTCATGTGCTAACATGTGATTCGCACTTAGGAGGGCTTAGGAGGGGGGACACCAGTAGAGCCGTCCATCTGAGAAGCTGTAGCTAAAGGCTCTCCTGCCCAGCCTTGCCTCAAGTGGACACGATGAGGAAGGAGAGAGGGGCTGCCCCACAATCTGTGGGAGGGAATGCAAATGTACCCAGTGAGATGCAAGGCTGCTGAGCCAGCCCTCTGTGAACCTTCTGCATAGGAAAGGAAGAGGAAGAGGGAGGCTCTGTACCTTCAAGAAAGCCACAACCCTGAATCTGATGGCCCAGGACATTTGCAGCTGCCCAGGGTTGGAGGTGGGGGAGTGTTGCCCGCTCCGCTCTGCCAGCCCTCTCTGCCAACCATCCATACCACTCTCCCTCATGAGCTCATCTGATTAATATGTAACCAAAGAAGTGAAAGGCATTTCACAATCTGCATGTCTCGGCAGTTCTGACATTCCTCCAGGCTGGAAGCCATCGCCAGCCAGGCCTTCTCCCTTGTGACATATTTATTCTTCCTCTTCAGATTCAAACCATTCCAGAAGGTGAGTTTAGAAATACAGCAAAAGCAGCCTGCTTGTCGGCAGTATTTACATGCCTTACATACCCTGGAAATATGTGGCTTATTAATGAGTGATTTCCCAGCCTCTTCAATAAGCTTTTTTATTAGCATGACACTCCTTAACTTACAAATGTCAAGCCGCCGTGCCCTGTTTGTGTCTCCTTTATGATATTTAGTATAAAGATGGAGCAGTATTTATGTCCCTCACAATCAGAGAATGGATTGTTTTAAGATCACACAGCCTAGATGCGATAAAGAAAGGAGGAAGCTCACAAAATGATAAATATTTTCATTAAAAACTTTAAAACTAAAAGTTCAAAGATATGTTCTCCTCTCTTATTTCTTGTCAAAACATGACTTAGGACCCCAAACTAATCTACTTTCAATTTTATTCCATATTTCAGCGCTGTCATAGTACTCAGCGGAGAGTATTGGAATACGATCATTTTTTATTTTGTTGATGTTACCGACAGCTTTATTTCACAAAGCAATCTTATACTATGTCTAGCAGTAGCAGGGCATAGAGGTCAAATAGTCTATCCTTACAGGTAGAGAGCTTATTAAATGGAATGTCTATTAAACCCGATGGACAACATAAAGAAACATTTCAGCAAAATACTTTTAACATAGTTCAATGAAGATACGGCTCGAAAGGGTAGTAAATAATTTAAACAGAGACCAGTGGGGGAATTGTTCTTTTTTTTTTTTTTTTTAACAGCATCTTCAATTTATATTTCAAACAAAGCGGGTAACTAGAAAGACAGAAAGGAACAAAAGCTACAGAGAACAGCCCAAGGTTTCCCATCCTTGCAGGATGGATATTTCCCTAACAAGTGTGGAGGCGTGTAGTGCCTCGGCGCAGAGCTAAATCGACAATTCTCTGTTACAAAGTTCATTTAAAATAGTCCAGCCAGGAAGCACGGGTAGGACAACCCAGGATCCCAGCACTAGGGAGCCAGAGCTCAAGGCCAGCCTGAATTACACTATACCCTGTCTCTAAAAAGTAAACAATGCAGAGATGGAGAGGTGGTCCAGTGGTTAAGAGCACTGACTGTTCTTCCAAAGGACCTGAGTTCAATTCCCAGCACCCACAAGGCAGCTCACAACTATCTGTGGCTCCAGTTCCAGGGGACCTGACACTCCCACGCAGGCAAAATACCAATGTACATATAATAGATATGTAGCCATAAACCATCTAGCCATAAGCATTTTATGATTGTAGGTGAGATAACTTTGGGGACAGGGGACTTGTCTCCTAGTCATGTAGGCCAGGCTGGACTTGGTTTTATATGTCTCTGCAAGATTTACAGGTGTGCACTTCCACACCTGGAGAGAACATTTTTAAAAGGTTCTTCCTAGAACGTGCTTTAGAGAATAGTTCATTTTAAAATTATTGATAGATCATAGTCCTTGAGAGGCAAAGACAAGAGGATCTTAAGGCTAGCCTGGCCTACATATCAAGTTCTAGGACAACCAGGATTACAAAGAGAGTCTCTCTCTCTCTCTCTCTCTCTCTCTTTCTTTCACACACACACACACACACACACACACACACACACTTATATATGGTTTTACTTCTAAGAAAGTACAAAGCTTTACTTCTAAGAAAAAGATTGACTAGATAATATGTGTCCACTTACTGAATAGATTTGGTGTACGAATCTAAATGTGGAGCTGGGGTCGTGGATCAGACAGAAAGTGCTTGTCCAGAATTCTCAAGGCTCCGGGTTCCATCCACACTGCTACAGAGAATAATGACATCTCAATGCAATTACAAAGGATTCTAAAAGAGTGTGTTAACTCACTTTTAAGATGTATTCTTATGCCGGGCAGTGGTGGCACATGCCTTTAATCCCAGCACTTGTGAGGCAGAGGCAAGCGGATTTCTGAGTTCGAGGCCAGACTGGTCTACTGAGTGAGTTCCAGGACAGCCAGAGCTACACAGAGAAACCCTGTTTCAAAAAACCAAAAAAAAAAAAAAAAGTATTCTTATGATTTTTAATTATATGTAGGTGTGTAAATATGCACGTGGGTATGTATGCACGTGAGTGAAAGTCCCTCTAGAGGCATCTGGTCTCCTGGAGCTGGAGTGACAGAGAATTTCAAATCACCTGACATGGATGCCGGAAGCCAAGCTTGAGTCCACCCAGAGGACAGTGAGTGCCACAAAGCCAGATATCTGGCCCCCAAAATGTGTTAATTCAGAGCAGAATACTTATTTATTTATTTATTTATTTATTTTTATTTATTTATTTTTGGTTTTTCGAGACAGGGTTTCTCTGTGTAGCCCTGGCTGTCCTGGAACTCATTCTGTAGACCAGTCTGGCCTCGAACTCAGGAATCCATCTGCCTCTGCCTCTGCCTCCCAAGTGCTGGGATTAAAGGCGTGAGCCACCACCGCCCGGCCAGAATTTTTATTTAGATATCCCTGGTAAGTCCTTAATTATGTGTGTGTGTGTGTGTGATTAAGCTTATCATTACTTTAATCATATTTAGTATTTACTTTCTGTATGAGAGAGAGAGAGAGAGAGAGAGAGAGAGAGAGAGAGAGAGAGAGAGAATGCACAAACTGAAATAGCTATCGCACTTCACGTTCATGCTTTGAGATCCGACAAAGACAGCAACCAGCATCTGCAATATCAATGAAGGTTAGTAAGAGTACCGCATCTCTTATTCTTGAAACTGGGTGCCCAGTCTCTCATCAGGAAATCAGGTCCCTGGTCTCTTGCCAAGAATATAAACTACTTGATGTAGGGTTATCAGTAGATTTACCTGGCGGGATAATTAATAAGCTACAGAAACATAAAACCTGAGTTGTTAAAGTTTACAGTCGCCTCCCTTGCAGCATCTCCCCGGCCACTGTCCTTGCTTCCGTCCACAGTAAATCATCTACCTAAATGTATTTGCACCCAATCATTTTTTAAAGTCACAATCTTTGTAGTGTCAACTTGTCAAGGGTCAAAGGGAAGAACAGGCAAGATTCCCAAATCAATCTGCTCGTAGAAACTGTCTCGTTTCATTTCAAATTACCTGCTGTGGTGGATGCCGGGTATGGACAAACTGCCTTCCTCCATAAACCATGACAGCATGGGTCGAACTTATGCGATCACTCATAAGGTCCGAGTCACGTCTCTTCTGTCATTAACTACTTTTAAACGGCTCTGCAGGGTAAGTGATCTTGCAGGGCAGCCACAGATATAAATACTGTTTGGACAGTTTAATGTCAAGAGACAACTCCTCTGGGATTAAAACTGTGTAACCCAATAAGACAGCTACCCACACAAGGACTAAGGTGCTTTGGTATCATTACTGGAAGTCATATCTTTACATATGTTTTGTGCAAGTGAGCCCGTGGTAAGCCAAACATTGTTCATCTACATTATGTAATGGCATGGTAAACTGAAATATTAAAAAATAAAATAAAATAACACTCAGAGCCTCGGCCTTTCCAGAAAGAGTTCTTCCACAGTTTATACGTTGTCCTTATGAGGCTGACCAGAAAGTGAGAGCATAAGACAGTTTGATCCTTGGGTTTGTGGAACTCCAGGGATTATTTTATTTTTTATTATTTTTATTTTCTATTTTTTGAAAATTTTAATGGCAAAACCAAAAATATACCTAAAAGCGAAGCTTCTAGAAAAACCATTTGTTCTTCCCTGTCTTGTATCACTCCTCAAACTTGACCTTGGCCTCCCGCTTGGCATTGTGTTTCAAAGCTGGGTCCCTGAACACAGCCTTATTGACAACAGTCTTGTCCAAGGGGATATCCACAGAGTATCTTATGGGCATGAGGTGGTTGTAGTTATAAACTTTCACAAAAGAATGCATCTTGGATCGCTTGGCGATTTTCTTCTTGGCCATGGCGGCTGTCACTTTTGGGGATAGGGCCAATCCCAACCACCAGGGCACGGCTGTAAGGGCGGTCTGAGGTGCCATCATCAAGGTTCTTTACCATGACGGCTTTGTGTCCAGAGTAGCATCCAGCCAGGACGAGCACCACCTTCCCGGGTTTCATGAACTTGCCCATTTCAACAGCAAGGAGCAGGCACCCAGCAGAAAGGAAAGGTCAATGGACTGTTAAAGACCTAAAGCTGTCCTTGAAGTCAGAGCAGTAGGATACAATAACATGTGCACCAAGAACCAGGCGAGAGGAACTAGGACTGGAATCATTACTCTATCGCCATCTTGGCTGACCCATGCTGGTAAACACAGCAATGCCTAAATTAACGACTGATATTTACTCGACATTTGATATATGCTGTGTACTGTATAGAGGGCTATATATGTATGACCTTGCTGAGACTCACATCCTAACGAGGAATCCGTTTTCATCTCCGTTCAAAGGTGCTAAGGCTGTGCATCAGAGCAGACAAAGACTTGCCTCAACATTCTGTGTGCAAATGGGGAAGTCAGCTATGACGCTATGCCGTCTCCCCCCGAAGGAAATTTTCTTGCTTGACCTATGAAGTATTGCATGGTATAAATACAGCGGCTCTGCTTTCTTTAACACACACACACGCTATGTGCAAAATCCTTCCGAATCACTAAAAGGAAAGTGTTGCTTAGTTACGGGAAGGCGCATTGAGTCAAATCGAGTGGATATAAGAATCCCTCAGTGGGAACATGAAGACTTTCCAGAGGGTACGTGGGCATGGAACTTTTAAGGAAATCAATTTCAAAATACCGTGCCCATATGCTTTCTTTCCTAAAATTAATCATCCTGAGAACATACGCTAATCCACTCTCTACCCCAAATCACAACAGATGTTCCCCAACCTACTTCAAAAGAAACACCCACACACACACACACCCCGACTCTTATCTCACCAGAGGGTGAGAGCCTCTACCTCCTTACCAGTCCATCCCCAGAAGAGATGTGTGTCAATCAATCCTCCTGCTTCTGCCTCCTTCAGCAAATCCTACCCGCTTGCGCCACCACAACCGGCTAGTTGTGTGTCAATCAAAAGCCTTCTGTGTTTAAAACTCACCTACCAAATGGAATGGATCTAAGAGGTCCTTGTCAGTTTCTGATGCTACCTCAATGTGGAAAGGCAGCTGCTGACCTTCAGAACCTCTCTTTAGGCTGTACACACACAGCATACAGTAGAAAATGAATAAGAACAACCAGCATAGGACAAGCTGCCTTAGGATAGCATCTACCGGAAAGGGGGTGGGGGAAGGTTGGGAGGGAGGGATGGATGGAAACACTGTCTCAAAGGGAAAGATACAGGAGAGTTTGAGTATCTTTAAACGGGTGCTGATGAGTGCAAAATTCCTGTGAAACCCATATTCCTCTGCATACATCACAACCAGTTTCTCATCTGGAGCACTGTGGACAGTCAGGGCTATGGTCTGCTGACTAAACATAGGATGTCAACAACACACTTGGTCTCTGCACACATGCAGACATATATACTCACACATGCATGCATGTACATAGCATGACCTCTAAAAAAACATCTTATCACATGGCCCAGGGTGAGGAGGGAGGAGTGCACTTAAAGAAGCTGTGCAATGGATTTATTATGTTTTCAGATTTTGATATTAAATTTATTCACAACTTCCAATTGAAATTGTGCAGAACACATAATTAATTTTCTTTAAAAAGCATTATTATTGCTTGTGCACCCAGGATGAGGGAGGGTATTTGTGTAAATTTTAGAGAACAATTTTTTTTTGTTTGTTTTGGTTTGGTTTTCGAGACAGGGTTTCTCTGTGTAACCCTGGCTGTCCTAGAACTCACTCTGTAGACCAGGCTGGCTTCAAACTCAGAAATCTACCTGCCTCTGCTTCCCAAGTGCTGGGATTAAAGGCGTGTGCCACCACCGCCCGGCGAGAACAATTTTTTAAATTTACTTGATTTTTATTTTATCTGTATGAGTGTTCTGACTGATTATATATATGTAAATATACATATATATAAATGAATGTATATAAATATGTGCATATGTAAATATACATGATTTACACATGGTGTCTATGGAAGCCAGAGGAGGGTGTTAGAGTCTCATGGAACTGGAGTTACAGAGGGTTGTAAGCTGCCATGAGAGTGTAGGGAACTGAATTCAGCAACTCTGCAAGAGCAGCAAGTGCCCTTAACCCAGGAGCCATCTCTCCAGCCCTGTCAGAGGACAACTTTGTGGGGTCTGTTCTCTCTATCTTTAGTTCCAAGAACTTGAGTCAGGTGCCAGGGTTTGCATGACCTTTACCTGATGAGCCATCTGCCCAAGACTGAATAAAATTTTTGAAAATTATTTTAAGAAGTGTACATGGGGGCTGAAGAGATGACTCAGAAGTTAAGAGCATTCATTGCCTGCTTTTTCAGAGTGGTGGCTCACAACTCTCTGAAATTCCAGGTTCAGTGGTTCCAGCACCAGCTTCTGGCTTCCCGGGCACCAGGCACGCAAGTGGCACTCAGATGTACATGCTGACAAAACACTCATACATAGAAAATTTGTTGTTGTTTTGGTGTTTTGAGACAGAGTTTCTTCTCCGTTTAACAGCCCTGGTTGTCCTGGAACTCGCTTTGTAGACCAGGCTGGCCTCGAACTTGCTGCCTTCCAAGTGCTGGGATTAAAGGTATGCTCCATCGAGTCTAATTTTTTTGTGGAAGTATATGTGGGTAAAAATGGTCCCAAGGCCACAGAACAGCAGTGATTCAGGTGATGTGTTCTGAAGGAAGCTCTCCTGAGGACTGATTTCCATTGCTCCAATGATTCAGGTTCCAAATTGAAAGGAAGCTGCAGCACCACGGAGATGGAGATGGCCATGTGGTGTGTGGATGCAGCAACTGCCAGTGTAGAAGCAGGGGCTTAGAGGCACAGCATGTGCCACAGAGAATGGTTTGTAAACAACAGAATCATAACCCGGAGTAGGTGTCATTCCTCAGTAATTTCAGGACTTTTCTACTGTTATTTTTTGTGTGTGGGGTGTTTTGCCTGCATGTGTGTCTCGGTAGCATGTGGGTGCCTGGAGCTGGTAGAGGCCAGAAGAGGTGGTGGACCCCCTAGAACTGGAGTTACTGATGGTGATGAGCTACCGCATAGGCCCTGAGATTCAAATCTGGGTCCTCTGGAAGAGCAGCCAGTGCTCTCAAGTGATGAACCGGCTTTTCAACTCACTCACTCTTCAGGAATTTCACAGCTGCATCTTTCTTTCCATACTTTTTTGAGTGGGGTCCTACTTCATAGCCTAGACTGTCCTCCAACTCAAAGCAACTCTTCTGTCTCAGCCCCATGACTTATTTTTAATGATTCAAATAAGCTTTCCCCCTCACCGCAACTCACAATGGCAAAATTAGGTAGTGCACACAGGCAAGACTGAGGAAACGATACAAGTCATAAATCTCATAATCTAGAGGTAAAAGAAGAAATAGGACCTTCTGGGGCTGGAGAGTGGTTAAGATGGCTCACTGACTGCTCTTCCAGAGGTTCTGAGTTCAATTCCCAGGAACCACATGGTGGCTCACAACCATCTGTAATGAGATCTGGTATCCTCTTCTGGCCTGCAGGCACACACGCAAGCAGAACGCTCTCTATATAAAAAAGAAATCTAAAAAAGAAAGAAACAAACAAACAAAGGGGGCCTTCATGTACGTATTCTTTTGAAACCCTACATACTAAAACTGGCAGCTCATAGCTAGGTGTGATGTTACACACACCTGTAATCCAAGTACTCTGGAGACAAGAGGCAGAAAGACCAGGAGTTCAAGGCCAGCTTAAGCTATGTAGTAAGATCCTATCTCAAGATTTAAAAAAAAAAAAAAAAAAAAGGCTGGAGAGATGGCTCAGCGGTTAAGAGCACTGTCTGCTCTTCCAGAGGTCCTGAGTTCAATTTCCAGCATCTACATGATGGCTTACAACAATCTGTAATGGGATGCCCTTTTCTAGTGTGTCTGAAGACAGCTACAATTACCCATATAAATAAAATAAATAAATCTTTAAAATATAAAATATATATGTGTATATACATACACACACACACACACACATATACACACATACTCAGTTTCAACTCCAATTCTTCAATTTTTTTTACCATACATATTTAAAATGCCTTCTGTTTTTACAGTAATCTATTATAATAATGCCTTTCAGATCTGGTATCTCATCTGACCTCACCAAGTTTTGGAGCTGCGCATCCATCCAGCTTTGAATGGGAGCCAGTAGGCCCTAGAAGCTGTGTGACTGAAGCGCTACGTTCAGTGTTCTTCCAGGGACCACACGGCTTCTGAACAAAGGCAGTCAGCAGTCTGCAGAGTGTGGCAATGACTGCTTCTGGAAGCACAACCCTGGAGAAGACAGTGCGTGCATTTGACCAGACTTAGAAAGGGGAGATGGGGGGGAAGGCTTGCCAAGTTCACATTTGGTATCTGAATCTTTAAAAGAAAGTCAAGATTTCCCAATATCTTGGATATTGGAACAAGATTTCCCAATATCTTGGAGTCGGAACAATCGCACTTCTTAGTTTAGTTGGAGCCATGAATGAGCTCAAGGCGAAGCTGGCCTTCTGAAAACTGTGTTGGCCAGGGACTGGCGACACACAAAGCCTCCAAGACAAGAGGAAGCATAGTAATGAGTGCAGTGCAGTATCATGGGAGCCAAATCCTCAAATGACCAACGGACCACATAAAAGAACGGCCACAGTAGAACTCCCTGCAGCCAGCCTGTGTGTATTCAGTGAGTCCCTCAGCAGTAGTGTCTTGGGCTCTGGGGACCTAGCATCAGGGCAGCAGATTATGATGGAGAAGCATCAGAGGCAGGAGATACCCACAAACAGATACCACCTCCAAGTCATGCTTTTCTCAAGCACGAGGGGGGGGGGAATAAACGAGTCTTATTCATGAATGCTGACCTTGCCTGTCATTTTACTATGGTGCAAGGCCTGGGCCAGTCACCCCCATGTATTACCCCATGTGACCCCCACTGTCCACAGCATTGCTAGCTCTGTATGGAAGATGACCGTGACACACTCATACAAGTGTGACGGGACAGGCACAAATCCACCTGGCTTGTCTCCAGAGCTCATGTCAACGGTGACCTACACCGCCTTTCTCTTCTTCCCCACATCTGCAGCGTCTGGCCTCGCCTTTTTTTCCAAAAGTAACTTTCAGCCTAGGTTGTACGGCAGCGTTCATCAACCTGTGGGTCACGAGCCCCACGAAGGCTGAATGATCCTTTCACAGGGGTCATTGAAGACCATCTGAAAACACAGATATTTACATTATAATTCATAGCAGGAGCAGAATTACAGTTAGGAAGTAGCAATGGAACAATTTTATGGTTGTGGGTCACCACAATAGGATTCTAGACATGTATGAAAGGGCCGTAGCATTAGGAAGGTTGAGAGGAATAGAAGGGACCTCTGTATCTCTGCCCTGTAAATCAGTGCCTTGTTCTCTGCTGTCTGCTGCTCCTAGCAGAGTCCCTAATTCTAGCTAGCTAGGTTGTTTATGTGTGTTTGTTTGAGACAGGGTCTTACTATGTAGCCCCAGATGGCCTGGAGCTCACAGAGATCCACCTGCCCTTGCCAGCGGAGAACTGAGATGAAAGGCATGTACCACCATATCAGCTTAGATTTTTGTTTTGTGTGCTATCTATATTTAATTATTTTTCCTTTATGTGTATGAATGTTTTCCCTGCATGTCTGTATGTGCACTATATGCATGCCAGTCGGATCCCTTGGAACTGGAGCTATGGATGGCTATGAGACACGGTATGGGTGCTGCTGGGGATCAAATCAGGGTCCTCCACAAGAAGTACTGCCTGGCAGTGGTAGCTCACACCTTTAATCCCATCGCTTGGAAGGCAGAGGCAGGCAGATTTCTGAGTTCGAGGTTAGCCTGGTCTACAGAGTGAGTTCCAGGACAGCCAGGATCACACAGAGAAACCCTGTCTCAAAAAACCAAAAAAATAAAATAAATAAATAAATAAATAAATAAATAAATAAATAAATAAATTGCTGAGCCATCTGTCCAGCCCTTGGACTCAAATTCTTTTTATTTATTTATTCATTCATTTGTTTACTATTTTTTGAGACAGGGTTTCTCCCTGACTGACCTGGAACTTGCTTTGTTTGTAGACAAGGCTGTACTCAAACTCCAGAGATCCATCTGCCTCTGAGCCTCAAGTGCTGGGATTAAAGGTGTGCAGAATCAACCCCACTTGAACTAGAATTATTGATCCTCCTGGCTCTGCCTCTCACGTGTTGAGTTTATAATGTGTGTGCTATGGTGTCCAGCTTCACAATTAGCTCTTAACTAGCTAGTGAGTGGAGCTGAGAGCCACCAGGCTGATTCAGCGAGCTCCTGCTCCAGCTCCCGCTCCCGCTCCCACTCCAGCTCTGGAGTATGCATAGGGCACACAGTAGGAACAGTTCAATGGCACATTAGTGCCTACAAATTTTGATTATAAATCTGGACACATGTTCAATCCAAATTCCTGTGTGTGTGCATAGTCTTTTCTCCCAGTTGTGGTACTGAGGATTGGATCTGGGGCCCATGGCTATCAGCAAGTTCTTACCACTGAGGAGTATTCTCAACAGCTTTTGGTTTGTATTTTAAGATGGGGGGGATTCGTTAAGCTGACTAGGCTGGCCTAGAACTCACTCTGTAATGCAGGCAGGCCTTGAATTGGGGATTCTTCTGCCTCAGATTCCCTAGTAGCTTGATGTCAGGCCTTTTGCCACAGAGCTAGCAAAGAAATCCAGAGTGCACACTTCCCCCCTCCCCCCCAACCCCCGCAGTGGTCATAAGGGCTTTAACTTGGAGCTTCGGTTTTAGAGAAAGACCGTTGACTCTAGTGGCGGCTCTCCCTAAGGCTTTCCACGTTAAAACAAAGCAAGCAAACAAAACAACAACAACAACACAGCCCACCTTAAACCTTGACTGACTATATTACTTGTTGTCCAAACTCCAACACTTTGGTTCAGTGGTACTCAGCCTTCCTAATGTGGTTACCCTTTAATACACTTCATATTGTGGTGACCACCAAGCATAAAATTATTTTCGTTGCTACTTTATGACTGTAATTTTGCTGCTGTTATGAATCACAATGTAAATAACTATCTGATATGCAGGATATGTGATATACGACCACAGGTTAAGAACTGATTCTTTAGACAGTGAAAGGGGAAGCTGGGTATGATGGACCAGCTGTAATCCTAGTGATGCTGAGGCAGGAGGATCAAGACCAGCCTAGGCTGCACAGTGAGACCTCGTCTCCAGAGTAGGCAGAGAAAGGGGTGCCAATAGCACCCGGCTCATTCTTGACATCTGACTTTTTTTCAAGTCATGAAAAGAAGAGGTGTGCAAATGTGCCACGGCACACGTGTAGAGGTCAGAGGTCAGCTTCATTATGATTTTTCCTTCCACTTTTTTTATTAAGAATTTTTGTTTTAAATTTTATTTATATGAGTACACTGTAGCTGCCTTTAGACACACCAGAAGAGGGCATCGGATCCCATTACAGATGGTTGTGAGCCACCATGTGGTGGCTGGGAATTGAACTCAGGACCTCTGGAAGAGCAGTCAGTGCTCTTAACCGCTGAGCCATCTCTCCAGCCTTCTTCACTTGTATATGGGTTCCAGGGCTTGAACTCAGCTTGTCAGCTCTGCAAGGCAAGGGCTTTTATCTGCTAAATCGTCTTAAGGCCCTACTTATTCCCCCTAGAGGAGACATGTTTAGAGGCTATCTGAGAGTAGAAAACAAATCAAAGAACTTTCTCTACTTACTCATCAATCATCAAAGAAAACATTTGAGGGCGGGGGAGGGAAACCTGGCTGGAAGCATGGCAGCATGCATGCAGACTGGGGGAAGGAGTTCTACATCCAGATTGGCAGGCAGCAGGAAGAAAGAGACACACTGGGCTTGTCTTAAGCTGAAACTCAAAGCTTTTCCCCTCTACTTTCAGTGACATACTTCCTCCAGCAAGGCCACACCCACTCCAACAAAGCCGCGCCTCCTAGTAGGGCCACTCCCTGTGAGCCTATGGAGAATGTTTCAGTTCAAACCACCACAACAACAGTGCCTCCCTCCTTGTGTTTGGCTAATCTGGTGGTGTTGCAAGTGAGGAAACAGGCTTGCTGACTTACTGTAAAGCTAGGTAACACATGCAGGGGCGTACAGGGGTCAGAACAAAGTCAAGGCAGGGGTTCGATCGAGAGCCAATCCCTTACGTGCTTGGAACACCCAACCATCTCCTGGCTCTCGGAACCCAGGTCTTTTGTTGTATGTTCACTGTATAGGCAAGACTGAGTTGACCACTGGTAATGAATTTGCAGCTTCTCTCCTTTCCCTGTGCTTTCCAGGTGCCCAGCCTCCATCCTAAAGCCAGTCATTAGCTCGTTAGCATCCAAAAACAAACAAAAAAATCTCACACTTATCATAATTTACTAGCTCAGCATTACCCATTAGCTGAGTGTGGTTCAGGCACGCTCTCTAGAGACGCTGATAGACTACTGGGATGGTGTGGCAGAGCATCTGTTGAGCACATGAGGTGCTGGGTTCCATCCCAAGAATCGCTTAGGAAAAAGTCTAGTCGGGATAGCACATGTATTCCATCAGCGGAGGGGATTTTCAACATGGAGCAGGGCCTACTGCAGGTAAGTTTAACCCAACATGGCCCTGTGGCAGGAAAACAGCTCCTATTTGTCAACCCTGGCACTGCTTGGCAGGCCTGGCTTTGTTTCTTGTTGCATTTTGAGGATGGGATGTTTTGGGCCAGAAGGGCATCAGGAAGATGTATGAGCAGAAACTGTCGGCACCTAAGATGGCCACCAGAACAACAGCCAGAAAACATGTAACTACACTGTAATCTATCTGCCAGCTAAATGGTGAACCCTCCAGCACCATGCCTGTTGACAATCGCCATGGCAACGGTGACAGGGAACTATAGAAGGAACACAAAGAGGCTGCCTTAAAGTTCCCAGAAAAGAGATGAATAAGTATCTCCACTACCCATCACACTTAGCAGCCATCCTTCACCTCATCTTTAAATTTTTTTTTAAAAATTTACCTTTATTTTATGTGCATTGGTGTTTTGCCTGAATGTATATCTGTGTGAGAATGCCAGGTCTTAGAATTATAGACAGTTGTGAGCGCCATGTAAGTGCCGGCTTTTGAACCCGTGTCCTCTGGAAGAATAGCCAGTGCCTTCAACTGCTAAGCCATCTCTCCAGCACTCTCACTCTCTCATTTTTGATACTATATCTATAACCTCCCTCCCAAGCCAAAAAGATAAAGGTGGGTTTACAAATTGTCCCCGTTTCTCCAGTTCTTGTTGTCGAGTAGGAAGAAGTCCGTTTCACTATTTAATTAATGCTCAGTCTTATCGCTTTCACAATCCAGAAAAGGAAAAATGGCCAGTCTAAAAGGGGCCAGTCTAATCAGTAACAAATCAGGCTGTGAGAATTCAAGGCCAGCCTGGGCTACATAGAAAAGAACAGGTGAAGGCCAGTCTGTCTGAGACAAAGAAGACTGTCTAAAACCAACCAACCAGGCTGGAGGGATGGCTCAGCAGTTAAGAGCACTGACTGCTCTTCTAGAGGTCTTGAGTTCAATTCCCAGCAACCACATGGGGTGTAGTGGCACAAGCCTGTAACCTCAGGAATGGGGGAGCATAGTCAGGAGGATTAGAAGTACAAGGTTGGGGCTGGAGAGATGGCTCAGCGGTTAAGAGCACTGGCTGCTCTTCCAAAGGTCCTGAGTTCAATTCCCAGCAACCATATGGTGGCTCACAACCATCTGTAAGGGGATCTGATGCCCTCTACTGGTGTGTCTGAAGACAGCTATAATGTACTCATATAAATTTTTTTTTTTTTTTTTTTTTTTTTTTTGGTTTTCTCTGTGTAGTCCTGGCTGTCTTGGAACTCACTCTGTAGACCAGGCTGGCCTTGAACTCAGAAATCCACCTGTCTCTACCTCCCAAGTGCTGGGATTAAAGGCATGCACCATCACTGCCCAGCTTGTAAATAAAATAAAATTTTTAAAAATTAAAAAAAGAAGAAGAAGAAGTTTAAGGTCATCTTCAGCTATATGGTGACTTACAAGGTAGCCTGAAAAACATGAAAAAATATATATGTGTATAATATATATGTATGCATGCATATATGTGTATATACTTTATATGTTCCTCTTATATGTTAAATCTATAAAACAAAAAAATAGGGGACTATGGGAAGATAAATATGACCAAAGGACATTTTTTGTATATATAAAAGCATCTTAATAAACCCTGGCATACCATAATGACCTATGCCTATAGTCTCAATCCTCAAGAGGCTGATGGTAAGTTCAAGGCCAACCTGAGCTATGGCAGAAAAACCTGTCAAAAATAAATAAATAAATAAATAAATAAATAAATAAATAAATAAGAATATAAAGTACTATAAATAAACATATAAAATACTATAATGAGATCCATTATTATAAACAATGAATAGTTTTATGATTTCTTTTGTTGCTTTTGTTTTTTTTTTTATGTAGTCGAGCCTGGCCTATACCCTTTGAACTTCCCTATCTGTCTTCATGAGTGCAGAATTACAGTGTTTCTCCCAATAGGCTCTATCCTAGCCTTTGCAGATTGGTTTCCCATTCCAGGACTTTTTCTCCCTGTCTAAAAACTCAGTCTACTCACCCAACACTTAAGTCACTTAGACCTTACATCACCTGTAGCCAACTTCTGTGGCCAGGAAAGACTGTGTGGTTACTGGCTTGCCTCAGGCCACAGGGGTCTGCTTCCCTTGAACTGCTGTGTCAGTGGCAGATGGGCAGGCCAGCTGCCATAACTGTGCCTCCCAGTATTTTTGCAACCTCTGTGCAATCCTTGCCTTGAGAAGATACACATTCCGTGGCTAGCTCCTCACCAGTGAATAAAGTGGCCAGGTATGCAGTTACATGTCAC